>NC_087217.1:17133186-17205686 GCF_015104395.2 Macrobrachium nipponense
ATATCAAGAACTAAAAAAAAAAGTAAGAGAGCAAACTTGATGCAATAACAATTTAAATGTTAGCCATGATTACAACGTCATTATATCCTGACGATATTAAGTTAACTGTCTTCAATGAGATAGAATAGTACTTATCAAACTTATACACAAAACATTACATTGAATGAAGCCATTATCTTTGAAACTATAGTATTTTAGAATAATCAAATTAAAAGATATTTGATAGCTACGTTTTACACTAAACGTGTCTTTAAAACCTTTTCCTAGTTACAATGAGAGAGAGAGAGAGAGAGAGAGAGAGAGAGAGAGAGAGAGAGAGAGAGAGAGACAGAGAGACAGAGATCAATGTATAAAGCATAACTTTTTATGTTTCTTTATTCCAGGCTAGCTTCAGACAGCATAATCGACCACCATGTGTGACGACGACGAGGCGGCGACTCTCATCTGTGACAATGGCTCCGGTCTTGTCAAGGCTGGCTTTGCCGGTGATGACGCTCCTCGAGCTGTCTTCCCCTCCATCGTTGGCCGCGCCCGTCACCAGGGTGTGATGGTCGGTATGGGTCAGAAGGACGCCTACGTCGGTGATGAAGCCCAGAGCAAGAGAGGTATCCTCACCCTCAAGTACCCCATCGAGCATGGTATCATCACCAACTGGGACGACATGGAGAAGGTCTGGTACCACACCTTCTACAATGAGCTCCGCGTTGCCCCTGAGGAATCCCCAACAATGCTCACTGAGGCTCCCCTTAACCCAAAGGCCAACCGTGAGAAGATGACTCAGATCATGTTTGAGTCCTTCAACATGCCCGCCATGTACGTCTGCATCCAGGCTGTCCTGTCCCTCTACGCCTCTGGCCGTACCACTGGTGAGGTTTGCGACTCCGGTGATGGTGTCTCCCACATGGTTCCCGTCTATGAAGGTTTCGCCCTTCCCCATGCCATCCTCCGTCTGGACTTGGCTGGTCGTGACATCACCAACTACTTGATGAAGATCATGACTGAGCGTGGCTACTCCTTCACCACCACTGCTGAGCGTGAGATCGTCCGTGACATCAAGGAGAAGCTTTGCTACATTGCCCTGGACTTTGAGGGCGAGATGAACACTGCTGCTGCTTCCTCCTCCATCGACAAGTCCTATGAACTTCCTGACGGTCAGGTCATCACCATCGGCAACGAGCGTTTCCGTGCTCCCGAGTCTCTGTTCCAGCCTTCCTTCCTTGGTATGGAATCTGCTGGTGTTCATGAGGTCGTCCACAACTCCATCATGAGGTGCGACATTGACATCAGGAAGGACCTGTTGGCTAACATTGTCATGTCTGGTGGTACCACCATGTATGCTGGTATTGCTGACAGGATGCAGAAGGAAATCACTGGTCTCTCTCCATCCACCATTAAGGTCAAGATCATCGCTCCTCCTGAGAGGAAGTACTCCGTCTGGATCGGTGGTTCCATCCTTGGTTCTCTGTCCACCTTCCAGAACTTGTGGGTCACCAAGGAGGAGTACGACGAGTCTGGCCCTGGTATTGTTCACCGCAAGTGCTTCTAATTCTTTTCAAAAGATCATTATAATATCACATGGATACTTTCAATCCACCGGAATAACAGGGTTTGAGTATCTGAATGGTTGTATGAAAATGAATTTTAATAAACGAGTATTTTCTTATACTTTGTTTACTAGCCTTAAAATCTACTGTTAATAAATAAAATAGGATAGAGAAAGGCAAATGGTAGTCATTATATCGAGTTACATGAATTTTAGCGTCTTCATACTATAAAAAGAAACGGAAAACGCAAGATATGGGATTTTTAAGTAAGTTATTTATCAGGGGAATTAGCATACCTCATACAAATACTATTTAACATTAGGAAACTAATATCCAATAAGCTTCAGAATTCAACTGATGAAGGATTCTTGAAGCAATTTTGGCTCAGAAGTTTATGTAAATTACAAAAACAGCTCTTTAGCTCTCCAAATTTATTTATTTAAAAATGAAACGAAATTCACTTATGACTAGTCCAATAGGTTTTTCGAAGAAATCATACTTCAGCAGCACATGCAAGGGTGAAATTATGAACGACATTAGGAAGTTTGGCCTGTTATAAACTGTCGACTGTCTCATTGTATGTAAACCAAAAGGCACAGGTTCAAATCTTGTCCGAGGTCAATAAAACTTAATTGCAATTCCACTTGATTGCAAGTTATTCACAATGCAAGTGAATTCGATATTCAGTTATATTTGTTGCTTGACATTTGATGGTATCTTCATACTTAGTGGCATTGCGTTAGTCAAGGTACATAAATCATTTATGTGTGTCTAGATATCGTGGAATGTGGTAAACTTAGTTTTATTGCTTCTGCAGTAAGGTACAATGTAACTCAGTTATTTCAATTGCTCTGTGAGTCTCCAGACGAGCGATATAAAATTATCAATGATCTGTATTTCATATTTAATCTTTCCTTGACACAACTTGTGTTCTGTCTGTGTCAAGATGTTTTCGAAGTATTAATTATTGTAGTCTTCCCAACATGAGGGAATTTTCAATTTCCAGTTTCAAGTTTCATAATGGCATTGAAAGAAATGAATAATGAATTGCGTTACATTCCACTTAACTGTATTTCAATAACTTTAAATTACGTATCAATAAATTCATAACGGTTTTCGTTAGCCAAACAAAAATACAAACCTGCATGCTCAGAAGAGAGATACACATTAAACCCTACTAAATATCAGTAATATTTTGCTATTCATTTTCAACGTTGGCAGTAATTTGGTGTGTTATAAGGAGTTTAGAACTGAATTATTCCGCTAGAAATACAGAGGGATGTAACTCTAATGGAAGCCACTTCAATACCTGAGCCAGACTTTTATATACGAGAAACAAATGCAACCTGTATTAAACACAAAAACTTGTAATAGGCGGAACATCTGCTTGTATTAAGATGTAATTCTACTAGATGTGCAGCAAAAGACAGTCTGTTAAAAACACAAATAATCTGGTTAAGGCTAGGGTGATATTACCAAGCAGCGTACACATTTGCCCTTTTGGCTCTGCTGTCAGTGAATGACAATTAATTGTCGTTGTCAAAGACAAAGTGTGTTTAATCGTGTAGTTGTTGGCAAGAGCCCTACAAATGTAGTTGGATAAACACAGATTCAAAGTTCTCTAATAAGTGACTGGACACAGTAAAGTATATCAACACTTGATTGGAAACTTTTAAAATGAAATGTTTTGACAAATAAAGCTATAAAAGAAGAGCAAAGCACCCAAATAAAATGAATTTATACTGATACCATTTTTATTTGAACTAATATCTATTTCAATAAACATTCATAAAAATATTTTTTAACTGAGGAATTTATACAAAGTATTTTCAAAACTGAAGACGGTATGTTGTTATCAAAACCAATAAAATTTCATGGCCATGTTTACAAGCGGAGCCAGAATACGCATTCACCCACTGAGTCTATGGAGCCGGCTACGCGTATAATACGTTGTCAGTAAATTCATATTCATGGTATAGAGACTGAGATGGGAATGGATTCTCTTGATTTTGTTGCAGTTAAAGACCAGCTTGCTAGCAAGGTTTGTTACTGGTCTTAATTCTAAAACGATAACAACTAAATCCTTCATAAAGACACTTCCAAATTGGTGATGTAGATGACTGACTGACAGACTGCAAAATTATCTTTCATAATCACCGAGACAGTAGAGTAGAGGTGAAAGAATAGAAGGAATTTCAAATGTCTGAGTAAACATGATCTTACGTCTTCACAAATATAGGCGAGCGTGTGTATCTTCATATGCAAAATTAGTGAGCGAATTTGTAAAATAAAAAGTGAATTTTTTTTCTATAATACTCTTCTTTTCGTTATTCTTTCTTTTCTTATACGGGAGTTCAGTTCTATGAGAGCTTGTCAGACAAGTCAAAGTTCTTTCTTAGCCTGTCCTAGAGGAATGTGTACATACTTCCGCTTTTGAGTTATCTGGATAATAGGACATGAGCTTATAGACAAGATATCCACCCAAGCAGTTCACAGCAATTTTTTGGGGTGGTTCTTAGTGACACCAGAAACTTATAGAATCCCTAATGATATCTACTAGGAGAAAAGCCCGTGGTAACTCATTACAAATCCTATGATCTCGTAGATCGTTCATTTGAAATGTTGTATTCGCGACGATTCTTTGTCGACATCGATCACTGTGAAAACATCAACAAACTTTCTGAGCGTGCGAGATGGCTCTACACTTATAATCCTTTAGGGTAGAAACAAAAACAAAACAGAAAACAGTGGATAATGGGATCAAAGAGTCTCCTTACATAATCAGGATTTGTTAGATAAGCTCACGAGAAGTTAGAATCTGCCACATTCTTTAAATAATCTACATTGCCGACCTTTAAGCACTTAGGCTTATTTTCACAAATATTTTTGAGATATCTCCTCTCCTCTTCACTGGTTGTATCTTATAAATTACACTGGAAAGAAGATATAACCGGGACTGTTTATAAATTTATGAATAAAAATTGCAAGTTTTTGAAGAACTTAACTCTAGATCTCGTCATCGCAACAGTCCTTATGGAGACTTATCCCTGAACATTGTAATGATGCAGTAAGAACAAGCCTCATTTCATATGATAAATGGTGTGCAAACTGCGTATTATTATTGCCTATTTTTTTCAGCAAACATTTCAAATTCTTAACCTTCATTTCTGCTTTCTTCTACTGTTGACGATTAACCTCCTTCTTTTTCGCAGAACTATCAAGTCAGATGTTTAACTAAATTTCTCCAAATTCTGCACCAGCCTCATCGCCAACGAAGTAACCATGCCAGCGAAAAGCCGAAACAGATGTGTACCATGGTGGATTTTAAATAGACCATTTAAAAGTCTAACCAGACGTGATCACTAGTCTGCACGCACCGTCGAATATGTTTCTTTTTCATTTGACTTTTCGTTTTTTTTTTTTTTTACCTACGATAATCAGGAGGGTACGTTGGACACGAAAAAATCCACAACAGAGCACATGCAGGCCCTAAGGCCTCGAAGGTTACCGGATTTTTCCGGCGAAATCGAGAGTTCGGGGAAATGAAGCTACTCTGCGGTTCCTATGTGAGTTGTTAGCTACTTTTTTCTTTCCTGTTCTACTTAGCATTCATTTCACCTAAATACCTTAGACATGTAACTCAATGAACCCATATTTAGAAATACAAACATGACTGCATGCATAAAAGAGAAAATTTTCATTAATAGAGACTACAGTATGAAATGCACACACACACACACACACACACACACACACACACACACACACACACATATATATATATATAATATATATATATATATATATATATATATATATATATATATATATATATATATATATATATATATATATACTAGCTGACCCACTCGATGCTGCTTGGGAAATCTCTGATTACAACCAATAAACTCTCTCTCTCTCTCTCTCTCTCTCTCTCTCTCTCTCATTCCTGTTAAGATAGTTGCTTCTCACCCCCAGTCCCAATCGGGGCTGAACTTAAATTTAAAGGGCTTCTGGAGTGTCACTATTCATTTTAGCAACCTTGAAAACTATGGATTAGACACTAATATTAGTTGTTTTCACTTATTTTTACCTGTCACCCTCTCCCAACCCCTTCTCATCCCCTCTTCCTAGGACTGAACGTGGCCTTGAGGGGTTGGAAGTGTCACTATTCATCTAAGCAATCTTGAAAACTATGGATTACATGCTAATATCTGTCGTTTTTTATTATTTTTACCTGTCACCTCCTCCTTATTGGGGTTGAACTTGGACTTAAAGGGCATCCGAAGGGTAACTATTCTTATCAGTGACCTCAAAAACTACGGATTATACACTATCTGTCATTTTGATTATTTTCACATTTCATCCCCTTCCCACCCGCTCCCAGTCAGGGTTGAACTTGGAATTAATGAGCATCAGGAGTGACACTACTCATCTCAGTGACCTCAAAAACTATGGCTTAGATCTACACTAATAACTGTTGTTTTAGTTATTTCTTCATTTCACCCCCTTCCCAAACAGGGATGAACTGGGACACCCCTTCCCAAACAGGGATGAACTGGGATGCCCCTTCCCAAACAGGGTTGAACTGGGACTCAAAGGGCATAGGAAGTGACACTATACATCTCAGTGACCTCGAAAGCTATGGGTTAGACACTAGTAACTGTCATTTTCTGTAATTTTTACATTTCCCCCTTCCCACAATCACCCCCTTTGGTGCCGGTGATGTCTTAACCCCACAGTGTTCATTCCCACATGGTTAATAAGTAGTATGTATACCAAGTTTGGTTGAAATTGCTCAATGCGTTTCAAAGTGTACATGGAATGTGCACACACACACAAACATACATAGATACCCATTATATATATATATATATATATATATATATATATATATATATATATATAATATATATATATATATATATATATATATATATATGTATGTAATATGTGTGTATATATATATGTATACGGATTCCGGGTGAAGAAAAATACATACAGCATGGTCCACAAAATACATAAAAAAAAGCCACAGTTTATTACCATGTGCAAAACGTTTCATGTTAATAAACTATGGCCTTTTTGATGTGTTTTGTGGACCCTACTGTATGTCTTTATATATGTATATATATATATATATATATATATATATATATATATATATATATATATATATATATATATACATATATAAAGACATACAGTAGGGTCCACAAAACACATCAAAAAGGCCATAGTTTTTATTAACGAAAAACGGTCATGTTATATATATATATATAATATATATATATATATATATATAACCTATATATATATATATATATAGATATATCATGGCACTGGCGGGAAATAAATTAAAACAAATGAGGTCGATAACCTTAGTGTTTGGTGTTTGAGACAAGTGCAAAACAATGAATTCCTCAGGATGCTATGAGGCAAAATTCATAACACTCCGATCACACCAGGGAGACCGCAGGAGTGCAGATGACCTGAATAGCAGAAAAATCAGGTGACTGTGACTTCAAGTGAATTCACGTGAAATGGAAAACGCACATACACGGGAACAGAGAAGACATTAGTGTGCGTACATTCGTACGTCCATTAGTAGGAGTAAGTGCATATGTCCGTGAGGGCAAAAGAGATATAACCCCAGTATGGGACCTTATTGATTTATTAGACAAGAATCTGTTAGTGGTGACCCAAAAACTGGAAGGTGCTAGAAGATTCATCAGAAGGTAACGTGAAAGAAAGGCTATGGAAACTTTGAATAAAATGCAGATGAACACTTAAAAAGATTTATAGGACATTTATCCATTTAATTTCTTGGGTCTTTTCAGTGTCTGATAATTGTGGTTTCTTTTTCAGGATGGATTCGGTTGTCGCTACCGAAAAATAATTCTCTAGACTTTTATCTGATGTTTATTTGACAGAGATTCATGAAGTTATTTGACAGTGAGGATGAGTGGGGATAGTTCTATCCAATATGATTACGTAGAAGAGAAATGGTGTTTTAATGTTTTTTTTTTTTTGGGGGGGGGGATTTCTTTAATTCATTTTATTTCACTTTCATGTTAGCTATTTTGGGGAAATAAAGATTATATTTCTCGCATATTGAGAGTTTGAATTTGCCTAAGATTTAATGATTGAAGGTAGGTCACGCTATCAGATACGAGTGCTCTCCTTTTAGTTAGGTGGGGTCCTTTTGACCCCATAACATACATATCCTGTTAATTAACGTTACATCCCATGATGTTTCTATCAGCCAGTAAAAGGGAGCTCAAACACGTGCATGAATAGGCGAAATAATGAATGAGATAAATTGCCTACGGTGATCCATGGCCTTTTTATATTAAAGGAACCACGCACACACATACCCATATATATATAGATATGATATATAATAATATATATATATATATATATATATATATATGTATTACATATTAATTATATATTTTTATATATTATACACACACACACACACACACATACATATATATATATATATATATATATATATATATATATATATATGCATGTGTGTGTCGTAATTAATAAATAAAAAAACGTTTGATAAATTCTTTACGTAATATATTCACGATTCATGACTCAGTGTTCATTAAAAAATACAAACATTTGAAAAAGTCTTTAGTCTTTATGTAATGTATTGCTGATTCATATTCGTCATCTATATATTTTTTTCATCTTATATGTCTCTTATTTATCCTTTGCTTTTCTTTGGTGTTTTTTTTATTCTTCCCCTTTCTTTCTCCTTTCATCCTCTGCATCAGCGGCGAGACGGATGTACTTGGTGAGAAGACAACTTACGTATCCGACAGGAGAGGATTCTGTTCACTATGTAAGGAATGTGCGTCTGAGAAGCCTCGTGGGGCACTGATTACAATCATTTAGGAATTAAACAAACAATCGCCGAAAAAATTAATTACGCGTAATTGTTAGTTCTTTCTTTGACCATCTCTTCTTAAATTTGGAAGATAATTGTAGATTATAAACCAGTGTCATTTGAATACTCAAGGATAGGAGCTAATACAGGAGTTTATTAAAAACAATGAATATCATTATTATTGAGTTGCGACTTTGATCGTTTATATTTTCACTCTGTGAACTACACACATAGAATGCTTAGCCTTAGAGTATGTAAGACTTTGGAAAAACTAAAGATCAAAAGATGACAAAAAGGAATTATAGATTGTATTCGAGATTTAAAAGAATTATTCGTTCTGTCTTTTCCAAAGGCTCACAAAGAGAGACAACTGAATGCCAGTATCAAATGTCTAACAGCAATGTTTATGCTATGCTACAGAGGATTATAAAAGAATCCACCATAAGAATATGTTGTAAAAAATACCGTTCACAGTAACGGGAGAAAACAGATATAACCGAGCGTGTAAATAACTCATGTGATGTATGGAAAATAAATTCAAACCACACAAATGCAGCTGAATATTTCTCGCTGACAAATGAACACGATATAGTTATCGAAACATAAAACAGATATATAAGAAAAATGGTTAATTAAGGGATTGACATTAATGACATACAATTACTTGCTTTGTAAATTCCTTTTATTGACAAATTCCTTTGGATGTATGTAACTAACATCTTTGCCTACTGGTGCTACAGCACTTCAAAAGTTCGATGAAATCACCGCCGTAATACGCATAAAAGAATATTAATTAAATGAATAAGAATTTACGAGAAAAACTCCTGAAATAACGTTATGAATACTGCTTTTGTTCCTTTTCTATATATAATCATATATTAATTTTCTATATATATAAATATATATATATATACTATATATTATAATATATATATATATATATATATGTGTGTGTGTGTGTGTGTGTGTGTGTGTGTGTGTGTGTATGTAAAATACGTATAGATAGATGCACAGATATATTGGGATAGAGTGCTACGGATCAATTAAGATATGATGAGTAATTAATTAATTCTCCGTGAAGGCTAGTGCATTATAAACTTGCTGCTTTCTCGAAGCCTGAAATTTTGTATTTGAGGAATGGCTATGTGCCACATGCACATTACATACACACACATATTATTTATATATATAATATATATATATATATATATATATATATATATATATATATATATATATATATATATATATATATATATATATATATAATATACGCACTGCCAGACAGAACGCCTAACATTCTATTCTCTTGTGTTCAAAAGTGAACTTTTTTACTTGACTAGGGTGTCAGTATAATTTAACCTTGGTGACATCTAAATAAACATAGTAGCATTTTTTTCTTTATAATCCCTAACTATGTCTAACTTACCACTGTAATATAAACGCAACGAAAAAAAGGAAACATTATGCTTCAAATTACCTACGAGTGAGAGGAATATGAAGCTGGTTGTTTAATTTATTTCCCATAACGTCCGGCCTTGACAACATCTTTATCGCAAAACGTTGAAATAAAACAGCAAACTTCCTTCTTCACCTACAAATAAGGAAATATTTTTGATCGGAACATTTTTGTGACAATGAAGTATTTTAAGCATATTGAATGAAAATTCTCATACGAACTTCTCTAGCGGAAAGGTTGTCAATGACTAACAAGATACCAAAACACACCACCATATTCATTTAGAGAAGAGCTCATCGAACAGCTTTTATCCTTTTACTTGGGAAAGTTAAAAAAAATACTGACATACTAGAAGTGAAAAACTGTTCTTTAATGCTGTGTACATTCAGGAGACGGAGATATTTCGGTTATTCACAAAGATAGTTATTTATGTGATGTTCCTATAACTATATTTTTCGAGCCACACACGAAAATACAGGTCAGAGGCATTTGGGCACCATTATATAATTTCTTCAGCTCATGCACAAGAAATATTTCTATCAAAAGCTCGACTTGACCTAATGTCAACCAAACAAAAAAAGCTACAATGAGTTTTCTTCATTATTTGGCTTTTCAAATTTAGTCTACCAATGTTTTTTTTAGTTTTTTTAATGGAAATACGCCGCATATCTCACCACGGACATGGCACCAAGCTAATTTGTTCCACAGATTTCCCACTGAGAAAGCAAACGAAAGAAGCCTCAGGCATCCAAACCATCTGAGCTATTTCAATACCCCTAGAAATAGTAATCCTGTAATTTGGACGTGGGATATGTTAGCGCCACTCAATCCTTGTTCTGACCGGCCATTCCACCACTCAGTCGGATTGTGTCTTTGAATTTTTGTATGCGTGTAGTATATGAGTGACTGATTTCATTTGGCATGCACGGTAAAAAAAAAAAGAAAAAAAAAACTTAAAGCACAGGTATAACGGCAAATAGCAAAAAAAAAAAAAAAAAAAAGAAAAAAAAAAAGTGACAGCAAGACTATTAACGAGTGCTTTGGAACGACTCCAGATGTACTGAGTTTTTGTAAGCGTGTATATGGGTGGCTGATATAGTTTTGTATACAAGGTAAAAAAAAAAACTTACTTGCGCTGGGAAAAAGGTAAATAGAAAAAGAAAGAAAGCAAGACTACTAACGAGTGCTTTCGAACGACTTCAGATGTATTGAGTTTTTGTATATGTTTATGGATGACTGATTTATTTTTGCATACAAGGTAAAAAACAAAAAACGTACATGCGCAGGTAAAAAGGTAAATAGCAAGAGAAATAAAGCAAGACTATTAACGACTGCTTTGGACCGACTCCAGAGTAGAGGGCAATAAAAGCGGGATCGGCAGGAGACCAACAATTTTATGGTTTGCTCCTCTCTATCTGGGAGCACCGTAATGGTGTTCCTTGTTTGGGGATGCATGGATTTGTTACGCTTCGGCTGAGCGTTTGGCAACGATAACCTGCCTCTATTTCTGTCAGTCTGTCTATTCCCTTGGCCCCTATTTCTTATACAACCGCTAAACTCATCTCGAAAGAACGCTCCAGGGCTAACTAGACGGCTTTTATTTACTCAAAGGCATTAAAATTTTATTTCACGCTATGAATCGCGCATAATATTCGTCAATGATCCATCAGAATTGTGTCATTTTGCTCTCTATCACAACGCTAACTATAAATTACTTAGCTCTATCAAACTTCCCGTATAACTAATAAAAAATAATCAGTATTTACAAATTACTAAACTGCCATTTAGATAACCGCTTGTCATAAATACCAGATTTATAAGAATTTCCCCAATCGCTGACAATCATGTCTTATGTTTAAACCAATCATGAAGGTTTTATGTTGCCTGCTATTTTATAAGCCTTATTACTTAAGAATAAGGTGACTGGTACCGTTTCGGGGTCACACGCATATTAAAAGGCAACCCATTACTTTGCAAGGTGAATGATGGCAAATACTACTTCATTCATATTACTCTATACGTTTTTACAAATTCTAATGAAGTGATTAGGCTGTGATGAGTTTTTGCATTGCAGAGATGTAAGCGCGCCTGTGCGTTTGTGTACAAATACTCAAGTTTTAATCCGTGCATGATCGCTATCCTCTCTTAACGGAGTAAGGTAACTTTGGAAAGCTTGAATGTGTTACATTTCTTGATAATGTGAAGGATCTCAGAAATCATTTCTACGCGACTATAGATATGATGAACAAGTGTAGATATCTGAGAGGTAAAAATGTTCTTTTACAACAGAAATCCATCTAATAAAAGGAGCCCATAAAAATGTCCAAGTATAAAAGTAAGTACTATATTTCAGAGACTGCTGTCTCTGAAATAAAATTCTGAAATAAAATACTTACTTTATTAGATATCTGACAGATAAAATAAAGCAAAGAGAATCGGAATATGAAATCAGAGGGAAGAGAAAATTCAGCGGAAAATAAAACTGTCCATTCGTCCTGTTCATCGTAACATATGAGCGAACTACGAAAGCTGTTCATACAACGAATATCGAAGCGAAACTCGTTACTTTCACCACGTGACTCCACCAATGACAAAACGGAGATCCAGAACGAGGTCAGCGCCTGTCGAGAGATCAATTTAATGAGGAGCCAACGTGACGATCGCAGAGAGAACACTCCCAGGTAAAGCTCCAGATTTCCCGTGCAACCTCAGGTGCGGGGGAGGAGAGTTCCGTCGATGCTTACCGGTACCCAGGTAGTAGTAGGTGTCCGAGGAGGGAATGACGTCTACCCGCATGTTTCACCTTCCTATGTGTCGAGGCGATAAGGCGTGTTATACCTTGGACACAACGTTTTGGCGCCCACACAATAATTTGCTCTTTGATAGGATTAAGACCTGCGGTCATGTATATAAAGACGAGGGGGAAAGATACGGACTTTAGTCTACCTAGGCTCAGGGCACACGAAGGAGGTGAGTAACGAAGGGCTGTTTGGGGAGCAAGAACCCGTGCTGGCACGTCATCATCTGTATTCAGGATATATAGTGTATGAGAGTGATGATGAAGTGCGGTCTTCGGCATACAATACAGAGAAATCTGAATGTGTGGTAACTGTGTTGTGATGTATGGAGCTAGTGTAGTGAGATCAACAAGTATTTGAAGTCACTTGAAAATAAGTTTTTCAGTGTTCTTCATAAATCATAATGGTTTAAAATGGTAGGACGGGATAAAAGACAAGGATCGTATGTATGTATGTGTGTGTGTGCGTGTGCGTGTGCGTGTGTGTGTGTGTGTGCGTGTGTGAGAGAGAGAGAGAGAGAGAGAGAGAGAGAGAGAGAGAGAGAGCCTTTGCATCAATGTTTTACGTAAATGCTGTTTGTAAAAATATTTGCCATTAACACGAGCAGACAGTCCCCGCAAAAACAAAACACTAATACGTAAACCTATAACCTTCCAGCAATCATGAATTATATATTTTTTAATTCACATTTCACCAACACTTGGATTTGCTATGACTATAATCTTTTGACGACATTTTTCTCTCAGTTTTCTAACTTGAAGGATCTGCACCGATGACCATATTCTTTGCAAATGCCATTTTACACAAATCAACCATAACATTAAGACAGCAACAGAACATTGCAAAACTGCGCCTTCGACGTGTTTCACAGGTTCAATTCAGAGTAATCCACTAATAAAGTTTCATTAAAACTACCAAATAAGAAGGCTTGTAATCTAGATTCTTGTATGATATTAGATTTATACGGTAAATTAATTTAGAATGACTTACTTTGAAGCTGAATTAATGAAATAGAATAGGTAAAATGACTAAGAGTCTGCAAATTTCACCTATTCAGACAAGTTGCAAGAGAAAAACCCAGATTGCAGCTGGTCCAATCACAGGTGGATGTTGATGACCCCTGGCTCTTCCGCAGCTTAATTCAACTGCCCTTTTATTAACTCAAAGACAAAAGGTACATTAGTAGTTAAACTCGCTGGGATTTCCGCGCATCTTACGTAGTTAAGACTAAGGAAGTCAAGGTGGTTTTCCGTTCCTCACAGAAAAAAAGCTCAAATAATACCGAATTTTATGGGAATGTCAAAGACAGGGCAACCTGAAAATAATCTAGACAGAAATCATAACAGTAATAAAAACATTTCATGACAAGTGAAACAGGCTAAAACAATATTATGCTATTTTTTTTTAATTTAAAATATACCTGCACATTATTTTATGGTATACATATACAAAAACATACGTTTTACCTTTATAAAAGGTAACATATAGCGAATAACCGTTGCTATTTACTGTTTTGCAGGTTAATTCTTGACTCCATAGCCACAAAGCACCATGTGTGACGACGAAGACGCGGCGGTACTCATCTGCGACAATGGCTCCGGTCTTGTCAAGGCTGGCTTCGCCGGTGATGACGCTCCCCGAGCTGTCTTCCCCTCCATCGTTGGCCGCGCCCGTCACCAGGGTGTGATGGTCGGTATGGGTCAGAAGGACGCCTACGTCGGTGATGAAGCCCAGAGCAAGAGAGGTATCCTCACCCTCAAGTACCCCATCGAGCATGGTATCATCACCAACTGGGACGACATGGAGAAGGTCTGGTACCACACCTTCTACAATGAGCTCCGCGTTGCCCCTGAGGAGTGCCCTACCATGCTCACTGAGGCTCCCCTTAACCCAAAGGCCAACCGTGAGAAGATGGTCCAGATCATGTTCGAATCCTTCAACATGCCTGCCACTTACGTTTGCATCCAGGCTGTCCTCTCCCTCTACGCCTCTGGTCGTACCACCGGTGAGGTTTGCGACTCTGGTGATGGTGTATCCCACATGGTACCCGTCTATGAAGGTTTCGCCCTTCCTCATGCCATCCTCCGTCTGGACTTGGCTGGTCGTGACATCACCAACTACTTGATGAAGATCATGACTGAGCGTGGCTACTCCTTCACCACCACCGCCGAGCGTGAGATCGTCCGTGACATCAAGGAGAAGCTTTGCTACATTGCCCTAGACTTCGAGAGTGAGATGAACACTGCTGCCGCCTCTTCCTCCATCGACAAGTCCTATGAACTTCCTGACGGTCAGGTCATCACCATCGGCAACGAGCGTTTCCGTGCTCCCGAGTCTCTGTTCCAGCCTTCCTTCCTTGGTATGGAATCTGCTGGTGTTCATGAGGTCGTCCACAACTCCATCATGAGGTGCGACATCGACATCAGGAAGGACCTTCTCGGTAACATTGTCATGTCTGGTGGTACCACCATGTACGCTGGTATTGCTGACAGGATGCAGAAGGAAATCACTGGTCTCTCTCCATCCACTGTTAAGGTTAAGATCATCGCTCCCCCTGAGAGGAAGTACTCCGTCTGGATCGGTGGTTCTATCCTCGGTTCTCTGTCCACCTTCCAGAACTTGTGGATCACCAAGGAAGAGTACAATGAGTCTGGCCCCGGCATTGTCCACCGCAAGTGTTTCTAAACATCGCATCTATGACATGTTACATAATATCGCGTACATAGTCATAATATTCTTTCTTTTAGTCATCAGTCAATTTTTATAACAACAATAAATATATAAAAATGTTAATGCTGAATATTTATTTAACATTCAAATTATAATATTGGAGATGGTCTTATAAAATGATTGAGGTCCATGGGTAATGACAATGGAATAAACTTTTTCTCAGAAAGAGAAAATCTAAAGGTAATCCAGACTGAATTTCATAATTAGTGTTTTCTCCTCCTTTCATTATTCATACTTTATTCATTTCCTTAATGATGGAACTTAGACTAATCAAACACATTAATAATTTTGTTGTAGATATTCATCAATTCTGTGTTGATTGGCAAATCAAAGTTATTATGAAATGGCCAGTTTGATCCTATTTAAACAAATTGAATAAATCATTTTACCCATGAAAATAAAATTGTTTTACGTGTATTTTGCGATGCAATTACGTATAAATTGGGGCGATACGTACCAATTAGGGAGATACTATTTCACAACGCTGTCCAAGAATCTTTTTCTGGAAGGTTGCAAGCACCATTACAAAGACTGAAAAATTAATATGAGCTCACAAACTGATACACACACACAAATATATATAAATATATATATATATAGATTAATAATAGATAGATATATATATATATATATATATATATATATATCATATATTACGGTTCCTTGAGAATTCTATCCCTGGGCCACTTAATTAAACAACATAAGAGGGGAGGCAAATATGCAACTATACTACACTGCATGGTATCATGGCGGATACTTCGGCAACTTTAATCATGGTTTCGTTCTCTCCATGCCCCATTAGAAGTGAGTGTACGCATTTAATCCTACTCCCCAATGGGCATGATATGATGTAATCATTATAAGCAACCATTATTGCCTGAAAAACCACCTTCTTCTTGCGGATTTGAAACATCGAACTGTGAAACAGTACGTCAACTCTTCCTCCACTCTTTTGTAGAGAGCATAAAAATAGAGGAACTAAACATGCAAGTGAACATTCATGAAGTCACTGAGTGTCGCTGTTTGCTTGACTATGGCTCACCACCTGCCACCCTAACAGCAGTGAGTGGGCAATTTAATCTTCCCCATTGGGTCTTCCTCAAAACTGACACCATATGTTCTTTTTGTATCTTCCAAAACCAAGTCACAAAAGTCGATCCGTTTGTGAATTCAGAGCAAACATTATTTTTCCTGTAGATATAAATATGATCTCTGATTTTTTATACACTGCTTAGCTTAAGTGCAGTGTGACAAGACTGGCACTGTAGCCAATGTCAGTGTGCCCAACTTGCAACTCGAATGGTCATCGTTAAAACTCATAGGGCATATAGCAGTAGACCTAACAGGCTCAACAGTTGAAAAAGTTAAAAATATAAATATGGAATGAAAATAATTTTCTTTGAAATTTGGAATTTTGGGCTCTTTTCAAATTCCTGTAAGTTGCGATGATAATTTATGGGCCTAATAAAAAAACTAAGGCTTTTGAGTTGGCATCTTGTTTGCTAGGAGATTTATTTTCAGAGACTAGTTCTTTGAATAGCAAAATATGATTATTCTTAAAATTATAAGAAGTTAAATATTAATTTATATAGTTATTAATATTAACGTAACCACGTTGGTTAAAGCTGACTAGCTTTTACTTGCATATTTTTAACAATTCCAGAAAAAGTTTTACTAGGGATACAGTAAACCCATCCTCACCAGAGAGCCAACCACCAATTTCTAAATGGAGGTATTCAAACCCACAGTAGTTAGAAGACTGAGGTTACTGTTTCGTTCATTGTTATGAAGCAGAATAAGATTTGTTTTGGATTCCTTGCACAAGCATTATATATATTAATATTATATATATATATATATATATATATATATATATATAATATATATCAATATAATATACATATATATATATATGTATGTATATATGTATATATATACTTTTAGGGCATAGTTTTTCTCTTATACAATTTTCGTTAAAAGCAATTGCTTTAGTGGCATCAATAAGTTTCTTGCAGGTATCTTCATACCGACGAAGTTTTTTCCGATTCTCGTTCGTCAATTTCTGGTGAAAAATACGCAGACTTCCTTCTTCCATTTATTGAATTTTGTCACGACAGCTGTTTCGTCTTATGGCATTATCAAGTGACTACTGACTTATAATCTGGCCTTTCGGCCTATTTATTTCATCGTGTGGGAGGTATGACCTTGAGATATGGGTACTGGTTAGTCTGGGGATTAACAGCTTAAGGGCGTTGTTTTGGATACAAAGAACATAAGGAAATATGTACTGTGACAATAAAAGTGAAAGTTTAAACAGTTGTTAAATAAATATTCAAAATACAATGCTATGTGCTAGTGTTTCCTTAAATGTATGTCTAAAATTTAATGTTACATGTTGGTTTTAGAAAAAAAAAATACATAATTTAAATTTGAGTGAGTGAGCGTGTGTGTGTGTGTGTGTGTGTGTGTGTGTGTCCAAAAAGTCTACGTTGGTTAACGGCTGCAGATTCGTGTTGGGCGGGGTCTCAGCGACCTGAGCAAGGATGTTGCTTGGCTCTCGTTGACACTGGGTCCTCTCATGTCTTCTAAGGGGCGCGATGTTCTCGGTGGGTTAGGGCGCGCTGTCTGGTCCCTGTTGGCTTGTGTATTCCTTCTCCTGCTGGAGGGGAGTATGTGGTCCGATTCTTGTTGGACGTTCAAGGTCGGCTTCTGAATAGCGATGCTCACCGCTTCCGTTATTAAGAGCCGACCGTAGTTGTCTTCTCTGTGCACGACCTGGGTGCCTTCTATGAGCTCTTGTAGAGATGGCTTCCTTTCGTGAACATCTATGTAATGTTGATGGATGGCCCCTTGATTTCTATGAGCCATCAGACGTCTCCGAAGGGTCGTTGCAGTGTGCCCGATGTAGTTTTGGCTGTGAGATTTACACATCTCTGGACAAGTAAATTTGTAAACTACATTCGTGCACATCTCCTTCGGTTCCCCCGGAGTGGTGCTGTTCTTCATTATTAAGGCAGCTACAAGGTTGGGCTTACTATATATCCTGAGGCTTATTTTGTGGTAAGGGGCATTTGGGGTTACGCCTGTTTATTATCCCGCGTAGTGTGCAGCAATCCTTGTATGCAGATCCATAATGTACACGATGGTAAATGATCAAGTTCTCATTTGAATCACGTCGAGAGTGAACTTCTATCATCAGAAATACACATCTCTGACCCCTCCATGGAATGCCCGGGAATCGAACTCGCGGCCACCGAGGTGGCAGGCAGAGACCATACCAACCATGCCACTGAGGCGCTTATTTAACGCGGTAGCCAACTACCAATGAATCAATGAATAAGATACACAATCACTTTTATTGAATTTAAATGACTATTCAATAAACCAAAGTTAGAATATGATAGATGGTTTGATCTACAAAGCAATAATGATTACGAAACCGATGTAAGACCAGTATCTATTTAAATATAAGTAAGAATAGAAAATTCGAGGAATATAAACTCATGGAGTTTGGATGTAATAAAGAAAGTGTGAAAACGGCATCAAAACTAAACTGAAGGTTATCTTGGAAATGGAAGAGAAGTGGAAATTTGCAGAAACCCTGGATAGAATTGAAGAAATATTATATAAAGATATCGATGAGATTCATAAACCAAACGAATTAATATTAAAACTATTACTATGAAAAAAAAGGGCCCACCTTACGGACCAAATGAGGCCTACAATGAAAAGAGAAGGTGACGAATAAAATATATAAGCGTTTTCAGCAACAATGAAACTAGCAAAATTTAAGGAGAAAAGGCGAGACAAGAAGAGAAGCATAACATTTACGTTAATGAGAAGACTAAAGGGCCCCATAGACGTTACGATCGCCGGATCCGGTTATCTGAATCGGAAGTAAATCTCACTGTCTATGGGGTGATAGTCCGACCAAAAGTGGGCGGAGTCCGTCGGTCTCTCCGACCAACTCGCAACCAGCCGTTGCCAGGTTTGTGGCATCCGATTTAGTTCAGGTGGCCGGAAACCTCCACGTCTATGGCGTGATCTGAAGATTTACTTCAGTTTCAACGAGACGCTGAAGCGGCAACATGGCAGCTGCACCCGCAGATAATGAGTTCTGGGAGGAGTTTATTGAACGTCGTAGGAGAGCGAAATTAGGCTTATAATAAAATAGTTGGAAAATTATTGAAGGATGATATATATATATATATATATATATATATATATATATATATATAATATATATATATATATATACACACATACACACACATATATAAACATACATATATATACATATATATATATATATATATATATATATATATATATATATATATATATATATATATATATATGTTGCATCTTGCATAGTCTAATGGCATATACGGTAGTTTAGTATACAGTAGGTCTATGATCCGTTAATGCAGAATAGGCACTTAAACCTACGGTCCTGCAGCCAAGTAAGTGAAGTGTAAAATTTTCAACTCTTGTACACAAAATTTTTAGTTCATACATGGAACACTGACATATTATTGAATATATTGTCATAGACTTTTCTTTTATTTTATGTATGGAAAATAACAATGTAATTCAAACAATAGTACACCAAGTATATATATATATATATATATAATATATATATATATATATATATATATATATATATATATATATATATATCTGTATGTCTTAATATTACTGTTGTTTAAATTACATTGTTATTTGTCGCACAAAAAGTAAGTTTTTGACAATACTTTCAATAATACCTAAGTTTTCCTTGTTTAAATAAAGAATTTTATGTGGAAAAAATCTAAAATTTGTATTCTTACTTGGGTACAGAACCGTAGGTTTAAGGGCCTATTCTGCTTTAACTGGAACTGTAGACCTACTGTACCTACACCAGGCTGTATACCACTAGAATATGAGAGATGCTGTGTATGCTACATAGTTACAGTTTACCTTTGTAAATTCGTGCTGCATAAGTTGAATAATTGCTTTACATGTCTCTGGGATTATTATGCCCCAAGGAACGACTTGTAGCGTGTAAGCGAAGTGTGTCCAGCAACCTCTCGTACAATGATTTTGGTTGTGTGTGCGTGCTTTTTTTTTTTTCATTGTATGTAATAATTCCATGTCGGTCTGCTCCTCCAGGTAACCGAACCAGTCACCAGGGTAAAGTTTCAATTATTTAGATAAACAATTGTGAGATCATTCATTTCATTTCTTCAACCATAGTTCAATTCAGGCTCTCCTTTGTCGCTGGGAGTTTCTAGTTTCAGCTGCAAGAGCGATCTATACGTAGTGTCATCACTGAGCGGAGCGGCCATGTCCTCACTCTACCAGGTTTTGGCAAACTGAAGTGAATCTGAACGTCTATGGGCAACACAGATGCCGGAGACAGAACGGAACCTGATCCGCCGGTCGTAACGTCTATGGGGCCCTTAACATGACTTTTTAACAAGTAGTTGGGAGACAGGACTCGGGTGCAAACGGATAAGAAATCACAAAAAATGTATGTAACATTGTACATGTATTTCTATAACATAGAAATATATAACCATTCGATTGAATATTACGTCAATCCTATGGTGAAAACATAATCATGTTCATATTGAATTCAATGAATTACAATAAAATGATTGTTTTAATATAACAATAATGAGTGAGAATGGAAGCTAGAAAAAAATATCTTCAGTTTCATCAAATGCAATTTGTACCCATGCATCTATTTTCCTGAGTGTCAAACAAGCTTGAAGGCAATGGGCTCCAAGTTTAAAATTGCAGTCGTCCAGTACAGGGAATAATATTTCACCATTAGCCCTAATGTAAACTTGCAGAATGACGGTAATTTGGTCGAAGGTATTGGAAGGTACTGCTCCCATGGTTTAGGGAAGTGACGTTTCTACCATCTCCTAACTTAATGTCATTTTTGAGGTATGGAAACACAAGTAGAGAGCTAAGAATACAATATAAAAGGATTCAGAATAAAACGAAAGATTTTAAATGTAAATGAGACCTTCGATTAAACTTGTAGAATTACTTAAAAATGAAATATAGACCCATATGCATTTTCCTTTTCGAGATATGATGCTGATTTATCTGCACTATTAAATGCCTTATGCAAAAAATGTCCTTCAGAGATATTATTGATAAAATTATTAAATTATTGCATAACGGGTAGTACGAACGAGGGTATATTTACCCGATTACTATATCTAGACTTGCGGAAGAGCGTGCGATAGTATACTTAATTAAATGTGTAGACTAAAAATTTGCAGGCATATTTGATATTAAACTAACTTACATAAATTCAACAAAACTGTCAAACTGATACTTCATCTGAATTCCAGGTTCTTGATTTATTTTAATTCGTTCTTTTTAAGGACATTCATAAAATAGTGCGCTTACTTTTCTAAGATCGCTCCGGTGGGGGCAGGTAGAAAAGGCAGAGTTGTCATATCTACGGGTATATAAGTCCCATTAAATGCTTCCCGCAGATATAATCCTTCTTAGGAAGAGTCGCTTTAGACTTTAGGAGTCGAAGGAAAGGGTTTGCTTCTTCCCTGTTAACTTTTTTTTTTTTTTATTCCCGATTCTATTTAACTATTTTTTATCTTTCTATAGTTATAGATGCGCTGAATGGCCTGTTGGCTCCGGTGTTTGAACTTGGGACATAAATTCGTAAGTCAATCGATCTATTATACCCTTAGAAAAGACAACCACTCATTCCTTCTTTGCATAACATTTTTATCAAAATCATCCAAGTCAGTCACAGGACTCACTTTCTCTTTTCTTTTTTGAAACACTGGAGATCCCACTATATTTGCCGCCTCTCTTTCTTCCGTGTTAAGTCTACGAATAGTCATTCCTGACACTTTTGTTGCTTAAGAAATTCTCAGGATTGCCTTCGAAACATCAGTTACAGGATTTTCATTATATTTTTATAAAATGAAGTATTTCAGGAAATTATAGACTACTTCCTTGGCCTCAGGTGGTGGGTGAAGACGTTTAAGGGAGTCACTTGGGCTGGGCTGTCCATACTTATCACAGTAGGTGATCGAGAGCGAGTATCCTTTAATGATATTAACCATGACCTTTTACATCCTCTTAAAAATCATAGGTCCCCTAAACTCAGATCTGGCATCGCCGGGGAAAAAATATGCCACATCTTCATTTTCATTAATGAAAATGAGGTTTTAACGAAGAATATATGAAATAAGATATATTCAAAATATCTGATGCAAACAGAGAACCACATTTCAAGAAATGAAAACTATTTCAATAGAGTCGATGAAGCTAATATGATTACCACAACATGAAAATTGGCATCGTATGATATCTATACCTAGACCGTGATCTGTACAAGCCACATCACAGCGATCTTAGAAAATTAACCGCCTATAGGGGGCTTGTTGTTTACGCTTTACACATGTCCTCAGAGAAGAAAAGAAAAACTGCTTAGTTCTGCTCAGTCACTGGACTGGCTCCACTTTTTGTGCTTACACTTCCATTCATGCCCCCTAAAAAAATGATAGGAGTACACATTTCTTCGTAATAATAAAAAGAAACAAGTTGAATGTCATCTCTAGATTAATCTTTGTAACAGTTAAGACAGTGCCTGTTTAAAAGTGGTCTGTTTATCACTGAACGGACTCGTTGCCTAATGAAGATTCCAAGGCGCAATTACTTGTCGGGTCTGTTTACAGACCGCCTGGTCGCAGCTGTCTCATGGCGTATGGAGGGTTTCTCGCTGCTAATAAAAAGGGGCAAATGGTCCCTCCCTTTTCACTCTATCTATTGAAGTATTTTAAGTCCCAATGCTTCCTACTTTTTCTGTTTATTGACCTTTTTTTATCTCTCTCCCTCCCTCTCTCTCTCTACATTATGTACCCATGACCTAGCTGTTTTCGACTCCGAAAATGGTACCCTATCCGGTGTCAGCCCTGGTTGTTACTCAGCCGGTTTGAGCTCCAAATATGCATGCACAGGTCATGACTGGAGTTACATTTTAAACAGACGTTGTTATCTCTAACTCTTATCAAAGCTCCTTTAAATGCCTGATAATAGATATATAATTTACTATGAATATTTTTGTCATCAGTTAACAAAGCCTGGCAATACAAATGGAGATAAGTGGAAGAGTCTTGGTAGAGATTTTTCTCATTAATTCTACGTTCTATCTAATGAATGCTTTAAAAAATTCTTTCCTTTTTTTTATATTAAACAAAGTGCATTAAATACAGATGGCATGGGTAAAAATAAAGTAAATGCATTTATCAATGACAGGAAATTATCTGAAAATTAAAGACTAATATACAAAGCTGTTAGTAATATGCAGTATATTGGTCACCAAAATATACAAGAGCTCTAATACTCCGAACAAAGAAGAAATTCCTGAATCAATAAATACAGAAATATGAAACAAGATTTTTTAAGAACTGAATTATCCACTCAAGTGTAAGAGAAGCCATTTACTTACCGCACAAAGCCCGACTAAAAGGACCGCCCGAAGTATTGTGAATTCTGTGAGAATTCCTGACATTCCCTCGCCGTCGAAAACATATTTTTTTAAAACAAACATTGCGCGGGTGGACGAATCAGCAGGTCCCAGATGAAATCTTGGCCTGCACCATAGTCCTAATCCACTTGAGTATAAAAAGGAAGGCTGCTGCTTGACGGATTTAGTCCGAAGACTCGACCACGGTAAGCCGCAGTCCTCCAGTGGGGAGTTCCTGATGGTTTTAGTAAATTTAGTTCTCTGTGGTTTATGGGATTATCGGGACGGATCAGCTTCAGTCTCAGTCGATTGGAAAATACGATTACGTACTGAGGGCCGCTGCTCTTGCGTAATGGCTCTTATTCTCTAGAACATTGCTACATATTACAGAGAACGAGTCCGCAGATATTGAGAGTATTGTGGTGATGACGCATCAGGGGAAAAAAGTGAAATTACTTGTTTCTCATGAAGCATCTCAGTGGTTCCTGATCGGAGGTGCCTTACAAAGCTTCAGTGACCGGAACCTTTCGCTCTAAGACAGAAAATTGTTCTGGAATGAAGACCATCAACAGATTTTAATATATATATATATATATATATATATATATATATATATATATATATATATATATATATATCTATATTAATATATAATTTATATATATAGATATATATATATATATATATATAATATATATATATATGTATATCTAGTCTATAATATATTATTTATATATATATATATATATATATATATATATATATATATATATATATATATATATATATATATATTATATATAATATATATATATATATAAAATCTGTTGATGGTCTTCATTCCAGAACAATTTTCTGTCTTAGAGCGAAAGGTTCCGGTCACTGAAGCTTTGTAAGGCACCTCCGATCAGGAACCACTGAGATGCTTCATGAGAAACAAGTAATTTCACTTTTTTCCCCTGATGCGTCATCACCACAATACTCTCAATATCTGCGGATCGTTCTCGTTAATATGTAGCAATGTTCTAGAGATATATATATAATATATATATATAGATTATATATATATATATATATATATATATATTATATATATATATATATTTGGAAGACTTGATATGCCAAAAACGTTGTGATTTAATGGAAACCACGCTATTGTCATTTTAATAACAATTAAATTAATATTGCGGTGAATGATACTTTATTATTTCTCATATACTTACGCCCATTGACAATATTTCGAACAAGTGAAATCACATAGTCTCTTTATATATGAAAGTGAAAACATATTAGAAAATAGATTAAGAAATGCGAGTCAACACCTTGACTCCTTCTCCATCACTTGTCAGGCATTGTTGAGTGCCGACTGTATTCAACGATAAACATTATCACAAATGTATAAAGTTCTCGCCGTCCCAACGAGAGGAACATAGAAGAACCTTTTGAAATCCATCGAGAGATTAAATTCATCAACCGATTTCATGAGGAGGTTTTATATTACAACTGAGAAGTGTCATACAGTTATAATTTTTCCGTCATCTTTTACTTATCTAGAGCGGGATGTTACGTCAAGTAACCTATGAGTTTTATCATTAATGTAAAACAAGTAAAAAATGCCCCCGTTTCTTCAGTGCAATCGAGTTTTCTGTACAGCTTCGATGGTCTCAGTATAATGCTGTAAGAGCCGGGGCATATGAAAATTCCGGCGGTGGCGCCTGTCATGGTTAACTTCAATCTTAAATGAAACAAGGTTGTGGAAGATTTTCCCCTCAAGCAAAAATTGTAAACTTTATATTCCTAAGTTAGCGTAAATCAAAATGTGCTAAATTCTAAGGGAATATAGAGCATTGTTTCACCATCGAAAGTTAAAATAAGAGAGCAATATTTTATTAGAAATATTTAGCCTGTACTGTTTAACGTGCACATTAGTCACTTTTTACATTTTCTTTCTAACAAATGAATCATAAATACCCTATCCAAAAATTCCTGTATCTTTAACTCAACGCGAAACACCTTTTTCACACCTGTCTAGGCTTTTCCGTAGACCTTTCCTACAGCCCCCACAAGATCAACAACAACAACAACAAAATAGTTTCTAGGCTTACTCCCCGAGTAAGCAATAAACGCTACTAAGGCTAGAGTGCTGCAATTTGGTATGTTTCATGACTGGAAGGTGGATGATCAACGCACAAACTTGCAGCCCTCTAGCCTTAATCTGAAAGCGGGTAGAAAAGGCCATCTCAATGGTTTTCTTTTGCAGAAAACTAAAATGTAGTCACGCATTATTCCTAATTTGATATTGGTTAACTGGCGCAAACTTCGGTATTAAGATATTAAAGGGGGCCAGAAAATGTGTTCGTGAGACTTATCCATTAGGCCAACGTCTGCTATCTTTAATTACTATTTTATTTCAGCCGAGATTATTAAAGGCACCCCTCCACGACCGTTTAGATTTTATTAACCTTTTTTATTTTTCATTTTATTCTATTTCTTATTTCTGTAATCTCTAAACAGTTTTTAATTCATGAAGCAACTTGGTTTATCACTGAAGATTATCTAGCTGTAAAAAATACCCATTAGTAGAGCTAATAGCTTGCGGAGAGAGAGGGAAAGAGAGAGAGATAGATAAATTCAATGAACAGGCAAACTATGGACGCATGACTGGCGAATATACTTTACCGGAATAGTGTCACTATATTGCTTTAGCTGTAATTTATTACAGGGATCCTTCCAACGCTTATAACATTAATATTCGTACCTCAAAATTTCGTCAGGGAAGAATGTAATACACAGGAGTAATATTTCTGATTAAGCTTGCATCCAAATTAAAGGATTTTTAGAAGTAAAATTTCTGACCTCACAAATTACAATTCCCATTTGTAAATCATTAACACATTATAATTATAAAATTGCAGTCACGTAAAACTAGAATAAAATACACACTGGACTATAATAAGAAGTAACTAAAATTAAACCATATAATTCCCTTTGTCAAGATATTTCTTCGAACATTTGCATGCGAGTCAATGTTGCGTCAAACAAATGAAAGTAAAGAAAACTAAATGTCAAGGTACAATTTTCAATCTGATGCATTAGGTTTATTATTATTCATAAAACTTAGCTACATCGTTTTGTGTGGAAAGCAGTATCTACAGCTGACGTAAAATCTAAACATCTTGACAGTAATTTTACAGTATTTCACTCAAAGCAAGAAGTTATTTGCAATATTCTTATTGAATTGGGATGTAACAGAGTTCATATTTGCTCATCAAGAATCATATATTGAAAGACAGTTGCCATAGTCAAGATTATTGTTTTACTATTCTTATTATCAGGTTACTTCTCTACCCAGTAAACTACCTCCACCATGTGTGACGACGAAGATGCGGCGGTACTTGTCTGCGACAATGGCTCCGGTCTTGTCAAGGCTGGCTTTGCCGGTGATGACGCTCCTCGAGCTGTCTTCCCCTCCATCGTTGGCCGTGCCCGTCACCAGGGTGTGATGGTCGGTATGGGTCAGAAGGACGCCTACGTCGGTGATGAGGCCCAGAGCAAGAGAGGTATCCTCACCCTCAAGTACCCCATTGAGCATGGTATTATCACCAACTGGGATGACATGGAAAAAGTATGGTACCACACCTTCTATAATGAGCTCCGCGTTGCCCCTGAGGAATCCCCAACCATGCTTACTGAGGCTCCTCTTAACCCCAAGGCCAACCGTGAGAAGATGACTCAGATCATGTTCGAATCTTTCAACATGCCAGCGACTTACGTTTGCATCCAGGCTGTCCTGTCTCTCTATGCCTCTGGACGTACCACTGGTGAGGTCTGTGACTCTGGTGATGGTGTTACTCACATGGTTCCAGTATATGAAGGTTTTGCCCTTCCTCATGCCATCCTCCGTCTCGACTTGGCTGGTCGTGACATCACCAACTACTTGATGAAGATCATGACTGAGCGTGGCTACTCCTTCACTACCACCGCTGAGCGTGAGATCGTTCGTGACATCAAGGAGAAGCTTTGCTACATTGCCCTGGACTTCGAGAGTGAGATGAACACCGCGGCCGCCTCCTCCTCCATCGACAAGTCCTATGAACTTCCCGATGGTCAAGTCATCACCATCGGCAACGAGCGTTTCCGTGCTCCCGAGTCTCTGTTCCAGCCTTCCTTCCTTGGTATGGAATCTGCTGGTGTTCATGAGGTCGTCCACAACTCCGTCATGAGGTGCGACATCGACATCAGGAAGGACCTGTTGGCCAACATTGTCCTGTCAGGTGGTACCACCATGTATGCTGGTATCGCTGACAGGATGCAGAAGGAAATCACTGCACTTTCTCCATCCACCATCAAGATCAAAATTATCGCTCCTCCTGAGAGGAAGTACTCCGTCTGGATTGGTGGTTCCATCCTTGGTTCTCTGTCCACCTTCCAGGCCTTGTGGATCACCAAGGAGGAATATGACGAATCTGGACCTGGTATTGTGCACAGGAAGTGCTTCTGAAGAATTAGTGCTCTAACATGGTTCTTTGTAACTCTTTAAAAGAATTTTCATTCCAACAGTATCCCTTGTTACAGTAAATTTGGTAAAAATATTGAAACGTAACAGTATGATGTACATCACTTGTTACAGTGCATTACTATAATGAATTCAATTCTTATTATTGAAGATGGATAGAAATGGGTAAAACCTACACAACAGTATTATCTGTATTTCACTGAAAATTATTTATTGTTATAAAACGAATTTATAAACTTCTCTATGTAGCATATAGAGTTTCCTTTTACATGCAAGTTTTACAGGTACACAAAAGGCAGTAGCTCTTCAGTATCATACGAAGTATCATTTTTATTAAGTAGCCTATACAAAGAATCATTTCTACAAAATAGACTACTTTTATATATGTGAATAGTGTAAAAGACAGAAGCCCTTCAATGTTATACGAAGAATGATTTTCATAACATGAGTTACCTTCCAGTTATATATGTAATGAACTGTGTAGATTATATGGACGCTTGATCTAATTATCATCTCAGTTGAAGGTGGTACCAAGAAGTGCAAACCTTCCGATTCTCGATTAGTATCTTAGGGATGCAGTTGCTATCCCGTAGCCCTCTTTTACACTGGTTACTACCAAGCACAGTCAACTAACTACCATGCCTATAATTTACTATTTAGGCCAACTACGGAGTAATGAAATTTTCTGAAGATGTACACTTAAGGATTCTGAGAGAAAGCCTGTTTCCTATTTAAAAATATATTGCTCACACTGCAAATACCTGACCACTCAAAAGGATATCAGCGTAAAAGTTACATTTTTCAAAAAAACTTTATCAAGGATGACATATCTAAAACACACCATCATCTGATTTACCTAAAGACATATTTATCATTACTTATAATCAGTTATGGATAATTACTCTGAATTTCAATTACGCCTTTACAAGGGCATCTCATTCTATATCACAGAGGCAATTACCTGGGAAAAGAGTTTCTTTCTTATTTTTAAAAGATTTACAATACCCATATATAGAAACAAGGCACGCTATACTTACAAAGGTAACCAACCCACTGAGCTGATTAACAGCTCTCCTAGGGCTGGCTCGAAGGATTAGATATTTTTATGTGGCTAGGAACCAATTGGTTACTTAGCAACGGGACCTACAACCTATTGTGAACTGGGTTGGGTCTATGGCATTTGTGAAAATCAACTTTGAAAAATACTCTAGAATCTCGACATTTTGATTACCTGACAGTCCTCTTCCATTTCCGACGTTTAATGGCAGGGTGTAAGTTGGTTTGTCTGACAATCCAAAATATAGTTTTCAAAAGTCATATTCACACATGAATTTCCCTGAAATTTCATGGATGTTAAACTAAGCAAAACAAGAGTTGACGAGATTTTGAGATCAATTCCGACCCAAGTGAGCGGTCGAATTTTTCTTTATTATGATAACTGATAACAAGTTTTGATATAGTATAAGTAGCACTTAGTATCCTGGAAAATTTTTGACATTAAAAAGTATGCCTTATCAAAGGCATGAAATATAGTGCTACGCATGCCTATCATGAAAATAACTTCCCCGCTCGCTACAGAAAAAGTTTAAAAGAATTGAAGAATGATAATAGCTTACACATTACCAAGGCTGATAAATCCAATAGCTTAGGGGTTCTTGACAAAACTGACTACATATCACGCATGCATACTTTACTAGAGGATGAAATAACTTACAAAAAACTCGCAAAAAATCCGTTGGACCAAGTAATAAAAAACTTCAATATCAATATCAAACAAATTCTTATAAAGATAAAAAAGAACTTTTGTGTAAGTTAACTGTAGTGTCCCTCATTACCTTATTTACATGGCCCAGTCAAAACTCATAAGGAAAACAAACCTATGCGCCCAATTATTAGTACTGTAGGATCAATTGCTTATAAACTATCTAAATATCTTACTAAATTGTTATCCCCGCTACTAGGAACTGTATCTAATTCACATATCCGGAATTCTCTTGATCTTGTGGAAAAATTAAATAACATTGTGCTAAACCCTCGCGATATCCTTGTCAGTTTTGATGTATGTTCTTTGTTTACAAAAGTCCCTATTGACTCTGTGCTAGAATATTTAAGTAATGAACTTGTACTGCATGAATTGCCTATGTCCGTTAGTCACATAATTTCCTTGATTAAGTTATGTATTTGTGATTGCAGATTTATTTTTAATGGAGAATATTACCAACAAATATTTGGTATGGCCATGGGTAACCCTTTATCACCTCTCCTTTCAAACTTATATATGGAATTTTTAGAGAGACAACACCTCCCGATTATCACACTTGTCCCCTTAAAATGGTACCGATATGTCGATGATATCTTAGTAGTCTTACCTGTTGGTATCGATGTAAATGATTTACTGTCTAAATTGAATAATTTAGTGCCATCCATAAAATTCACTGTTGAAATCGAAAATAACAATGTCATCCCTTTCCTAGATGTATTAATACATAGAGAATCTTTCCAATGCAAATTCAGTATTTATAGAAAACCCACAAATAATTTAACATATGTACGTTTTTATTCTGGACACCATCTTAATATTAAAATAAAATTTTTTCTTCTATGTTTCTACGCGCTTTGCGTATCACGAGTCCACAATATCTTGACCAAGAAATAGAATACATAAAAAAGATAGGAAACGATCTCTGCTACCCACCTCATTTAATTGATTTATGTTATCAAAAATCTCACAAAAAGTTTTATTGTGTTGCTATTAATGAAAAAGAAATGCCTAAAAATGTACTTCGCTTACCTTACTTTCGTGGATTTGAAACCATAAAATCAATATTTAAATCGTTTAATGTTAACAATACCATTACAGATATGCTAATTAAGAATAGTCCCGTAACAAATAACATCATTTACAAAATTCCTTATAAGGATTGCGCATCGTTTTACGTTGGTCAGTCAAGTAAAAATTTATGTGTACATATTAAGCAGCATATGTATTCAGTTAGAACAACCCAGACTTCAAATGCACTGTTTATCCATCTGAGTGAAAAATCTCATTGTATTAATTGGGGTGATACCTCGGTAATTGCTAGATCTAATGATTATGTTTCAAGAAATTTACTGGAATCGGCAATTATACAAATCACTAATAAAAACAACCTAAATCTTAGTCTGGGAATGTAGCATTTGGACCCATATATTTGTAAGATGTTTATGAAGGACCTTAAAATAAATGAACTACTAATAAATTAGTCCCACGTGTCTATAGTTATTATTTCTCTCTCTCTCTCTCTGGTTCGATATTCTCTCTCCCTCTTTCTCTTGCTCGATATATATATTTATATATATTCTATCGTCTTTTCATTAAAAATAATTTTTTGGGAAAATTTGTGTAAATTTCATATTAAATTGTATATGCTTCCGTGTTTTTTCAAAATGTACTGTTTTCTAGAAGAAAACAGTACATATATATATATATATATATATATATATATATATATATATATATATATATATATATTATATACACTGTACATAACTGTTTAAAGTTAGCACTAAGATAAAAGCTAATATTTCAGATTCGGAAATGTTAAGTAAGCATGCCATTAAAGATTATTCATGACAATCCGTAAAAGACAGAAACGGATGATCAAGTTTACTTTATAATGATAAAGTGCGAATAGAGCACTCATGGAGAGCAAGCTCAAAAGACCACTGATTCACTATACAAGCTAGAGCGTCATAGAAGGACCATTTATGGAAAATGAAACATCGAAGTGAGAGTACTATAGTATCATCTAAGTAAAAATAGCAATCAAAATACACAACAAACAGTGGTGTTATAAGGAAGCTATTTCTGGACGTATTTAATTACATTGCATCAAAATAATGGTTATTTATTGGATGAATTTCAGTCCGTCCTAACAAGTCTACGGTTATGCAAACCCAAATTTAAGTTCAACGCTAAGCATGATTAAAGTACACCTGTCACATGTTCTGATTGAAATTTATTAACACTTCAAAGACAACTGTTCCTTAATTCAGAGTATTTCCATCATGTTTGTTGTTACAGTAGCCTCCTTCAATTCTGGATGTGAAATGAAAGTAAAATAAACTCTTCAGAGCAGATATTTACTCACAAAATTAGGAAAGATGCTATCAGTTCCAACCACATGGAACATGGGGATACGTTTTGGAAAAGTAGTAAAGGCCCAAATGTCTTGAAAATAACAAGTAAGTAATTAAAATTAAAACGTAGTAAAGGCCCTAATGTCTTGAAAATAACAAGTAACTAATTAAAAGTGGTAATGAGTAAGTGGGTGAAAAGTGTTGGAGTATTTATCAATACCTCACCGCTAATCGTCCACCACGTCTCTTTTCAAGAAGACTAGACCTGTACTCTGTTTTTTTTTTTTCCATCTGTCCATCCGCCTGCGGTGTTTGCGCATGGTAACACTGCGTCCCAGGCTTTAAATAATATCCTATTTTGAATATTAACGGTGTATTTCGCATACAGTAAATTATTAAAACACTTTTCAGTTGCAAATGTTCACCCAGATATCCTTTTATTTACCTAAAACTTACACATAGCGTAACTATCTAAAGCCCGGGACGCAGTGTTACCATGCGAAAACACCACAGGAAAAAACAGAGTATAGTTATTGGTTGTCTCTTTCAGTGAAAGACAAAATTCTAGGGTCTTGCTATTTCACGTAGTAATGTCCCAATTAATATCTGGACTGCAGGATTTGATATTAAAAGCAAATAAAAGAAATATAAAAGGTCGAAATCCACAAGTAAGAGTTCACAAAGTACATAAAACTTTAAACTTAAGCAAATAAGCCAAACCTTTTGCGATGTAATTCTTTACGTACCAGTTTAGCTTGATATTATGCCTTTTTTTTATAAGTTTGAAATAAAACTTTTCACTCACAAGGGTAAATCGAATTACTGAAATCCCTGAGATAATTAAGAGGTTCGGCTACGTAAATTAAGATGAAATACAACAGCAGTTTTCAATTATCACTGAAAAGAGACCTATTAGACACTCGAGCAACATATCCTTCTCTATTAAATATTTGCAAGATCATACGATTACAATTCCTGCAAAAAAAATCTGACGAATCTGAGCAAATAACCTTTTATATATTAATAAGATCTCTCTGTATATCAATATGAAGTACACCTTCGTAAGAACCTTGGAGGTGATTATTCAAAATATAAAAGGCTGTTTAATACTCAACTACAATGTTGCCTTCAACATGAAGTTTCCTAAACAATTACAGTTCATTAACATATCTGCAAGTACGAAAGTCACCAGGAAGCATAAATTGGTGTAATAATCAATACAGACAAGATTTTACGATATAAATGTTTATTAGAGAAATTATGACAGGAACATCATGGTCTCACGGAGTGAAGTTATCGTTGTATATGGAATATAAAAACATGAATGAGTATGCAATATGCTTAGAAGCACTTGCGGTGGACAATGCCAGGGCCAGACTCATCATATTCCTCCTTGGTGATCCACAAGGCTTGGAAAGTGGACAGAGAACCAAGGATGGAACCACCGATCCAGACGGAGTACTTCCTCTCAGGGGGAGCAATGATCTTGATCTTAATGGTGGATGGAGAGAGAGCAGTGATTTCCTTCTGCATCCTGTCAGCAATACCAGCGTACATGGTGGTACCACCAGACATGACAATGTTGGCCAACAGATCCTTCCTGATGTCGATGTCGCACCTCATGACAGAGTTGTGGACGACCTCATGAACACCAGCAGATTCCATACCAAGGAAGGAAGGCTGGAAAATAGCCTCGGGAGCACGGAAACGCTCGTTGCCGATGGTGATGACCTGACCGTCAGGAAGTTCATAAGATTTGTCGATGGAGGAAGAGGCGGCAGCAGTGTTCATCTCACTCTCGAAGTCCAGGGCTATGTAGCAGAGCTTCTCCTTGATGTCACGAACGATCTCACGCTCGGCGGTGGTGGTGAAGGAGTAGCCACGCTCAGTCATGATCTTCATCAAGTAGTTGGTGATGTCACGACCAGCCAAGTCCAGACGGAGGATGGCATGGGGAAGGGCGAAACCTTCATAGACGGGAACCATGTGGGAGACACCATCACCAGAGTCGCAAACCTCACCAGTGGTACGGCCAGAGGCGTAGAGGGACAAGACAGCCTGGATGCAAATGTAAGTGGCAGGCATGTTGAAGGATTCGAACATGATCTGGACCATCTTCTCGCGGTTGGCCTTAGGGTTCAGAGGAGCTTCAGTAAGCATGGTGGGGCACTCCTCAGGGGCAACACGGAGTTCGTTGTAGAAGGTGTGGTACCAGACTTTCTCCATGTCGTCCCAGTTGGTGATGATACCGTGCTCGATGGGGTACTTCAGGGTGAGGATACCTCTCTTGCTCTGGGCCTCATCGCCGACGTAGGCGTCCTTCTGACCCATACCGACCATCACACCCTGGTGACGGGCGCGGCCAACGATGGAGGGGAAGACAGCTCGGGGAGCGTCATCACCGGCAAAGCCAGCCTTGACCAGACCGGAGCCATTGTCGCAGATGAGGGTCGATGCCTCTTCGTCGTCACACATGGTGGTGGTTTTTTGAGTTTAGTGATGCCTGTATGAAAAGAAAACGATATCTGTCACAGATCACAAACAACTCTGCAAAGGTTGTCCCTTATACGTATATAATATTCTTTTCTACATTTCTACATTTGCCACTAAACTAGAAATACAAAAGCAAAAGAGAGAGAGAGAGAGAGAGAGAGAGAGAGAGAGAGAGAAATAAAACAAAGTTATATTCTTTACACAAAGTTGTGTGGAGGTTTTTTTTGAGTCTAGTGATGCCTGTAAGAAAAGAAAACGATATCTGTCACATATCACAAACAACTCTGCAAAGGTTGTCCCTTATCAGTATATAATATTCTTTTCTACATTTCTACATTTACCACTAAACCAGAAATACATATGCATGACAGAGAGAGAGAGAGAGAGAGAGAGAGAGAGAGAGAGAGAGAGAGAGAGAGAGAGAGAGAGAGAGAGAGAGAGAGGACAAAGTTAGATCCTTTGCACAAAATTGTGTCTATTGTCTTAGTTAACGGTTAAGACTGATTCTGTTAAGTTGTTCTGTACAAGCACTTGCTAATTTCCACAAAAAATTGCAGATTCTTTATTTCCAAAGCGAATCGGTTAAAATGAATTAAAGTAATTGCAGACAGTATAGGAAGGAAGGCCAGTTCTTTATGGCCATTCACTTGAGTTACTAGTGTGCGACCGCATCTGGTTGCTATAACCAATTTTAGTTTGGGGGCTGAATGCTATAAAAAATATCTCGGGGGAGGAGTTATTTAAAAAAATTAAAGGTATAATTCTGAAGGCAATTATATATCAAAGCAACTATGACCTGGCAACGAACGTCGTATGTTTAAATGCCTAACCCTCATTAAAATTATCCATTTTCTTCATTCAAGAAATGATAGCCTCTTTTTTTCTTTTAGCGCGGAACAACTCTTAAGTCTTTTTTTGCCTGACCATCAGCCCTTGTCTTTGCGAAATTGAATACAAATAGGAGTATAAATAAAGTATATGTAAATAACAAACACATCTAGTTTTAAAATAGCTCGCTATATAAAATGCGGAAATATGATTCCAAGGCTCAACCAGTCCAGTTAAAGTTCTTTGATATATTCTACTTGACTTTTCTAGCGCTCGCTGTACAATGAAAGATTAATAGCATGCATAATATGCACCTCATTTTCTTTTATATAAAAGACAAATACTTTTCATCGCTCTACTGCCGTTGATGAGATATAAAATTTTAATATAATTTTTCAAATTCATTTCCCCCGAACTCAAAGAAAAAGCGCATATTAGTTTGGAGAAATAAGTGGAAATTTTATCAAAACTAAACGAATGTTTTAAGAATCCCCAGATTTTATCTGAAACTTCCCATAATGATAAAGGAGTATGTAGCAAGCTAATAGATTTTAGTATAAAAAAAATTATGAATTTGACTATGCAATATAACTCAACGTTTCCTTATGTATTTTGTACTTTTATATCACTTATTTCATTATCATATTTTCAACATAACTCTTTTTCGTAGAGCAAAGGACCTTCACTCAGGACAACTCAACAAATCAGAGTAAGAAATCACGGCGCCTTCGTTCCACTGATAAACCATTAGTGAATCACTATGCGCAGAAGTCACTTGCCTCCTCACTTGCTTGCAAAAAGATCTAAATGTTCAAATCTAATATTTATCGACTGAGAAACGTCGAAATACGTCTCCCTAGAGTTCACCTTACCCTGCCAGAGTCCTGTGAAGACTAAGACAGAAGATGCCGATTTGCTTTTATATACGGCTTCCAAGAGCACGCCCTCGCCAAATCAATAACAACAACAACGAAACTAAGACGAATTGAATCCCTAAAACCCATGCATAGTGTCTTTGGATGGAGAATCTAGGGAATGAGAATCGCCAGAATATCTCTTTTAAACTCTCGCCAAGCATCGCGCTTCCCGGCTTGTAACTTCCTCACGTTAAGAAACCTCGAGAACAATTGGCTGCCGGATTAGATGTGATAAGAACGTAAATCTTCCCGGACATACTTGGCATTGAATGCACCAACAAACATTTAAACTAAATGTTTAACAGAGTTATCATGAATAGGTAAATTTCTAAAAAAAGACCTTATCCCGTATATATATATATTAATATATATAGATATATATATATTATATATATATATATATATATAAGTCATATCACATTTCCGTGATTCATATACATATATCGAGCTACAATGTCCTTTAATATCTAATTCGCTCTACCTCGGAATTAATATATTTTCATATATGCTTAACCGAAGGGGAATTTTTTCTCGATAATAGATTTGCCTGGACCAGGGCGCGAACCTATGGATCCTTTCAAACCAGGAACGTCAGTGAAGCTTTTCCTACTACACCACCTCTCGCGGTGGTGTAGTAGGAAAAGCTTCACTGACGTTCCTGGGTTTGAAAGGATCCATAGGTTCGCGCCCTGGTCCAGGAAAATCTATTATCGAGAAAAAATTCCCCTTCGGTTAAGCATATATGAAAATATATCAATTCCGAGGTAGAGCGAATTAGATATTAAAGGACATTGTAGCTCGATATATATATATATATATAATATATATATATATATATATATATCTATATATATATATATATATATATATATATATATATATATATACTCTTTTACCGTGGTGAACATTCTGTCCCTAAGCAGATAGCATAAGGTTACATTAACACTGGTTTTTGATGTTGTCTGGTGGTCTTCTTTGTTGATCTTCATGCTTTTATAGAGTCTATTTGTATCACGTATCACGTTTGCTACACAACAAGGCGAAATTTAGCACTGTTTCGTGTCTTAGTACGTGGATGGATCACCGTCAATAAATACTGGACAAATACAAACTTGTCGAGTCGCTGATCCCTCGATCAGAGTACTTAAGCAATGAGATTCAGACATCCTTGGCGAAGGAAGACCAGTTTCTACTGGTTCCATTTGTGATAGCTTGCTTTTTTAGTCGAAGAATTTTAGGTAAATCGACCTAACTAATTTGCAGGAATTTCACACTTGGCACAGTTATACATTGACCCATATTTATTAAAATATTAAAAGTCCTTATATATTGAAGCTGTTCTCTAGTCGCTATATTGGAAAATGCTGCCGATTTTCGTATATTCGTCTTTATCTTCGAAACCGTTTTAGTTACAAAAAATGTGCAACAATTACGAAATAATCCTCATAAAAAATAACATTTATATTGCAGTAAGATTTTTTGTATGATGAAAAATAAAAAAATTACCGCGGATACTTTATTTTCCCCATATGCTTGATCGCAAAAGTCACAATTACTAGGTTATACAGGAAAGATTAATAACATTTTGGAAACTAAAATACATTTATGTGAAATTACCAACTTCATGAAATATTTGTAGTTATTTTTAACGTTTATAGGAACTTCTGACAGTATATGAAAATGATAATAGACAATATCTACTTCAAATTAAATCAAACTTCAATTCAATTTGGCTTAAGCAATTCCAAGTTGAAAAATTGTCTGATTTACCAGAAACACTTACCTTCTAGATCACATCACAATACACAGTGAATATTAACCAATGCATATCTTTAAGAGGTTAGAGAATATTTTGATAATACTTGAAGATCATGTTCATCTACAAAAGCATTATCAATACAATCTGATTCTGTTCTTTATATGCAATACTTATGACATATTTTTCTAATTTCCCAGTAATATAGTACATTACACTTACATCACATCACAGTTGGCAACGAATAGTTTCTAATATTAAACTATCCTATGAATATGAAAAGTGCTTTACACATTTCCATGCAGGTTATTTAAGTTTTCCAGCTCAGTACTCTGGTTCTTTTAAAAGTATTTCTACTGAGTTTTCACAATTACTTCCTTGACACTTTCCAAACATCTCTGAGCAGTGTATACCGAACTGTGCACATTTGCTCCTATTGTTGCATGCAACCTTACAATTGCACGAAACCTGGTTCGGAAGTTTCTCATGAGCCGCTTCTCTGGTTGTGGGGACAGATTTCAGCGATTTTTCTATCATGACCAACACTACTTTGTTGGATGCAGCAGGAGACAGTTTCCAAGTCAATCCTTTGCGTGCAAGTCCACTTTGTAGGTGTGATGTTCTGCAGCTGTTATGGCTGGGGCTATAGGGGACAGGTGAAGAGATGTACTTCATTTTTTCTTTGCAATAATTCTATTATACAAGAAATATCTGAGCTCATTCAATGACTTTCATTTAGACCCATATCATTTAAGGATATACTTTTCATCGGCATCTTTTATAGTATCCCTACTGGCATCCTTCTGATTGAATATTTCCATTTGTTCTCGCAAAACCTGATTATTTTGCAGAAGCCTAAGTGCTTTAATTTTACCTTTTTTGTAAAGTGCAGATGCCGTGGCATAAACAAAAAGCAAATGTCACAGCTTTCACCCATATGTGCTTTCTCTGCCTGAATGTTGTACAATTTTTGAGTGCTACCTGATTTTCCTGGTTTAAAAAACTTTTTGACAATATCTTTATTTCCTACAGCGCAAGCAAATCAGTATCTTACCCAACAAAAACTGGATATTTGTTTTAGCGTGATCAAGAGCAACTGTGATCATAGCAGCATCTGCATCATTTTCTTCTTGAAGAACTGAATAAGTTTTATTTTTTTTAAGCATAACAGTATCAATTACAGCGCGTTTGTCTCCTTGGTTTGATTGAAAATCGGACTGTGGAATAGTAGCTTATGCAATTTTAGCAAATATTATGCGTTTTCAAGTTCTCTTTGCTGCTGGCGCTATTGCTCAAATGTTTTAGTAGTTTTCTATCTATCTCTCTCTCTCTCTGGATGCCCATCAAAAAGTACACTGCAGCGTTTTCCGTAATGTCTCTCAACATAGCTTACATACAAATACAGTACCTGACCAAATGTTGCTGATTTTGGCCAAGGAACTGAGTGAAGAAGAATCCCACCATTTAGAACATAATATGGGGTATAAAGTAACAATAAAGTATCAAGTATCTTTCTGGGAGCAAAAGGCATTAAAAACAAGACTTAATTAACTGTGAGGAATCTAATATTGATGAAGGTACGTACACTTGCTATCTCATACTCGAAGTACTCCTTTATTTCTGTTTTACTAAGATCCAGGCATAACATTAGTTCTTGTTGGAAGTTCAATGTCACATTTTATGATGCACCTTTATTCTGCCCGATGTTGGTTTAGACAGGAATAACTTTCCTCTTTCGCCGCAGGTGAACATCACAAGAGTTAATTCCTGAAAGTGAACTGATGGCTTCTTTTCCTATTCCCAGGGCTCTATCGCATGTTACTGTTTGGTCGGCTACCAGCCCATTTGAGATACTCCAGATACTCCAGATTGTGTGTTCATCAGGACATTGTTTACATTGACTCAAGTAAAGACTGATGAAGACTCAGATTCTCAAATCCAATTTAAGCTTATAACACCCAACCCTGTAGAGGTGAAAATGTTACTCCCCGACCTCGAGTAAGTCCACCTATTTGAAGTTACGCATCAAGATCTGCAAAGTAACTATCTCTTGCAAATATTTGAAAATCAAGAGCTGACATTTATAATGTAAATCCTCCATCAAATGTAAATAAAGATGAGCACATTAAGCAGAGTAAGTGTCCGGCACTGTGAAAATAGGGCATCGCCTTTTATACTACTGCAATAAGCAATTTCCAATTACCAGTTCGTTCTGTTTTAATAAAATGCAAGGTAAGTAAAACTTTTTGAAAATATTGCAGCGATAATTTTGGGGTCCTACCAAACGTTTCAAGATCTTATTTGAACTTTTCAAACAAGTCAGTGTATTCATTCAGAGCAATAATAATTATCCCAATATCAAGTGGTACAAACACCAACCTGAAGGAGAGATAGAAAACTATCAAGCTAAGATTCTCTGGTACTATGGTACCAGAACAGATATGATGATACGTGCCAATAGACCAGACGTGACGATGATTGACAAAATCAAGAAGAAAGTATCACCCATTCATGTCGCAATGCCCTCGGATACCAGAGTAGAAGAGAAAAAAGAGAAAAGATTGATAAGTATCAAGACCTGATAATAAAATAAGGACATAGTATATGCCAGAGGAAATTGTACCCACAATCATAGGAATAATTGGCACGATCCCAAGATCGCTGAAAAGGAACCTGGAAAAACTACATGCCGAAGTGGCTCCAGGACTCATGAGGAAGTGTACTCCTAAGGAACCAGGATGCAACCCGGGACCGCACACCATAAAAACCACCCAGTCGAATAGGATGACTGTGATAGACAAAAAAAATATAAATTAATAGATAATAAATAAATAAATAAATAAAAATTAATGATAATTATTATTATTATTATTATTATTATTATTATTATTTTTTTTTTTTTGCTCATCACAGTCCTCTAATTCGACTGGGTGGTATTTATAGTGTGGGGTTCCGGGTTGCATCCTGCCTCCTTAGGAGTCCATCACTTTTCTTACTATGTGTGCCGTTTCTAGGATCACACACTTCTGCATGAGACCTGGAGCTACTTCAGCCTCTAGTTTTTCTAGATTCCTTTTAGGGATCTTTGGGATCGTGCCTAGTGCTCCTATGATTATGGGTACGATTTCCACTGGCATATCCCATATCCTTCTTATTTCTATTTTCAGATCTTGATACTTCATCCATTTTTTCCCTCTCTTTCTCTTCAACTCTGGTGTCCCATGGTATTGCGACATCAATGAGTGATACTTTCTTCTTGATTTTGTCAATCAACGTCACGTCTGGTCTATTTGCACGTATCACCCTATCCGTTCTGATACCATAGTCCCAGAGGATCTTTGCGTGATCGTTTTCTATCACTCCCTCAGGTTGGTGCTCGTACCACTTATTACTGCAAGGTAGCTGATGTTTCTTGCACAGGCTCCAGTGGAGGGCTTTTGCCACTGAATCATGCCTCTTTTTGTACTGGTTCTGTGCAAGTGCCGGGCATTCACTTGCTATGTGGTTTATGGTTTCATTTTTCGTATTGCACTTCCTACATATGGGAGAGATGTTATTTCCGTCTATCGTACTTTGAACATATCTGGTTCTTAGGGCCTGATCTTGTGCCGCTGTTATCATTCCTTCAGTTTCCTTCTTTAGCTCTCCCCTCTGTAGCCATTGCCAATTGTCATCGCTGGCTAGTTCTTTAGTCTGTCTCATGTATTGTCCGTGCATTGGTTTGTTGTGCCAGTCCTCTGTTCTCTCTGTCTTTCTCCTGTCTCTGTATATTTCTGGGTCTTCGTCTACTTTTATTAGTCCTTCTTCCCATGCACTCTTTAGCCACTCGTCTTCACTGGTTTTCAGATATTGCCCCAGTGCTCTGTTTTCAATGTTGACGCAGTCCTCTATACTTAGTAGTCCTCTCCCTCCTTCCTTTCGTGTTATGTATAGTCTGTCCGTATTTGCTCTTGGGTGTAGTGCTTTGTGTATTGTCATTTGTTTCCTGGTTTTCTGATCTATGCTGCGGAGTTCTGCCTTCGTCCATTCCACTATTCCTGCGCCGTATCTGATTACTGGCACTGCCCATGTGTTTATGGCTTTTATCATATTTCCTCCATTGAGTTTTGACTTGAGTATCGCCTTGAGTCTCTGCATATATTCTTTCCTGATCGTGTCCTTCATCTCTTGGTGTTTTATATCTCCTCCTTCCATTATTCCCAGGTATTTGTATCCTGTCTCATCTATGTGTTTGATGTTGCTCCCATCTGGTAGCTTTATCCCTTCAGTTCTCGTTACTTTGCCTTTTTGTATGTTGACTAAGGCACATTTTTCTATTCCAAACTCCATTCTGATGTCCCCAGATACAATCCTTACAGTCTGGATTAGGGTATCTATTTCCTTGATGCTCTTACCATACAGCTTGATGTCGTCCATGAACATCAGATGGTTGATTTTGTTGCCTCTTTTCTTGAGTTGGTACCCGGCATCCATCTTCTGTAGTACTTTTGTCATGGGAATCATGGCTACTACGAAGAGTAGTGGGGACAGTGAGTCGCCCTGGAAGATCCCTCTCCTGATATTAACCTCTGCTAGTCTTATTCCAGAGCTTGTAAGTATTGTATTCCAGTTGCGCATTGTATTTTTGAGGAAGCTGATGGTATTTTCCTCTGCCCCATATATTTTCAGGCATTCTATTAGCCATGTGTGTGGTATCATGTCGAAGGCTTTCTTATAGTCTATCCATGCCATACTTAGGTTGGTTTTCCTTCTCCTACTGTTCTTCATTACCATTTTGTCTATCAGGAGCTGGTCTTTTGTGCCCCTACACTTCCTTCTGCAGCCTTTCTGTTGGTAGGGGATGGTGTTTGTCTCCTCTAGGTAGTTGTATAGCCTTTCACTGATGATACCTGTTAGTAACTTCCACATTATTGGTAGGCAGGTGATAGGCCTGTAGTTACTGGCTATATTTCCCTTACTCTTGTCTTTTTGTACTAAGGATGTTCTTCCTGTGGTCATCCATTTGGGTGCTTGGTGATTTGAGATACAATGCTGGAGTTGTTCTGCTATTCGTGGGTGTAGGGCCTTGAAGTTATTATTATTATTATTATTATTATTATTATTATTATTATTATTATTATTATTATTTACCGAGTCTCTACATCGCCTTTTACAACATAATGCATTTTTCCATAAACATCAAACTGTTTTCAAATACGTAAATATGTTATAATTGAATATCTAAGTTCTTTAATTGAAAATATCTCTATTATCTTCAATTCTAACAGAAAAACTATTCCCACCAATCATTTTTGCGTTTTGAAAAGGAAGAACTTATAACTCATGAAAAAATTCCTTATCTGCAACGGTTTACGAGTTATTGCAGAAAAGCAGAACTTCGTCCGCCATTTTCCAAGATGGCCGTCGTAGCACACCTGTATCGATGAGAACTTTTAGTATGTTCATCAGAGTGGCATAATGAAACCACAGACCAATTTTTATGTTCCTGCAAATCTGTTAGGTTGATTGAAGTTTTTTTTGCCTAAAATTCCTCGACTATTTTATTTATGTAAATAATGTGCGGTCATGAAGCATATGTTTGATTCAATTTAGTACTGTTACTTCAGTAGTCTTTGCATTCTGAAGGATCAGATAATTGATTAATTGCTGAAGGAAGTCGGCCTACCGTAGAATTTGAATTGAAAGCAAACGCATCGGAAATAAATCGAGGGTTTTCATATGATGAATTGTTTTATTCATGTGGATGTTTCATTTAAAACCAATTTAAGTTTCTGTTGTTTGCTACTGGTCACACTACAATGTGGAAATGACCACGGATAATATTGCAGAAGATATGGTTTTTCATTGCCTTCTTAATTATGCTACTATCAAGAATTTTTTTAACAAAGGAATCTAGTAGACTTAATATTCCTGTCTTATTTTGGTTCTCAAACAAGATTAATCATTATCCGCTGTTTCTTCAGGGATAGAGTACTCCGCAATATACTGTTAAGACAAGATTCGAGGGTCTTGACCAACTTTAAAAAAAAGAAAAGAAAAAAAAAATCTAAGAACTCTACGCAGTATTAACGCCAAACTTCATTTTCCTAAAATATTTCCGATTTACTTCAGGGACTGAATTTGTCTCTATGATCCTTTTAAAATGTCTATATGTATACGAAGTGTAATGATGAATTACGAATATCAGCATCTCTATTTAAAGTCGTCTATTTTGTACACGTCAATTGTCGAGGGTTTAAAGCAAGCAATCTCATAAAGTTTTACTTGACTATAATAATGTTAACTTCGAAATACTGATGGGATATATTATCCTTATAAAAGGGTAATTATAAAAACCAGGGAAAGTAATGATTACAAAAAAATCTCTATTGAATAATTTCATTTATTCCAGATAATACAGTTTTGTTACACTACTATCGTGGAATGAACAATCTTATGTTATATTACGATAAGATTTTAGGATATAATGTACTACATTTAGAAGCACTTGCGGTGGACAATGCCGGGGCCAGACTCATCGTACTCTTCCTTGGTGATCCACAAGGCCTGAAAGGTGGACAGAGAACCGAGGATGGAACCACCGATCCAGACGGAGTACTTCCTCTCAGGGGGAGCGATGATCTTGATGTTGATGGTGGATGGAGAAAAAGCAGTGATTTCCCTTCTGCATCCTGTCAGCAATACCAGCATACATGGTGGTACCACCAGACATGACAATGTTGGCCAACAGATCCTTCCTGATGTCGATATCGCATTTCATGACAGAGCTGTGGACGACCTCATGAACACCAGCAGATTCCATACCAAGGAAGGAAGGCTGGAAAATAGCCTCGGGAGCACGGAAACGCTCGTTGCCGATGGTGATGACCTGACCGTCAGGAAGTTCATAAGATTTGTCAATGGAGGAGGAGGCGGCAGCAGTGTTCATCTCACTCTCGAAGTCCAGGGCAATGTAGCAAAGCTTCTCCTTGATGTCACGAACGATCTCACGCTCGGCGGTGGTGGTGAAGGAGTAGCCACGCTCAGTCATGATCTTCATCAAGTAGTTGGTGATGTCACGAGTAGCCAAGTCCAGACGGAAGATGGCATGGGGAGGGGCAAAAACATTCATAGACGGGAACCATGTGAGAGACACCATCACCTTTCGCCATTGGATGCAAATGTAAGTGGCGGGCATGTTGAAGGATTCGAACATGATCTGGACCATCTTCTCGCGGTTGGCCTTTTAGGGTTCAGAGGAACCTCAGTAAGTATGGTGGGGCACTCCTCAGGGGCAACACGAAGCTCGTTGTAGAAGGTGTGGTACCAGACCTTCTCCATATCGTCCCAGTTGGTGATGATACCATGCTCGATGGGGTACTTTAGGCTGAGGATACCTCTCTTGCTCTGGGCCTCATCGCCGACGTAGGCGTCCTTCTGACCCATACCGACCATCACACCCTGGTGACGGGCGCAGCCAACGATGGAGGGGAGGACAGATCGAGGAGCGTCATGACCAGCAAACCAGCCTTGACAAGACCAGAGCCATTGTCGCAGATGAGTGCCGTCGCCTCTTCGTCGTCACACATGGTGGTGGTTTTTTGAGTCTAGTGATGCCTGTATGAAAAGAAAACGATATCTGTCACAGATCACAAACAACTCTGCAAAAGTTGTCCCTTATCTGCATATAATATTCTTTTTTACATTTACCACTAAACCAGAAATTCATAAGCAAAAGAGAGAGAGAGAGAGAGAGAGAGAGAGAGAGAGAGAGAGAGAGAGAGAGAGAGGAGAGAGAGAGAGAGAGAGAGAGAGAGAGAGAGAGAGATAAAACAAAGTTATATTCTTTACACAAAATTGTTTCCATGGTCTTAGGAAATGGTTAAGACTGACTTCAATTAAGTTGTTCTGTACAAGCACTTGCTAATTTCTACAAAGAATTGCAGATTCTTGATTTCCAAAGCGAATCGATTAACTTGAATTAAAGTAATTGCAGACAGTATCACAAGGAAGGCTGGTTCTTTATGACCATTTTCTCGAGTTACTAGTGTTTAACCTCCTATTTTAGTTTGTGGGCTGAATGGTATAAAATATATCTCGGGGGAGGAGTCATTTTCAAAACTTAACGGTATAATTCTGAAGGCAGTTATTCATCAAAGCAACTATGACCTGTGTTCCTCGTTGGACGAGTGGTTTTCGTGCTCGCCTATTATTCCGGTGGTCCGAAGTTCGATTATCGGGTCTGCCAACGTGGAATCATTGGAATTAATTTCTGGAGATAGAAATTCATTTCTCCATACAATGTTGTTCGGATTCTACAATAAACTGTAGGTCCCGTTGCTAGGTAACTTATTGGTTCCTAGTCATGTGAAAATATCTAATCCTTCGGGTCAGCCCTAGGAGAGCTGTTAATCACCTCAGTGGTCTGGTAAAACTAAGATATCTTAATTATGAGCTGGCAACGAACGTCGTATGTTTAAATGCCTAACCCACATTAAAATTATCCATTTTCTTCATTCAAGGAATGATAGCCACTTTACTATCTTTTAGCGCGGAAGAACTCTTAATCTTTTTTGACGGACCAACAGACTTTTGCTGGGTCATCCTGCACGTAGGAGATGCAAGATTTCAATCCATGCGGGTGTTAATGGGATAACAGTCGGAATACATGGTGCTTTTCTTCCTTATTAGGACGTGATTAGAACTGAGGATATGGAGATTATTGAAAAAGGGGATGTGTTTGGTGATGCTAATGGTGATGACACTGGGGTTATGGGGAGTGGTAATATTAAAACCCACACTGGTGATATGGGAAATGGTTACGGGGATTCTATTGGATTTCACAGTGGTAACAATTTTGGTGATGATATTATGGGTGGTGATACTGATACTAATAGTGATGTTATTTCTGATACTTACAATGGGGTGGATGTAATGAAAACTAAGGGTGGTGATGTTTATGGGATTGTGGAAAGGGGAGGTCCTAACCACAAATATAAAGGTGTTTTATCGGAGGATATTGTGTTAATGCCCGGTTCAAAGACTAGGGTAAAAGTCAAATTGAGGGAAGTGAGAAAACCTACGGATGTGTGTGTTTTTGAAAATAGTGAGAGGCTTAGAGGGGTTATTAGCATGGCATCGGTGAACAGTGTATCCGAGAATGGGATTACATGGTTAGAATTATTAAACTGTGATGATACAGTTAGGAAATACCAAAGGAATACATATATATTGGATCTCCAAGATTGGAGTAGTGATAGTGGTTCAGTGGCTATCATAGAAGGGAAACCTGAGTTTTCAGAGGCAGAAATGCAATCGAGGAAACGAATATTTAGAGAACATTTAGCTAATGCAGATTATAGCGAGCATGTTGAAGCGATAAGCGAGCTCTTGGCAGAATTTGGGGATACGGTAGCCTTACAAGGTGATAAATTGGGGTTGACTAATGTGTTAGAGCATAAGCTAAATTTGGAGACTGGCACAAAATCTATTTATATTCCTGCATATTGCATAACTTTCAAAATCAGAGAACACGTAGAGAAAGAGGTCAATAGATGGGAGGAAGAAGGGATCATTAGTCCTAGCGTGTCTCCTTACAACTTTCCCTTGTTAGCGGTGCCTAAGAAGGATGGTTCTGTCCGTGTATGTGTCGATTTTAGACGTTTAAATGAAAAGATAATTCACTATCCAGTGGCGTGCATAGCAGATCTTTTTGTTGAAATCGGGGGACCTAATATTTATAGCTCAATTGATTTGGCGCAGGGTTTTTTGCAGGTCCCTCTTAGTGAAAGTAGTAAGGAATATACAGCATTTTCAGTGACCAAGGAACACTATGAATTTACACGATTGCCGTTCGGTTTATCGGGCAGTCCGATGACTTTTACCAGGTTAGTAAATACAGTTTTGCACAGGTTATTGGGTAAAAATGTTTTCGTGTATATGGATGATATATTAGTCGCAACAGATACGATCGCGCAACACCTGGAGGTGTTTACAGAAGTACTTAGGAGGCTTAGATTAGAGGGGTTGAAAATTAAGTTAGCTAAGTGTTCGTTCTTGAAAAAGCAAATCACATATCTAGGCCATGTCATATCTAAGGAAGGGGTTAGAGTAAATGACGATAAAGTTAAAGCAATAGCGAGTTCCCAGATTTTAGCAAACCTTACACATTAGTGACAGATGCCAGCCAGGAGGGTATAGGTGCTTGCCTTATGCAAAAGTTTGATGGGAAATTCCATCCCATAGCCTTTTATAGCAGGAAGTTTAGGACAAAGGGCAGCAATGACAGATCAATGGCTACCATAGATAAAGAAGCCTTTGCAATAGTGCTGAGCTTGGTTCATTTTAAAATATTACTGATGGGGAATAAAGTAGAAGTTCTTACAGACCACAAGCCATTATTAGATCTTTTTAATAAAACCGCTTTGTCGCCTAAAAGAGCTCGATGGTTTCTAACTATCAGAGATTTTGATGCAAAGCTCAAATATATAGAGGGCAAATTTAATGTAGTTGCAGATGCCCTTAATAGTTTTCATGACACAGAAGGATTCCAAGTTTCGCAAGTAACTAGCCAGTCTATACAATGGGATATGGCTCTCATAGAGCAAAGGAAAGATGAAGATGAGATTCTAGCCGACACAAAAGCGTTTCTTGGTCAGGAAACGTTATAAGTTGCCTTTTTCGGGTTTGGAGTTAGAAGGTAATCTATTGGTTAGGAAAATTAAATATAACTTGAGAACCAGTAAAAGTAAAGGAGATGCAACACAGATCGTAATTCTGAAAGTCCTATTTCCAGTGGTTTTGGATATAGTACATTGCAGGTTCGGTAGTCCACACTTGGTAAAAGAAAAAAATGTATAATGAGGTTCATGCTAAATACATTTGGAAAAACATGGGGAAAGATGTGGAAAATTTTGTGAGAAACTGTACAGTGTGCAACGCATGCAAACCTGCAAGGATAACTTCATGCAAATTAGGATCATATCCTATACCAAGTAGACCTTTTCAGAGAATACATATGGATATCCTGGGAAATTTTTGTGAGTCTAGATATGCAAATAAGTACTTATTAATAATAATAGATGAACTTACAAGGATAGCAGAAATTTTCCCACTTAAGCATAAAATGGCTGAAGAAGTAGCTGTGGCATTTTTCAATGGTGTCATTTGCAGATACGGCTCACCCGAGGTTCTATTGACCGACAATGGCAGAAAATTTGTAAACAAAACTTTGGAATGTTTAGCGGAAGTCATGGGGATACAGAAAGTAACAATTATTCCATACAGACCTGAGGCTAATGGGTTGTGTGAACGAGTGAACAGGAAAGTGCTCGAGGCACTAAGGAAGACTGTAGGTAATGATAAGAATTGGGACAGATATATTGATGTTGTTAGACATAGTATTAACACTATGGTTAATGATTCCATGAAAATGTCTCCATTTGAAGTTTTGTTTGGTTGCCCAGCACGAGGCATATTTGATTTGCTAACTATACCTCATCATGGGGAGGATACGATCGAGTTGTTGGTATCCACAGCGAGAGAGAGACATGCTTGTCTCAGCCGTAACCTTGAATCCGCAACCAAAGAGATGGTAAAGTGTCATGGCAAGCGCTTCATAGCGACAAAAGATAACTTAAAGGAAACAAAAACGCATCTTCTTCGAGAAGTTCTGCAGCAAGGAGGCTTTCGTGCGTGTGTTGGAGGCGTCTGTTCTCATGATAGTTCTAGAATCGGCAGGAGTGTTGTGGAAAGGACATGAGCCGTCACGTCGCCAGAAAATGCAGCGAAGTTCCGGTAATCTCGGGAGCCTGTGACGTTCGCTGGTAGGCTACGCCCCCAGGTTGCCGTATAAATATGACTGACAAAGTAGGAGGAAGCAGATGATCAGTAAGAGTCACAGATCAGGTTATCAGTGAAAGCCCAGCAGCAGAGATCAGAGATCATCAGATAGAGATAAGAGAAGAAGGAACAGACGAAGGATCAGAGAGGAAAAGGTGCTCAAGAGTTTGATCGAAATCTGGTCAAGTCGTCCAGTCAGGAAGAACGACCAAGGTATTTTCGACGTTGAGCAAGCCTTGAGAGAGGAAACTTTCTGCAAGAGGTTTTGAGGAGTTCCTGCCCTTCAAGTATCAAGAATAGACATTATTTTCTGCAATACGGAGTCAAGAGGACGTCTACAACTACAGTTCTCCTTTTGTGAAGCCACCGTTTCGAGCATAGATCTCCGACAGTGCAAAACTTGCCAGCAAGTGTTAACATTACCTTACTGTTCCCCCAGTTCATGCTGTGTAAGATTCTACTTTGTTATGTAAATAGGAGACACCATTCTGCATTTATCTTTGTTAGTAATCTTGTAAATAAACCTTTGTTCTGTTAGTGTTTCTTTCTATATTTGTATCCCCAGTTTCAACTGTTAGTGTTGAATTCTTTTTGTTTATTTTCATATCGAACTTGGAACGGACCTCTCTCGGTTCGTAACATAAAGAAAAGTATTAGTAAAACATCTGATCCCAAGATCAATGTCGGAGACAAGGAATTTTTAAAAATCAACGTGAGGAACGAGCTGAACTACAAATTAGGCCCGAAATTTGAAGGACCTTTTAGATTCATTGAGGAAAAAATTGGAAACAGATTTGTAGTCTTAGAGGAAAAAATAGTTCGGTCGAAATTAACACATATCTCAAAATTGAAAAGAAATGGTTGTGGTGATTAATATATTGTCTCGCAATTGCATTTTTTTTTTGGTTGTCTTGTTTTTGCAATTTGGTGGTAAAATGTTTTTAACGTTTTTTTTTTCTCTTTCATTTTGTTCTACTGTTTTTTTCTTATTATGCGCAAAACTGCGGCGTTTTGGCGTAAGATTCAGAGGTTAATATTTTAGGTGGAAAGTTGTTTGAATATATGGCGAATTTTTTTTTTAGCTGAGAAACGCGATGATAAACATGTGATAATTCCTGTGTGTATGGGATTTGGAGCTGAATTTCTGTGGTTTTACGAGCCAAAGAGTGGGGTATTGTGGTTCCTTTTGGTGTTGTGGCCATTGGGGGCCAGGTGACACTACTGTATTGTGGTTTTATGGAGGTGTTGTATTTTTATATTCACCAGTGGTTATTTTTCGCGGTATATAATTGTTGAATTGTGGTTTTCTGTGGTTTATCCCGAATAGGTGGTAATGTGGTTTTATATAATTGGGGTAATATCATGGGGGAGTTATGTTTTTAAGGACAATTATTTTTTGGGCACCTTTGGTGATATCCTGGAGATAAGTTTGTGAAATGCGGTTATATAGTGTTAGTAAAGAATTTTTGGTGTTATTTGGAGAATAATAGTTTCTGAGGTTGCAAGTCTGACTAGACAAATCTGTAGTGTGGTTTCGAAGCACATGAGGTGTTCACTGGTGGATTTTTGCTGATAATACTGTGATGAGACCGGTTGCTGATTTTTTTCCTTTTGGAGTTGGTTTCACTATTTTTGGAGATGTTGATTATGGCATTCCGCGGAGATGTACTATGTAAGGGGGTTGTTTCCGGTCGTTTCTGGTTGATGAGATTGTTGCGGTAGCAAATTCCATAATGATACATACTGCGTTTATTGGGGAAAACGTTGGATTATACATATGTTTTTTCCTCTCTTGTGTACGTTTTGTAATGGGGAAAGTTCACTTATTATTGTTGCTATTATTTTTTCTTTTTTTTCTTTTCCTACGAGAGATGACGTAATTGGGGTTAAGCTATAAATAGCATTTCTATTTTAGACAGAAGATATAATTTACCGAGGTATGTGAGTTAGATAGAAGGGGTGTTCGACATTATATGTCATGGTGGTTAATTATATAAACAGTAAAAGGGGTTTTGCTGTTAGACAGTATGGGTTCTTTTTTGATAGTGTGTTTGTCAGATATGGGATTACTTGTGAGGGTTTAGTGGGTAAAGATTATATTTTGTTTAGTGAGGAATTTTTAATATTTGACTAGGAGATTGAGTATATTAATTAATGACAGATTTGTGTGGTAAAGCAAGACTTTAGTTATTCTATGATCATGTAGGTTTTTTAAATACGGACAAACGATGACTTTAGAGAATTCCCAACTTCACGTGATGGTGACGATGGAAACGACTTCATTCTACAATACCAGAGGTTGAGTCGAGTCTACGCACAAGTGGCGATGCAATAGATTGCCTTTGCAGCGGATGAGATGTCGTCAGTATATCGTCTCAGGATATGTTCTGGGATAAATCAGGAGTATACAATCTTCTACGAGGCGGGTGCGAGTCGCACTTGCATGGAAGTCACAGGATATTTCCTTGACAATGGGGTGGTGACCACGTTTCCTTCAGTAGAAAACGTTGAATCTACAGTTTCGTAAGAAGGGGGTGTTGGATACACTTACGAGGGTTGCAGACGCTGAATAATGGCACGTGCTGAGTTGTTTCGAGACGGTTTACGTGCTCAGCCTGCGTCTACAACTATTCGTCGAGTTCTGCTTATCTTAGTGACGAGGATGAGTTTTTCTTCAATGAACGTTACACAATTCCAGCAATTGTGGTCATGCTAGATGTCATACTGATCACAATTTGTGTGTTAGGAGTTCTTAAACTTCAGTGCATCCGGCGAGGCACAATGATTCCAGCAACAGAGGTAGCCCTAAATCATGCGGCAAGTTAAAACATTGTGCAATAGTTGCTGATGTGGTGTGCGACAGAAGTGCACAAAAGACATAGTTGCCCAACCCGTATTAAAAGAAGAAACTAATGCGTTGGTGAATTACGTGGTATCAGCTTTTCTGGCTTGGAGACAGAGAGCACCTAGGGATAGCCTTCTTTGAAACGAAGGAATTTGATGAGCATGCATTTGTGAGGCCGATGCCTGTTCAATCACTTGCCATGGGGATCTTAGGGTGTGGCGGATGAATACATCCGTTTGTGCGTGCAATGATGGGTACAACCGCTCAAGACACTTAAGAGAAAGCACACATTCTTTTGAGATAAGGAGGGAGACGGTTCAGAGGACATCAGGTGCTGGTACAGACCCATCAAAAAAGGTATGGCTCATATTTAAATGATGTAGAAACAGTTGTCTTTGAAAAGAGAGAAGGGTGAAGGGTATACATTTATTTGACATTGTGTGGTGGGGAATATAATGGATATGTCTCTTTGTTTCAGATGGGTCCCATGTCATTATTCTAGAGACAGGATTCTCTAAGTTTGACTATCGAAATGAAGTGGTTGACAACTTGGGAGTTTGGGTGATTACTTAGAATAATTCAGGAGAGTAGAATGATAATTTACAGTTCTTTTGTGGGTCAGACTGAATTCTTAGATATAACCTTTTTAATCACTTTGTCCCATTTTATGCTCACCTGGTTTGGGAAATAAATAGCATATTTTTGTATTTACATGAACTCATTAGCCTGGTTTGATATAGCTTGCAGAGAGAGGCTGACCCGCTACTAAAAGGTAAGAGTTGCCACTTATGTGGTTTTGATAAGGGGGTAATATATATATATATATATATATATATATATATATATATATATATATATATATAATATATATATATATATATATATATATATATATATATATATATATATATATATATATATCTATCTATCTATCTATCTATATATATATATATATATATATATATATATATATATATATATATATATATATATATATATATATATATATATATATATATATAATATATATATATATATATATATATAGTATATATATAGATATTATATATATATATATATATATATATATATATATATATATATATATATATATATATATATATATATATATATATATATATATATATATATATATATATATATATATATATATATATATATATAATATATATAATATATATAGGGATAGGGATTTATTAACAGTAATTGTTACCCATCGGGCCTATTTTTTAAATCCGTCAAAAATCCTATCAATAACTTTTCCCGTCCACCTGGTGCAGTCCATTTAGCACAGAAACTTAGATATTATGTTAAATTACCTCATATACATGATAGAATGTTTTTGCCCTCTCTTAAGAAAATTCTAAATCATCATTATCCAGCAGTTGATGCCAGATGCACCTGTATGAATCCTAGAACCATTGGTAGCTTCCTAAAACACAAAGAGAAATTACCCTCTATGATGTAATCCGGTGTAGTATATTTATTTAATTGCTACCGATGTAATCAGCAGACCTACGTAGGGACTACGTGCTGGTTGCTCAAATTGAGATGTGATACTCATAGAAGTGTAGGTTCCCGAACGGACAGCAAATTACCCACCCCTGAACAATCAAATATCAGGAATCACGCCAGAATCTCTAAAGCAGACGCAAATTATAATAACTTTAAGGTCATTATGACGTCACCATATGAACACCATCTCCTCGTTCTTGAAAGTTTGGCAACTAAGAAAATGGTACTTTCACTTAACAAACATACCACCTCAGTATAGAGCATAAAATCAGGTTACTTTGTTCTTTACCTCTTCTTGACTTTTTTCCACCGTCCTGACCCGAGTCGGCGGGAATCTGCTTGAGCAAGGTGTTTTCCTATTTTTTTTTTTTATTATATTTTTTTAAATTATATATTTTTCTTATATTTATATTCGTAATTTTACTAAAAACTTTTTTTTAATTGTTTATGATTTTACATTTCATTTTCTTAAACGTTTTTTTGTATTAATGTAATGCTCATTCTTTGAGATTTTTTATTCGTAATTTTACTTAGAAAAAGTTAAATCGATAAAAATTTTATGTTAACTTGATTAAGTGTTTTGTATTAATGTAATATTTATTTCTTGTCTTCAGCCTGAAGATTGAACTTTGTCTCGAAACCTCGCTAGCCAATATATAATCCAATGTGATGTCCTCCATACCCCCATGCCTATTTCATTCACCGAGGATTAGCCCACCAGTGATGATGAATATATATATATTCTATATATATATAATATATATATATATATATATATATATATAATATATATATATATATATATATATATATATATATATATATATATATATATATATATATATATATATATATATATATATATATATATATATATAAATATACCCATTACAATTTCATATATGACTTTATATATATTCTTATAGTGTAAGTTTTATAATGCAATTATAATTGTGGTAATATGATTAATTCCCATCAGAACCTGTGTATCATGTTATGAAATATATTTTTTTGTGTTCAGATTCCCAAATTTAAAGATAACATGTGCTAAGTAATCCCATTTTTCATTTTGAAGTAACGTAAGACAGAGAGTAAGTGCTTATATGTGAGCCCCTGTGAAGAGGGTTGTATTCACACTTTGAGAATGTCTTAGCTAAGCTGATTTCTTTATCGGCGCAAACATGTGCGTAAGACCTCCCGGGCCGCATCGAGTCCTTTGAGAACATAGAGAGAGACTGCCTTGTCCGAGCACAACTTGCTGTTATTCAATCCCTTGAAAATAGATGAGTTAAGCTCATTTTTTATCGTCCCGATCGGGCTTGTAACGAAACAAGTGCCTTGTTCATTCTGCTCCATACCCCTTGAGAGATGACGTAGTATGTTTTCGCCTTGCTAACCGCCCGATATGCCATATACGCTTACGGGGATAGAGAACCTTTCTCATTCGATCTCGAGACCTAGTCACTGGCGTGAGGGATAGGATATCTCTCTCTCTCTCTCTCTCAAAATCTCTCTTTCTCTCGCTCGTTCGGTTGCGAGACTGTTTCAGTAACTTAACGTAGCTCACATTAATTTTGTATTCAAGCTGGTCACTCATAATTCTTAGTAAAATATGTGTTTTTTGTGGAATCTGAACATAGTATTATTTCTGTTAGTTTTGTGAAGGCGCCCACAAAAATAGTGAAGAGGTTGAAATAGTACAGGCCTTTTGATTGGAGTTGCAACTGTGTATAAGGTATTTTTACAATTGTTTTGAAGTGCACTTCGAGGTTTTATCATTTTTAAACACATTTATCTTTTGCTTTGTTCTTTTGACATATCCAATTTTATATACTTAAGGTTTGTACTGTTAATGCTTTAATTGTTTTCGTATTATGCATTATGTTTTTGCATTGTCTTTATTTTGTTTAATTAGTTTGAATAATATTCTATTATGTAATTGTTGGAATTTAACACTTGCAAATTAATTTGTAGTTTATAGAATTTAATTTCAAATTTAATTATTGCTTTATGATTTAATTTAATTAATTTTCTTGACAAACTTTGATTTAATTTTGTTTAATAATTAATTCAAGAATTAATTAAACTTTTGTTTTCAAGTAATAACAATTTCCCTGAGATTGTGAATTTCACTTATAAATTTTGAATTTAGAAATAAATTTTTGTATTTAAAATTTATATGAGTATTTTATTACAACCCCAGTATTAAGTATTATATTTTATTTTGTTTAGGTAGAAATATAGAGTGATAATTGTGACGTTTCCCACATATAAAACAGAATCAGGGAAATACTTAGATTTGAAATTGCAGGAGTGATGCCCTTTAATTAAGATTACCTCACATCTATTTTAATGAACTTAGACTGAATGTTTTCTTGACTGTTCAGTTATAGAAGGGCTCACTCTTACCTTTAGAGTGTTCAGTCGTTTAGTATTTGTGATGAAGGGTCAGGTGTCTGGCTGTAGTGAGGTAAGTAATAACCAGGTACTTGAACAAACTGTGCCCTAAGTACAAAAGGTGTCCCAGACCCAGGAATGAAAGGGTCTCTTGTACTAGCAAGTACAAATGGTAAGTGTAGTAACCAGATACTTGGCAATTTGGGTTAACAAATATTAATGGTGTCCAGACACAGATCTTTGACTATTTCGTGCACCAAGTATTAATGGTATCCAGACCCAGATACTCTAGGCCACTTGTCACAAGTATTAATGGTGCCCAGAGACCCAGGATATTTGGCACTTTATGTACTAAGTATAAATGATCCCTAGAAACCAGGAAGGAAAACAAATCACATTATCACTCTAGCTTATACTGGTGGTGTTAGGAATATATTTTGTTAGAAGAGTGACCATATATTTGTTTTTGCATTTTATTATAAGAATTGTATTTGAGAAAAATGGCTCCATTCGATACTCAGGAATTTTTAGCAGCCCCTTCCATCCAAGTGTTGTCTGAAACTACTCTGACGAAGGCACAGTGGAGTGCTCTAGCAGTAGCATGTGGTTGTCATGTGTCTAGTAACATGATAAAAGCACAAATCAAATGCATTGTCATGCAAGCATTGATAGACTCTGGTAGAATAACTGATGATGATGAGTTAGAACTGGCTCAAGAGTTGTTGAATGTAGCACAGGCTGATCTTATAAATAAGCAAGTAGAAAAGAAAGAGAAAAGTGATGCAGAGTTAGAACTCAGGTGCATAGAGGCAGAAGAAAGTTTGATTAAGCTGAAAATACAGGCTGAAAGGGAGACAATGCAAGCTGAAAAAGACAGAGTAGACAGGGAAAAACAAGAAAGAAGAGAAAGAGAAGAAGAAAAAGCAGCAGACGATGAAAGGCAAAGAATAAAAGAAGAAATAGAAATTGCAAGACATGAAAGGGAGATGGAATTGATAAGAGCTAGATCCACATTACCTGTAACACCGTCTAACCCTAACCATGGTAATCAAGACCCTGCATTTGATGTAGTAAGCGTGCAGTAATTAATCCCTAAGTTTACTGAAGAGGCTCCAGATGAGTTCTTTGATAACTTTGAGAAAGTGGCTTCGGGTATGGGATGGCCAGAAGATAAATGGTCAGTTTTGCTACAAAGTGTCTTGATTGGTAAAGGGAGAAGTGCTTATTTAGCCTTAACTGCTGATCAGTGTAAAGACTATCAGGTGCTCAAACATAATGTGCTACAAGTATACCAGTTGACCCCAGAGTACTACAATGAAAGATTCAGAAACTTGAGAAAGGATGAAAAAGTAACTTTCTTGGATTACGCTTATAAAGTGAGGTGTTTTAAAAGATGGTTGGAGGCAGCTAACGTTACAACTTTTGAGGAGTTAGAAGAGTTAGTTGTTTTAGAGCAATATTTTAAAGGTATTCCTGAGCATATAAGAGCCTATTTGAGAGAGAGAGAGGTTAAAAAACTTGACAAAGCTGCTACACTGAGTGAAGACTACAATATAATTAGTAGCAGGTGTAATCTTAATGTCAAGTACCAGAATCAACCACGCCCAGGTTTTAAGTCTCATCCAAGTTTCAGAAGCAATTTTATAAATGGGAAACCTACAAGTAGTAATACTCCTCAGCAAGCTAATGTGAAATCCTCATCTAATTTTGCACGACAGTTGCAAAAGCCTAATGTTGTCTGCTTTAAGTGTGGAAGAGCAGGACACTTCAGACAGGAGTGTTATTGGAATTATCAGCAGTCCAAGCCTGTTGGTCAAATAGTAAGAGGTGACCATGTCAAACAGACTGTTAAGAACAATGTGGGGAGGTATCCGACTACAGGGAGGACTGAAACTAAACAAGCTGAGTGTTTAGCAACCAGTGGAAATGTAACTTCAAGCAGTGAGTGGCTGAGCAGTTTGGAGGCCTTTAAGCCATATATCTATGAGGGTACTCTGGCAACTCAGGAAGAGTGTGTGCAGGTACCAGTCAAGATTTTACATGATACAGGGAGCAACCATAGTGTGGTGTTACGTGGTGCTCACCCAATGTTGGAGAAGAATCTCACTGGAGATTCAGTTATTTTGAAGGGTATAGGAGGAGAGGAAGTAACTCCTATATGCCGCTTACACCTGTCCAGTGAATTGGTTACAGGGAGTGTTGATTTTGCTGTAAAGGACTCACTGGCTGTGGAAGGTGTACATGTTCTGTTGGGAAATGAAGTTGGTGGTGTTCCATTTGTTCCTTGTCCTGTAGTGACAGACAAACCATTGAGGATTAGTCCTACAATAGAGTTAGAGAAGAATAACCCCCACCTGTTCCCTAGTTGTGGAACTACCAGAAGTATGAGGAGAATTACGGCTGTTGATGAAGGAACTGAGGATTTGCACGCCCAAGATGGATGAAGTAAAGGATCTTTGAACTTAGAACAATTGTTCCAGGGGAGTGATGCCTCCCGTGGAGCTGACCGAGAAGAGATTTCCCAAGAAAATGAAGAATCTGTTGTTCCGGAAGGGACTCCGAGTAGTCAATGTGTTCCTGAAGATAGCAGGGAAACTGCAGTAGCTGAGGTAGCAGATATTGATAGTTCAACTATTGAAGTTGGACAGGCAACAAGAGAGAAGCTAATGGACTTGCAGAAGAGGGATGCATCGTTAGCTGATTTGTTCTTCAGAGTTGTTGATCAGGAAGTGATGCAACAAACTCCTACCTGTTATTATCTGAAGGAAGGTTTGCTAATGAGGAGCTGAATGGGGCGAATATCATCAGATTTTGATTCCATGTCCATTGAGAAAGCAAGTGGTGGTAGTAGCTCATGAATCTGGACATATGGGAATCAGGAAGACTCTGGAGAAGATCATCAGATATTTTTTCTGGCCTGGACTTCATAAAGATGTTAGCAGGTTCTGTCGAGAGTGTCATACCTGCCAGATCGCTGGAAAACCTAAGGAAACCATTCAGAAAGCCCCCCTACAACCTATAGAAGTTAGAGGAGAACCCTTTAACAAGGTGATTATAGATATGGTTGGACCGCTTCCGAAGACGAAGAAAGGAAATGAATATCTGTTGACATTAATGTGTCCTGTTACCAGATATCCTGAGGCTATCCCTGTTAGAAATATATCTGCCAAGATAGTTGCTGAGAAACTATTGGAGTTTTTCTCAAAGTTTGGTATACCAGAAATTGTACAAAGTGATAGGGGAACGAACTTTACTTCCAAGTTGTTCCAGGATGTGATGAACTTATTAGGGGTAAAACAACAGTTATCAACTGCTTATCATCCAGAAACTCAAGGTGCCTTGGAAAGGTTCCACCAGACATTGAAAAGTATGCTGACAAAGTATTGTTCTGAGTCAGGAAGAGAATGGGATATTGGTTTACCCTTAATGTTATTTGAAGTTAGGAATGCTTATCAAGAAAGCATGGGATGTTCACCCAATGAGATGATTTTTGGAAGAGAAGTGAGATGACCTTTGAAGATTCTTGCAGAAAATTGGGTAGAAAATAAAGAGGAAATCCAAGGAGAGTATGTGAAGAATTTAAGGAAAATTTTGGAAAAGATTAGAAAATTCTCTTTAGAAAATCTGAAAATGAGTCGTCAAGAGAAAATGAAAAGGAACTATGACAGAAAGACTAAGCTAAGAAGTTTTAGTGTTGGTCAACAAGTGTTAGTATTTCTGCCAGTCAAGAGATTTCCCCTTACAAATAAATTTCAAGGTCCCTACAGGATAATTGAGAAGTTAAGGGATAGAACTTATGTGATTGAAACACCAGAAAGAAGAAAACGACAGAGGAAGATACATGTGAACCTTTTGAAACCTTACTTCTCAGAAACTAGAACTGAAACTGTGTCAATAATACAGACAACTTCATCTACAAAAGACGATGACGGCTATGAATTGGGAGCTGAAAGCCAGATGAATAATTCTTCAATTTTAGAAAATTTGGAGGATAAACTGAAACATCTTAATGTTGAACAAGGTAAGGAATTGAGTGAAGTGATTAGAAGCTTCACAGAGATTTTTGCAGATGTACCCAGACGTACTAATCTGACCAAACATGAAATCAAGATCAAAGAAGATGGAAAATCGTTCAAGCAAAGAGCTTATCGCTTATCACCTTATCATCGAGATGTTCTGAAGAAAGAAGTTCAGTATTTGCTGCAACATGGATTAGCAGAGAATCCAGTTCAAGTCACTTCAGTTCTCCATGTGTGTTAGTGAAGAAACCTGATGGCTCCTTTAGGATGTGTACTGATTATAGGAAACTGAATTCCATAAGTATGGCTGACAATTATCCCTTGCCTCTTATAGATCAGTTACTTGATAATATTGGGCAAGCCAAGTTTGTTTCCAAGATAGACTTGTTGAAGGGATATTATCAGATACCCTTAGATGAAAATGCAAAGGTGCTGTCAGCTTTTATTACTCCTTTTGGATTGTATCAGTATACTGTATTGCCAATTGGTCTGATGAATGCACCAGTCACGTTTCAGTAGGTGTATACCTTGATGACATAGTCATTTACTCTACAACGTGGGAAGAACATCTGCAGATCCTGAAGAAAGTTTTCAAGAAACTACAAGAGGCAGGACTAACAGTCAACCTAGAGAAGAGCGAGTTTGGGTAGGCGACTGTTCAGTACCTTGGGTTTGAAGTTGGAAAAGGCCTTCTCGCTCCGGTGAATGGTAATGTGGAAGGTATCCGTAAGGCTAACCCCCCCCCCCCCCCTAAAACTACTAGGAAGCAGCTACAAAGATTTTTGGGCATGGCTGGATTCTATCGTCATTTCTGTCCAAATTTCTCAGCCGTAGTAGCTCCCTTGACAGACTTAACTAGTCCCAAAGCTAAGTTTGTTTGGACTCCAGAATGTCAAGAATCCTTTGAGAAGGTAAAAGCCATTTTAACTTCAAGACCAGTGCTTCAAGCTCCAGACTTCAATAAGAAATTTGTGATACAAGTTGATGCCTCCGATTGTAGAATTGGAGCTGTTCTGCTTCAAGAAGATGAAAATAACCTTCTACACCCTGTGTGTTTCCTGTCTTCGAAACTGAAAAAGCATCAGAAAAACTATGCAACTATTGAAAAGGAAACTCTAGCCTTAATCACAGCATTGGAAAAGTTTGAAGTGTATGTGAACAGACCTAGGAATGAAGAAGTTTTAGTATTGTCTGATCACAATCCCCTGTCATTCATACAGCGGATGAAAAACCATAATCAAAGACTGACCAGGTGGTCTTTGTGCTTGCTACAGTATAATATAAAGGTTGAGCACATATCTGGTAAGAACAATGTAGTTGCCGATTATTTATCCCGTTGTTAATCGTTGGATTCAACCCCAGAATAACTAATTTTCTGGGGGGAGGAATCTTATAGTGTAAGTTTTATAATACAATTATAATTGTGGTAATATGATTAATTCAAATCAGAACCTTTGTATCATCTTATGAAATGTATTTTTTGTGTTCAGATTCCCAAATTTAAAGATAACATGTGCTAAGTAATCCCACTTTTCATTTTGAAGTAATGTAAGACAGAGAGTAAGTGCTTATATGTGAGCCCCTGTGAAGAGGGTTGTATTCACACTTTGAGAATGTCTTAGCTAAGCTGATTTCTTTATCGGCGCAAACATGTGCGTAAGACCTCCCGGGCCGCATCGAGTCCTTTGAGAACATAGAGAGAGACTGCCTTGTCCGAGCACAACTTGCTGTTATTCAATCCCTTGAAAATAGATGAGTTAAGCTTATTTTTTATCGTCCCGATCGGGCTTGTAACGGAACAAGTGCCTTGTTCATTCTGCTCCATACCCCTTGAGAGATGACGTAGTATGTTTTCGCCTTGCTAACCACCCGATATGCCATATACGCTTACGGGGATAAGAACCTTTCTCATTCGATCTTGAGACCTAGTCGCTGGCGTGAGGGATAGGATATCTCTCTCTCTCCCTCTCTCAAAATCTCTCTCTCTCTCTCAAAATCTCTCTCTCTCTCGCTCGCTCGGTTGCAAGGCTGTTTCAGTAACTTAACGTAGCTCACATTTATTTTGTACTCAAGCTAGTCACTCATAATTCTTAGTAAAATATGTGTTGTTTGTGGAATCTGAACATAGTATTATTTCTGTTAGTTTTGTGAAGGCGCCCACAAAAATAGTGAAGAGGTTGAAATAGTAACAGGCCTTTTGATTGGAGTTGCAACTGTGTATAAGGTATTTTTACAATTGTTTTGAAGTGCACTTCGAGGTTTTATCATTTTTAAACACATTTATCTTTGGCTTTGTTCTTTTGACATATCCAATTTTATATGCTTAATGTTTGTACTGTCAATGCTTTAATTGTTTTCGTATTATGCATTGTTTTTGCATTGTCTTTATTTTGTTTAATTAGTATGAATAATATTCTATTATGTAATTGTTGGAATTTAACACTTGCAAATTAATTTGTAGTTTATTGAATTTAATTTCAAATTTAATAATTGCTTTATGATTTAATTTAATTAATTTTCTTGACAAACTTTGATTTAATTTTGTTTAATAATTAATTCAAGAATTAATTAAACTTTTGTTTTCAAGTGATAACAATTTCCTGAATTTGTGAATTTCACTTATAAATTTTGAATTTAGAAATAAATTTTTGTATTTAAAATTTATATGAGTATTTTATTACAACCCCAGTATTAAGTATTATATTTTATTTTGTTTAGGTAGAAATATAGAATGTTAATTGTGACGTTTCCCACATATAAAACAGAATCAGGGAAATACTTAGATTTGAAATTGCAGGAGTGATGCCCTTTAATTAAGATTACCTCACATCTATTTTAATGAACTTAGACTGAATGTTTTCTTGACTGTTCAGTTATAGAAGGGCTCACTCTTACCTTTAGAGTATTCAGTCGTTTAGTATTTGTGATGAAGGGTCAGGTGTCTGGCTGTAGTGAGGTAAGTAATAACCAGGTACTTGAACAAACTGTGCCCTAAGTACAAAGGGTGTCCCAGACCCAGGAATAAAAGGGTCTCTTGTGCTAGCAAGTACAAATGGTAAGTGTAGTAACCAGATACTTGGCAATTTGGGTTAACAAATATTAATGATGTCCAGACACATATCTTTGACTATTTCTTGCACCAAGTATTAATGGTATCCAGACCTAAATACTCTAGGCCACTCCGTCACAATATATATATATATATATATATATATATATATATATATATATATATATATATATATACACACACATATATATATATATATATACATACATACATACATATATATACATACATACATACATATATATATATATACATATATATACTATAATAATATATATATATATATATATATATATATATATATATATATATATATATATATATATATATATTCCATTCCAGTGGTCTATTCGAGATGTTAACATTCTGTTCCTAAGCAGATAGTATAAGGCTGCATCAACACCGGATTTTGATGTTGAATGGTGGTCATCTTTGTTGATCTTAATTCTTTTTTACAGCCTATTTGTATCACATTTGCTATACAGTGAGACGAAATTTAGCACTGCTTCGTGTCTTAGTGCGTGGATGAATCACTGTCAATAAATATTAGACAAATACAAACTTGTCGAGTTGCTGATCTCTCGATCAGAGTATTTAAAAAATGAGATTCAGACGTCCTTGGCAAAGGAGGACCAGTTTCTACTGGTTCCATTCTTGAAAATTTGCATTTTTATTTATGTAAATAATGTGCAGTCATGAAGCATATGTCTGATTCAATTTAGTACTGTTACTTCAGTAGTCTTTGTACTCTGAAGGATCAGATAATTGGCTGATTGCTGAAGGAAGTCGGACAACCCTTGAATTTAAATTGAAAGCAAAAGCATCGGAAATAAGACGACTGTTTTCATATGATGAATTGTCTTATTCGTGTGGATGTTTAATTCAAAATCAAAATAAGTTTCTGTTGTTTGCTACTGGTCACACTACAGTTTGGAAATGACCATGAATAATATTGCAGACTTAATTATGCTACTATCAAGAATTTTTTTAAACAAAGGAATCTAGTAGAAAACTGAGTATGCCTGTCTTATTTTGGTTCTCAAACAAGATTAATAATTATCCGCTGTTTCTTCAGGGCTAGATTACTCCGTAATATACTACTAAGACAAGATTCGAGGGTCTTGACCAACTTAAAAAAAAAATTCTAAGAACTCTACGCAGTGTTAACGCAAAACTTCATTTTCCTAAAATATTTCAGTTTTACTTTTGGGACTGAGTTTGTCTCTATGATCCTTTTAAAATGTCTATATGTATACGAAGTGTAATAAGGAATTATGAATATCAGCATCTCTATTTAAAGTCGTCTATTTTGTACAAGTCAATAGTCAACGGTTTAAGGCAAGCAATCTCATAAAGTTTCACTTGACTATAATAATGGGATATATTATCCTTACAAAAGTGTAATTATAAAAACCAGAGAAAGCAGTGATTAAAAGAAACCTCTACTTAATCATTTCATTTATTCCAGGTAATAAAATATTAGTACACTACCATCGTGGAATGAACAATCTTACGTTATAATTACGATAAGATTTTAGGAAATGATGTACTACATTTAGAAGCACTTGCGGTGGACAATGCCAGGGCCAGACTCATCGTACTCTTCCTTGGTGATCCACAAGGCCTGGAAGGTGGACAGGGAACCAAGGATAGAACCACCAATCCAGACGGAGTACTTCCTCTCAGGGGGAGCGATGATCTTGATCTTGATGGTGGATGGAGAAAGAGCAGTGATTTCCTTCTGCATCCTGTCAGCAATACCAGCATACATGGTGGTACCACCAGACATGACAATGTTGGCCAACAGATCCTTCCTGATATCGATGTCGCATCTCATGACAGAATTGTGGACGACCTCATGAACACCAGCAGATTCCATACCAAGGAAGGAAGGCTGGAAAATAGACTCGGGAGCACGGAAACGCTCGTTGCCGATGGTGATGACCTGACCGTCAGGAAGTTCATAAGATTTATCGATGGAGGAAGAGGCGGCAGCAGTGTTCATCTCATTCTCGAAGTCCAGGGCAATGTAGCAAAGCTTCTCCTTGATGTCACGAACGATCTCACGCTCGGCGGTGGTGGTGAAGGAGTAGCCACGCTCAGTCATGATCTTCATCAAGTAGTTGGTGATGTCACGACCAGCCAAGTCCAGACGGAGGATGGCATGGGGAAGGGCGAAACCTTCATAGACGGGAACCATGTGGGAGACACCATCACCAGAGTCGCAAACCTCACCAGTGGTACGGCCAGAGGCGTAGAGGGACAGGACAGCCTGGATGCAAATGTAAGTGGCGGGCATGTTGAAGGATTCGAACATGATCTGGACCATCTTCTCGCGGTTGGCCTTAGGGTTCAGAGGAGCTTCAGTAAGCATGGTGGGGCACTCCTCAGGGGCAACACGGAGCTCGTTGTAGAAGGTGTGGTACCAGACCTTCTCCATATCGTCCCAGTTGGTGATGATACCATGCTCGATGGGGTACTTGAGGGTGAGGATACCTCTCTTGCTCTGGGCCTCATCGCCGACGTAGGCGTCCTTCTGACCCATACCGACCATCACACCCTGGTGACGAGCGCGGCCAACGATGGAGGGGAAGACAGATCGAGGAGCGTCATCACCGGCAAAGCCAGCCTTGACAAGACCGGAGCCATTGTCGCAGATGAGTGCCGTCGCCTCTTCGTCGTCACACATGGTGGTGGTTTTTTGAGTCTAATGATGCCTGTGTGAAAAGAAAACGATATCTGTTACAGATCACAAACAACTCTGCAAAGGTTGTCCCTTATCTGTATAAAATATTTTTTTTTTACATTTCTACATTTACTGCTAAACCAGAAATACATAAGCAAGAGAGAGAGAGAGAGAGAGAGAGAGAGAGAGAGAGAGAGAGAGAGAGAGAGAGAGAGAGAGATAAAACGAAGTTATATTCTTTACACAAAATTATGTCCATGGTCTCAGTTATTGTTAAGACTTACTTCAATTAAGTTGTTCTGCACAAGCACTTGCTAATTTCTACAAAGAATTGCAGATTCTTGATTTCCAAAGCGAATCGATTAACTTGAATTAAGGTAATTGCAAACAGTATCCCAAGGAAGGCTAGTTCTTTATGACCCTTCCCTTTCGTTACTAGTGTGTGACCTCATTCGGGTGCTGTAACCAATTTTAGTTTGCGGGCTTAATGCTATAAAAAATATCTCGGTGGAGGAGTCATTTTCAAAACTTAACACAATAATTTTGAAGGCAGTTATTTATCAAAGCAACAATGACCTGGCACCGGACGTCGTATGTTTAAATACCTAACCCATATTATAATTATCCATTTTCTTCATTAAAGAAATGATAGACTCTTTTTTTAACTTTTAGCGCGGAACGACTCTTGAGTCTTTTTTTGACGGACCAACAGTCCTTGTCTTTGCGAATTGAATCTTAGTCACTTTCAAATATGAGTGTAAATAAAGTATATGTAAATAACAAACATTAATAGTTGTAAAATAGCCCACTATAAAAAAATGCAGAAATATGACTCCTAGGCTCAAACGGTTCAGTAAAAGTACTTTGAATCATTCTACTTGACTTTTCTAGCGCTCGCTATACAATGAAAGATTAATAACATGCCTAATATGCAATTCATTTTCTTTTACATAAATGACAAACACACTTTTCATCGCTCTTCTGCCGTTGATAAGATATAAATCTTTAATATAATTTTTTCAGATATTTTACCTCGTACTCAAAGAAAAAGCACAAATCACTTTGAGAAATAAGTCAAAATTTTATCAACACTAAACGAATGTTTTAAAAATCCACAGATTTTATCTGAAATTTCTCATAGTAATAAAGGAATATGCAGCAAGCTAATAGATTTTAGTATAAAATATGATATGAACTTGACTATGCAATATGACTCAACGTTTCCTTATGTACTTTGTAGACTTTTATATCACTTATATCATTATCAATCATATTTTCAATACAACTCTCTTTTTCGTAGAGCAAAGGACCTTAACTCAGGACAACTCAACAAATCAGAGTAAGAAATCACGGCGCCTTTTTACCACTGATAGAACATAAGTGAATTACTGCGCAGAAGTCAGTTGCCTCCTCACTTGCTTGCAAAAAGATCTAAATGTTCAAATCTAACACCTATCGACTGAAAAAAGTCGAAAAACGTTTCCCTGGAGCTCACCTTACCCTGCCAGAGTCCAGTGGAGACTAAGACTGAAGATGCCAATTTGCTTTTATATACGGCTTCCAAGAGCACGCCCTCGCCAAATCAATAACAACAACAACAAAACCAACACGAATTGAACAACTAAAATGCATGCATAGTGTCTTTGGATGGAGAATCTCGGGAATGAGAATTACCAGAATATCTCTTCTAAACCCTCGCCAAGACCGCGCTTCCAGTTTATAATATCCTCACGTTAAGAAACCTTGAAAACAAATAAAGAATCCAATGTAAAGTGCCATGTCCTTCCGTATCCCCACGCCTATATATATATATATATATATATATATATATATATATATATATATATATATATATATATATATATATATATATATATATATATATTTATATATGTATGTATGTATGTATGTATAGGCATAGGGATATGGAAGGACATGGCTGGCACGTTACAGTGCATTCTTTTTTGGCTAGAAACTAAAACATGAAGATAGAAATTATTCCATGATGAAATAATATTTCTTGAGGGATTTTTTAACATTAATTGTAACCCATTGGGCCTATTTTTTAAATCCGTCAAAAATACTATCAATGACTTTTTCCATCCACCTCGTGCAGTCCATTTAGCACAGAAACTTAGATATTATGTTAAATTACCTCATATACATGATAGAATGTTTTTGCCTTCTCTTAAGAAAATTCTAAATCACCATTATCCAGCAGTTGATGCCAGATTCACCTGTATAAAATCCAAGAACTATTGGTATCTTCCTAAAACACAAAGAGAAATTGCCCTCCTTGATGCACTCCGGTGTAGTATATTTATTTAATTGCTGCCGATGTGATCAGCAGACCTACATAGGGACTACGTGCTGGTTGCTCAAAGTGAGATGTGATGCTCATAGAGGTGTAGGTTCCCGAACGGGCAGTAAATTACCTACCCCTGAATAATCAAATATCAGGAATCACGCCAGAATCTCTAAGGCAGACGTAAATTATATTAACTGTAAGGTTATTATGACGTCACCATATGAACACCATCTCCTCGTTCTTGAAAATTTAGCAATTAAGAAAATGGTACCTTCACTTAACAGCCATACCACCTCAGTATCTTTGTAGGGCATAAAGTCACGTCACTTTGTTCTTTGCCTCTTCTTGACTTATTTCCACCGTCCTGACACGCGTCGGTGGAACTCTGCTTGAGCAAGGTGTTTTCGTAATTTTTTTTAATATATTTTTTTTAAATTATATATTTTTCTTAGTATATTTGTATTTGTAATTATACTTAAAGAAAATTTTTAATTGTATATAATTTGTCATTTTCTTTTCTTAAACGTTTTTTGTATTAATGTAATGCTAATTTTTTATAATGATTTAATTCGTAATTTTACTTAGAAAAAGTTTAATCGATAATACTTTTATGTTAACTTGTTTAATTGTTTAGTATAAATGTAAAATTTATTTCTGGTCTTCAGCTGAAGATGGGACTTTGTCTCGGAACCTCGCTAGCCGATAAATAATCCAATTTGACGTCCTCCATACCTCATATTCACCAAGGATAAGCCCACCAGTGATGATGAATATATATATATATATATATATATATATATATATATATATATATATATATATATATAATATAGATATATATACATATATATATATATACATATATATAGATCATACAGATTTATATGCCGATTACAATTTTTATATGTGACTTAAACTATATATATATATATATATTATAAATATATATATAAATATATATAATAAAAATATATATATATAATATATATATATATATATATATACACACACACACACACATATATATATATATATATATATATATATATTATATATATATACATATATATGAAGTATTATATATATGCCCATTACAATTTTATTTATGATATTTATATAGATATTAAATATATATATATATATTTATGATTTTATATATATATATATTATATATATATAAATATATATATATATATATATATATAATATTATATGTATATATATACATATATATTTATATATATATATATATATATATAGATATATATATATATATATATATATATATATATATATAGTTCTATATATATTCCATTGCAGTGGTCTACTGCTTCGTGTCTTATTACGTGGATGAATCACTGTCAATAAATATTAGACAAATACAAACTTGTCGAGTTGCTGATCTCTCGATCAGCATTTAAGCAATGAGATTCAGACGTCCTTGACAAAGGAGGACCAGTTTCTACTGGTTGCATTCTTGAAAGATTGAATTTTTATTTATGTAAATAATGTGCGGTCATGAAGCATATGTCTGATTCAATTTACTACTGTTACTTCAGTAGTCTTTGTACTCTGAAGGATCAGATAATTGACTGATTGCTGAAGGAAGTCGGACAACCCTAGAATTTAAATTGAAAGCAAAAGCATCGGAAATAAGACGACGGTTTTCATTTGATGAATTGTTTTATTCGTTTGGATGTTTAATTCTAAATCAAACTAAATAATATTGCAGACGATATGGTTTTTCATTGCTTAATTATGCTACTATGAAGAATTTTTTTAACAAAGGAATGTAGTAGAAGATTGAATATTCCTGTCTTATTTTGGTTCTCAAACAAGATTAATCATTATCCACTGTTTCTTCAGGGCTAGATTACTCAGTAATATACTGTTAAGACAAGATTCGAGGGTCTTGACCACTTAAAAAAAAAATTCTAAGAACTCTACGCAGTGTTAACAGAAAACTTCATTTTCCTAAAATATTTCAGTTTTACTTTTGGGACTGAGTTTCTCTCTATGATCCTTTTAAAATGTCTATATGTATACGAAGTGTAATAAGGAATTATGAATATCAGCATCTCTATTTAAAGTCGTTTATTTTGTACACGTCAATAGTCAACGGTTTAAGGCAAGCAATCTCATAATGTTTCACTTGACTATAATAATGGGATATATTATCCTTACAAAAGTGTAATTATAAAAACCAGAGAAAGCAGTGATTAAAAGAAACCTCTATTTAATCATATCATTTATTCCAGGTAATAAAATATTGGTATACCACCATCGTGGAATGAACAATCTTATGTTATAATTACGATAAGATTTTAGCAAATGATGTACTACATTTAGAAGCACTTGCGGTGGACAATGCCTGGGCCAGACTCATCGTACTCTTCCTTGGTGATCCACAAGGCCTGGAAGGTGGACAGAGAACCAAGGATGGAACCACCGATCCAGACGGAGTACTTCCTCTCAGGGGGAGCGATGATCTTGATCTTGATGGTGGATGGAGAAAGAGCAGTGATTTCCTTCTGCATCCTGTCAGCAATACCAGCATACATGGTGGTACCACCAGACATGACAATGTTGGCCAACAGATCCTTCCTAATGTCGATGTCGCATCTCATGACAGAGTTGTGGACGACCTCATGAACACCAGCAGATTCCATACCAAGGAAGGAAGGCTGGAAAATGGACTCGGGAGCACGGAAACGCTCGTTGCCGATGGTGATGACCTGACCGTCAGGAAGTTCATAAGATTTATCGATGTTGGAAGAGGCGGCAGCAGTGTTCATCTCATTCTCGAAGTCCAGGGCAATGTAGCAGAGCTTCTCCTTGATGTCACGGACGATCTCACGCTCAGCGGTGGTGGTGAAGGAGTAGCCACGCTCAGTCATGATCTTCATCAAGTAGTTGGTGATGTCACGACCAGCCAAGTCCAGACGGAGGATGGCATGGGGAAGGGCGAAACCTTCATAGACGGGAACCATGTGGGAGACACCATCACCAGAGTCGCAAACCTCACCAGTGGTACGGCCAGAGGCGTAGAGGGACAGGACAGCCTGGATGCAAATGTAAGTGGCGGGCATGTTGAAGGCTTCGAACATGATCTGGACCATCTTCTCGCGGTTGGCCTTAGGGTTCAGAGGAGCCTCAGTAAGCATGGTGGGGCACTCCTCAGGGGCAACACGGAGCTCGTTGTAGAAGGTGTGGTACCAGACCTTCTCCATATCGTCCCAGTTGGTGATGATA
>NC_087217.1:17215686-17220686 GCF_015104395.2 Macrobrachium nipponense
AGTTTTACTTGACTATGAGAATGTTAACTTCGGAATACTGACGGGATATATTATTCATATAAAAGGGTAATTATAAAAACCAGGGAAAGTAGTGATTAAAAGAAACCTCTACTTAATCATTTTATTTATTCCAGGTAATAAAATATTGGTACATTACCATCGTGGAATGAACAATCTTATGTTATAATTTTAGGCTATGATGTACTACATTTAGAAGCACTTGCGGTGGACAATGCCAGGGCCAGACTCATCGTACTCTTCCTTGGTGATCCACAAGGCCTGGAAGGTGGACAGAGAACCAAGGATGGAACCACCGATCCAGACGGAGTACTTCCTCTCAGGGGGAGCAATGATCTTGATCTTGATGGTGGATGGAGAAAGGGAGGTGATTTCCTTCTGCATCCTGTCAGCAATACCAGCATACATGGTGGTACCACCAGACATGACAATGTTGGCCAACAGATCCTTCCTGATGTCGATGTCGCATCGCATGACAGAGTTGTGGACGACCTCATGAACACCAGCAGATTCCATACCAAGGAAGGAAGGCTGGAAAAGAGACTCGGGAGCACGGAAACGCTCGTTGCCGATGGTGATGACCTGACCGTCAGGAAGTTCATAGGACTTATCGATGGAGGAGGAAGCGGCAGAAACATTCATCTCACTCTCGAAGTCCAGGGCAATGTAGCAGAGCTTCTCCTTGATGTCACGGACGATCTCACGCTCAGCGGTGGTGGTGAAGGAGTAACCACGCTCAGTCATGATCTTCATCAAGTAGTTGGTGATGTCACGACCAGCCAAGTCCAGACGGAGGATGGCATGGGGAAGGGCGAAACCTTCATAGACGGGAACCATGTGAGAGACACCATCACCAGAGTCGCAAACCTCACCAGTGGTACGGCCAGAGGCATAGAGGGACAAGACAGCCTGGATACAGACATAAGTGCAGGGCATGTTGAAGGACTCGAACATAATCTGAGTCATCTTCTCGCGGTTGGCCTTGGGGTTGAGGGGAGCTTCAGTAAGCATGGTTGGGGATTCCTCAGGGGCAACACGGAGCTCATTGTAGAAGGTGTGGTACCAGACCTTCTCCATATCGTCCCAGTTAGTGATGATACCATGCTCGATGGGGTACTTGAGGGTGAGAATACCACGCTTGCTCTGGGCCTCATCACCAACGTAGGCGTCCTTCTGACCCATACCAACCATCACACCCTGGTGACGAGCGCGGCCAACGATGGAGGGGAAGACCGATCGAGGAGCGTCATCACCGGCAAAGCCAGCCTTGACAAGACCGGAGCCATTGTCGCATACGAGCGCCGCCGCCTCTTCGTCGTCACACATGGTGATGGTTGGTATGGAGTTTAGATATTACCTGAAATAAAAAAAAAGTAGGATTATGTACAGATAATAAGAATATTGATATGTACAATTACATATAAAATTTCAAAGACTCCTCAACAAATTGGGCAAAACGTCTCTTTTATTATCAAGTGTTTGTATGTACATCATGTCTCATGGAGTAAAAAATTAGGAGTCCGTGCTGGATAACATTATGTAGTGGAAAACACGCTATTTCTATATAGCTAAAAATTTATAACTTCACTGAATGTAGAGTGCCCCATCTGCAATGCGAGTTGAAGAAAGGGCATTATTCTTCATTGCAAACAACTCAAAATGATTATATCACTCGCTAAATTGTAAATGGAGATCGTGAACTGCGTCGCAAATAAGACACAATTCATATTCGATTTCTTTAACGAAACTTTCTCGGGATCAGTATGCTATTTCTATCTTAATAGTAAATGAATTAAGATGTTTGAAAAGGCTCCCGAAATATTGGCATAAAAAACAAATCTTTCCTAAATAGTTACCACCACGGCGTATTTAGTACAAGTCCATTGGGAATTACGATTACCGTAAAAACATAAACAAAAGACTGTAAATATCATAAAGATAAGGATCCCCAAGAAATATTAGTCCTAGATAACGAACCCCGAAAACCCTTGGGGGTTACTATCTAGGAAAGATCCTGAAAAATTCCGAACGAATAACAAAAAGGAGATTGATGCTGTAATTTTTATTGATGGAATTGACAACAAAATATATTTCTATGGATGCAAAATTCTGGAGCTTCAGAAGTTGAGAATACAACAAAACCACGTTTATGTGAAACAAAATGTTACTTCACTTCGTTAATGTTCGATTTGTGATTTATATTCGCTAAATTTATTGTAGTTTCCAGAACCTTAATATTTTACGCACTTAGTTTACACTGACATCCGTTTGAATTCAAATAACCTTTAGAATCACTGAATCTATGGCTATGGTTCATTTCAACCCTTTCCATTTCCTTTAGTCACTGTACAATGGAAATATACAGAATAGCAGTGTAAATATACGAAGTATTACCATTTTCATTTTATTTTCATGAAAGCCAATTCATAGTAATTTGGTGTAATAACATTTACAAAAACATCACTGTTGGCGTATTTAACATATATTTTTAATTTAAATATTTACCATATGATATATTGACTTATTCTGAAAATAATTCAACTGGTAAATACTCGTTAACATCAGAATCTTCCTCGCTGATACATAGGCTATCTACAAGGAATAAACACTATTATCTCAGATTCGAAAGTATACTGTTATCACCTGAGACATATTTAACACACTTTTTCAAAAGTAAACACAACACTTTTCCAGGGGACAAACGAAAATCTCTTACTCTCGATCCTCACCATTTTCCCCGTTTTTCTATGAACCGTCAGTATTGACAAGAATGGACTACCTACCCTGCTCGAGTCCAGTAGACTAAGACTAACAAGGGCGCACTTCTTCGTTTTATACCGAATCTAGGAATGCTTAATCCTATTCAATGCTTGCATTTTTTTATACACTCGTGCCAAAGCAATAACCAAAGCGGAAGATCACCGTGCATGTACTTTGTTGTGCAGATAAGGAATGTCTAGTTTTATATCAGTATGACATCACAACTTCCTAGACCAGGCCAAAAAATGCTTACAGAAGCCTACCCTTGTTTTGTTTGCTTTCGCCAGTAGTTAAAAGTTTCGAATGTATCATTAAAGAAAATCTATACAAAAATCCACCGTAACTAACTGAAATACAATGCCTTTGGCAAGAGCTGTGTTTTGACGGCAATTTTATTGAAAAATAACTTTATATAATATTTGAAGAATAATTTTATTAAAATTGCCATTGTACCCTATTGCTATAGTTAATATTTCACATTCTCTTAGTTATTTTAATTTACAATATATATCTGAATCACAGCATGTAAAAACTATGTAAATGAAAGGTGAATACATATCAAATTGACGTCAGTAGATTTACTCCAAACGTTTTTATTTTTCATTGGCACAAGAGGGCTTAGGACCATTTCTTTTATCGACAATATAAACTTCATAGAAACCATTGCTTGGAAAATGATTCGTCTTTACCTGAGACTGAACTTTGACAGAGGTACTTATACACCATCTATAAATTTCATACCTACCAATTTCTTAACCTAGTAGATAACCCGAGATCTGCAAATAGGTCAAGTTCATATTCGCTTTTAGTCAGAAACCGAAGTGTTATGAGAATGCTTAAAAAAAAAGAAGAAAAAAAAAAAAAAAAAACTCCATCAGAGAAAGATTGAATCAAGTCTTGCAAGTGTGTGGACATGATGCAGAGGAAAATAAACATTATGTGTACTGTGTAAAAGGAGAGAAAGCCAGATGGTTTGGCACTCACTAAGATCAAGGTGCAAGGACACTGTGTGTCAAAAGGGAAAGGTCAAAGAATGGCTGTGCCTGGGGTACATAAAGCTAGGAAGGGGTAATTACTTGCAGTGTTAGGAAAATTCTGGAAGTACTATGTGTGACAGACTACGAATGAGGAATTGACATCCAGTGGTTCTTATTTTATTTCCCTCCACGCCCTTCTTGCATCTATGAGCAAAATTCCCTCCGAGATTGAAAGGAAAATGAAATAAAAAAGAAAAATAGATGGGGTTTCGAGTGACAGGGAGGAAGGTAAATAATAACAAAACATGGTAAGCACAACGAGTCTAACTAGAGTAGTAGACTATTGGAAACTAACGTTATAAGCGATACCTTTGCATTTTTTCATAAACTTCTGAATATTAGCTCCTCATTCTTGTTAAGAGAATACCTAATGTGATTAGGGAATTTACATTTTCCCAAAAGGCTTGAGCCTCCCCTGGCAATTGCTGGCGGCCCCTCCATAAGGAGGCGTGCACCCCCCCCCCCCCCCCCCCCCCCCAACTTTAAGAGCCACTGTACAGTAAGGCAGGAGAATGCAGAAGAATGAGGATGAGACTGCATGTTATTGGGAGAGTCTGAATCTATGCCAGGCCGGGTTTAGAGGAAACCTAAAAATACTTTCAAACTAAGTATAAAAAAAAGAAAAAAAAAACAGGTTTCCATCATGTGTTCCCTACCCTCCCGATACCCCCTACATACCCCAGCCCCACTTGGCACGGTCAAATAGGTTTCCAAGAGGAAGGTAGATCTGTACCCCGCCCACACCCAGGTAGGATAAACAAGAAAGACCCACTCGGATTTTATAGATTAGCGGGAAAACTTGCACCTGGCATCAAGGGTAAAGACGACACTGACCAATCACAGCTGCTGTCATCCATTTTTTTGATGCGTAAGTGGCATTGTGACTTGGTGTATTTATACGACGTAATGCTGAAATATGTTCTTTTTTGTGTGTATTTTGTACTTGCAATAAATATTTATTCTTATACCATCACTTATTCATTCGAAGCAACGGGAATACTAACCGGTAACGCGACACCCCTCTGCTTTTTTGGATAACCATAAATAAGATTCAATAGAATAAAAATGGCAAGCCAAAATTAATTAAAGAATACTTAGATTCGTGAATCTTGTCTCTAGTTATGAAATGTCACACTGATAAAGATAGACTTCGGTTTTTAGCTGAAGGGGTATTAATAATGTAAA
>NC_087217.1:17223186-17288186 GCF_015104395.2 Macrobrachium nipponense
TCCGTCATAACCAGGAATAATCAGACCTCTCGTTCGGACTTCGTAACTGGTGACAACTAAAAAAGGGACAACTAATCCACCTACGATGCATATTGGTAGGCAAGAACCTTCCAAACAACTTTTCTTTTTTCGACATCAAGTTGTAAGACAAACTGTAGTTTTCATAAGGGCGCAAGAAATCTGACTAATTCTCTATTAAAAAAGTATTGATTATATCTCAGGGGAATCAGACATGATGAGTAGTACTTCAAATCTTCATAAGCGAAATATTGTATACTTCGTTAAATGAAGACGAGAAACACTTATAAGGTAACTTATTGGCCAATCAAATTTATATATTACATATAAAGGTAAACAGATAATGACTGATAAAATAGGTGGAAAGAAGATAGCCAATATCAGTATCTTCGTTTAGAAATTAAATACCTAGGATAAATTGTAAAGGAACAAGGAAATAAAAAGACAGATTCATAGTGTCCACTCATCTAACATTATTACCAAGAGTGTAGTATAATAAAGGAATGAAAATTCTTTCGCAATTCATACATAATGACATCAGACATTTAGAAGCACTTGCGGTGGACAATGCCGGGGCCAGACTCATCGTACTCTTCCTTGGTGATCCACAAGGCCTGGAAGGTGGACAGAGAACCAAGGATGGAACCACCGATCCAGACGGAGTACTTCCTCTCAGGGGGAGCGATGATCTTAATTTTGATGGTGGATGGAGAAAGGGAAGTAATTTCCTTCTGCATCCTGTCAGCAATACCAGCATACATGGTGGTACCACCAGACATGACAATGTTACCGAGAAGATCCTTCCTGATGTCGATGTCACACCTCATGACAGAGTTGTGGACGACCTCATGAACACCAGCAGATTCCATACCAAGGAAGGAAGGCTGGAACAGAGACTCGGGAGCACGGAAACGCTCGTTGCCGATGGTAATGACCTGACCGTCAGGAAGTTCATAGGACTTATCGATGGAGGAGGAGGCGGCAGCAGTGTTCATCTCACTCTCGAAGTCCAAGGCAATGTAGCAGAGCTTCTCCTTGATGTCACGAACGATCTCACGCTCAGCGGTGGTGGTGAAGGAGTAGCCACGCTCAGTCATGATCTTCATCAAGTAGTTGGTGATGTCACGACCAGCCAAGTCCAGACGGAGGATGGCGTGGGGAAGGGCGAAACCTTCATAGACGGGAACCATGTGGGAGACACCATCACCAGAGTCGCAAACCTCACCAGTGGTACGGCCAGAGGCGTAAAGGGAAAGGACAGCCTGGATGCAAATGTAAGTGGCGGGCATGTTGAAGGCCTCGAACATGATCTGAGTCATCTTTTCGCGGTTGGCCTTGGGGTTGAGGGGAGCTTCAGTAAGCATGGTTGGGGATTCCTCAGGGGCGACACGGAGCTCATTGTAGAAGGTGTGGTACCAGACCTTCTCCATATCGTCCCAGTTGGTGATGATACCATGCTCAATGGGGTACTTAAGGGTGAGAATACCACGCTTGCTCTGGGCCTCATCGCCGACGTAGGCGTCCTTCTGACCCATACCGACCATCACACCCTGGTGACGGGCGCGGCCAACGATGGAGGGGAAGACAGCTCGGGGAGCGTCATCACCGGCAAAGCCAGCCTTGACAAGACCGGAGCCATTGTCGCAGATGAGCGCCGTCGCATCCTCGTCGTCACACATGGTGGTGGTTGGTTATGGAGTTAGTGATTCCCTGAAATCGAGGAGCAAAATTTTGGTCAATGCATTGATGGTATAAAGTAAAGCACCAGGAAAAACACACAGATAATATTAAATATATGACAAGTGCTCTGATTTTACAGGTAGACAAAAATGAGAATGACAAGCCTTCCACAGCTCCAAACATACATTCCAGCTGATAAAATTGATTTCTTTACTTTAATTTACTTATAAAACAAATAGTTAAACCTGACCTAGTTCAGTCTTGAGGCTCTAAAGGAGTCAAAATGTAACTTAAGATGAAAATATCACAAAGAAATTAAAGTCTTCCATACATTTGCTAATGCTTAAATGTAAATTTGACATATGGAGTAAACTATGTGATAATTTGACTCTTCGAGTTAAAAGGAATTTATAAGTGGAGAATATTAGCTTCTTCAGATTTTGTGACACATTTCCGACAAGGAACTTTTTCAATCGTTAATGGTTCGCTTAAATCAATATACATGTCACCTTAAGTCAGCAGTTATGAAAAGTAACAGCCTTAATATGGATATTTTCATTCTGAGCTATATCTCTCGCGATTTTCTATGTTTCCCTGATCTTATACTTAAATTCTATTCATACTACTGAATCTGTTCTTTACAAAGATATACAAGTAATAATCTACCATCTAGATTTGAAAATGAGTTCTTTAATTTATCATGTATATGTTTTAAGCTTTCAAGTTTTTGTTCATTCATGTAGTATTACGAATTTTCAAGCCTTTTTAATTCAAAGCTACTTTATATTGATAATTACCGAAAGGTGACCAGTGATTTAGCTGTTTAATAACTTACATGTCACGGACAGATCATTCCCGGGTAAATTAACTGATAGTACAAGAACCTATATATACTAAGTTTGAAATTTCAGTCTCAGAGTGTGAATTTTTCGGAATACGACGATAAATTCGAAATTGTTAAAAGTTTCCATATCAACTATATGGAAAATATAGAAGCCCTTAGGAATTTTACAGTGATTAAATCACAAAATGTTCAATTTCAATAGTTTAAGAAATACTTGTCAATCGACATACAGGGTTTTTTCACATTCGTAACAGATGCGATAGCGATTCAAATGAAATTTTAAACAAGACTTATTCTATCATTAAAAATTAAAAGGACAAAATCACGAGCTACGTAGGAAATCAAATTTAAGCACGATATAACTGATGAGTAGATACTAATTTTTGTCAGTTAAAAAAAAAAACTTAAAATCACCGGTAAGATTTCCGATACCCTCTCACATACACAAATATTTGAAAATTGTCTAAAATATTCCACACAAGCAAATTATCACATACTTCCTGAAGGGAAAGAGTATTTCCATTAACTTTCTCCACAATCTCGACACTAAAATACTCTTTAGTTTTGCAAATGTGTATCTGTTTCGGAAAAAAAGCAGTGCCCCACACACTAAACAACAAGTAAAAACTGCCTGACAAAATTATTTCTTTTGTAATTCAAGGCTTCAACTCAACCAGTACGATCCACATACCCTGCTCGAGCCTTGAAGACTAAGGCTTTGTGGGTCAGAGTACCTCTTATATATCTGGTCGTGGGAGCCTTAATCCCCTCTTGCAGGAACTTGTTCTGCACCCTCGCCAAATCAATAATATAAACAGAGGGTAGCAGAAGAAATTTTTCGGATGTTTATTACTGCTTTGGAGTAGTCCTTTAAGCCCAGTCCCAATATAACGTGTCTTGGCTACTTGTATCGTCTGTAGGGAGGTAAGGCATCCGGTGGTGTCGTGTTCTTCAGACATCTGCTAAAAACAGTTACAGGCATTCTGATAGTGGTGTCGCATCTTTTTCTTGGTTCGCCTACTTATTCCTTTGTATTTCTTTGCGTGCGTTAGGAAGGCAGGTAGTATGAAAGTTTTGACCAGCTTTGGATACATTATTATTTCATGAATATACTATATGATAGACAGTTTGTTCCACAGAATGCGAGTGAAGAAAAGCAAAGGAACGGTACAAGAACGGTAATAGGATAGAATGTGTAGAATATATAAGAATGAACGTATTCCAAGGTGTAATTGGCATAGGATACGCAAGCCACTTTTCATTCATTTAAAACTGGAAACTTGGTAATGCTAAGGTTTAACATTCCAAATCCTTCAGTGCTGATTATGGATGGTGAAAGAAAGACTACTAAGACTAGTGAAAGAGTTTGTTGAAATTGAATGTGAGTGAGAGACAGGTTGAGGGGAAAATTGAAACCAGGAAGATGGATGAATGGCGTACATATACGTACATACATACACACACAGACACAAACACACAAATATATATATATATATATATATATATATATATATATATATATATATATATATATATTTATTTATTTTCTACTATACGTAGATATGTATATATATACATTGACACATATATATTTATATATATATATATATTGTATGTATATATATATATATATATATGATATATATATCAATATTATTTTATATATATATATATCATATATATTTATTGTAATATAATATATATATTATATAATTATAAATAATTAATATTATAATATATATATATTATATATATTATATATATATATATATATATATATATAAATAAGGGCTGATACACAAGATCCGGAAGAAAAGGAGATGCATCGAACATATGAATTATAACAATGAGTACCTTTGACAGCAAAAGTAATTGCACTATTACTCTCCTTTTTTGGAGAGTAATAATTAGCTTGACTTTCAATACATATTCTTTATCTTTAGGGCCAATCACCGAGTTACTAAAAACGTTACACTCTCACTTAGTGATTTCCTTTCACTAATGTTTATTTTGAAAAAGCTGATAAAATCTATGGTTGAAATAGTGCTGTGCAAGCTCACAAGACTATCTCTAATGACTTTAATAGTTTACAAAACTCTAAAAGTCATTGGTATATGAGTGTGGTCTTGTGTACCCGTGCAGAAATACCTTAAAAAAAACTTATTTTAGACTGATAGTTTCTACATAATTTCAGTTCTGTTGGAGAACTTACTTAGATGAGATTGACTGGTAACTGGCCACTAAGAAGACTCAAAACTCCATAATATTAGCTACTTATTCATTCAAGTTTTGAATTCTAGTGCAAAAAATAATCCTTCAACAATCGTTAGCTGACCATAAAAACATGAATTCTGGAATATCTTATTTCCCAGTTTCGTTCGGTTAAGGCTTGATTTCCAAAACTTCTGTACAAAAGCACCATGGAACGACAACGATAACGCTCCTTTGAGAATCACCCAGCCAAGGATCTCAAACATAACAGTTACTAACCAATTATGAAAGAATATAACACATAGGTACGAAGGTATCCACGGTCTACGATTTATCCACGATTATTGTGATTATTTGTCTTGCTAATGTATACAATATATAGATACCATTTATAAGAACGAAGTCGACCAATTTATACAAATGTTTAAAATTCATCTTTGCAGAAGTAACCGATGAATTATCATTATCATGGAAAGCATTGTTAAAACATTATTAGCCTTCTACATCTAAATTTTAAGTATATTTGAAATTAGTGTTTTATTTACTATTGCACTTATTTATTTTTTTTATTTTTTGCATCAAGCCAACTTTCTTCTTATAAAATAATGGAACAATAAGTCCTACTAATTAACTGTTAGTTATTTGTAATATAATATTAGGATTAATTTGAGAAATATCGTCGCTGTTGGTGTTGTAATCCTAGTTTATTATAAGCAAAAACACTACCGTTTATCCAAAGAAGTCAATGTGAAAAACTTTTATTCAAGATTTAGAAAAATGAGCCAAATTTTAAGAAAACGATGTATGAATGTCTTAATTCAAAACTGTATTCAAATTATAAGCTAATGAATTCGGTAGTGTGAATGCCAAATCATGACAGAGATACTGAGGGCAAGGTTAACGGTATCACTTCCGCCCAGCACGACACTGACTGAAGGAATTGGCTCAGAACTGCAAAAGCGTAAGGTGGGTCACCACAAAGTGTATCATGTTTTCTGTCCGGTTATTTTTTTCTAAATGATATTAACATCCTACGCTGCCACATTCATTTTGTGATCGAAACTTCTGAATGTCTCGTTTTTGTCTGATCGACCTCGACAGATAAAGTATTTAGTGTTTTCTCCGGATCACTCTCTACTTTGAAAGATGTGTATAGCCAAGTCCTTACGCTGCCTTTTTCTCAATAGTCTGTAAACAAGAAAAGGATAACATTCTTAATCACCATCAACAAAAATTACAATATCAACGAATTAAAAGAATAAGACAATCATCATTTTCTTATAACCATTTAAGAAGCCTCACACTGTAGGCAAAAATAATTTAACCCTAGGACAGCTGGTCATGCATATCTCATGGAAAACTAGCCATATGCACATATAGATATGGAAAGGCAGATATGCCATGTTCATATCGGTAAGAGAAATGAAGCTAAAATCTCCAAAGAATAATAAGAGAGGACAGATTATGTAGCATTCTTACTGTTGGCATTTTGAACTCGTCCAATAAGGAAATATGTAAGAGGAAAATGGAGAGACGCCCATAAAATCACAATTTAACGTCAAAAATTTATTGATATACTTAAACAGATCCACTGTAAGTAAAAAACATGTGCCTTTGTATAAACAGGGATTGATTTTATTTAAAATCTTCCAAGGAACGACATATCCAAAAATTGGAATAATCGCATAATGATTGTCGCTATCTAAGTAATAACAACCTTCTTATAAAGACAGAGTCACTGCCTCGTTTCATACAGTACAAGAATTGTCCTCACACTGAATATTGTATCTTGACTTTTTCAGAGAGGTGAGATGATACATAAATAATTCATTCTGCCAGAGGTAGCTTGCAATACTTAATCAAAAGATGCCAAACTTGCAACCATGCCTTTAAGATTTTTTTTATGCAGAAAATGGTCAGTCAAAAATCAATGTGCCAAAAAAAATAATACAATTAAAAGCAGTTGACATATTAAAGTGAGAAAAGAAAAATAATTTAAAAAGGCGTCAAGCAGACCTCATTCATTAAAGCACAGAGCTTCATATGGGAAGAAATTACTTTTCAAAAAGACTGGTGGAATTTTTTATTGTATAAGTGTATGCTGATGAACAAATATGAAGAGATCAACTTCTTAAACAGCTAGAAAATATAAGAGTAGAAGAAAAAATATTCTCCATGACATTTTATTCCAGATAACAAAATGTTATCCTTGGACCATGGAATGAAGACATTTATTAAAGATGTAATTAGAACTATAAAATATATTAATGTCTTGTGTTTAGAAGCACTTGCGGTGGACAATGCCAGGGCCAGACTCATCGTACTCTTCCTTGGTGATCCACAAGGCCTGGAAGGTGGACAGAGAACCAAGGATGGAGCCACCGATCCAGACGGAGTACTTCCTCTCAGGGGGAGCAATGATCTTGATCTTGATGGTGGATGGGGAAAGGGAAGTAATTTCCTTCTGCATCCTGTCAGCAATACCAGCATACATGGTGGTACCACCAGACATGACAATGTTAGCCAACAAGTCCTTCCTAATGTCGATGTCGCACCTCATGACGGAGTTGTGGACGACCTCATGAACACCAGCAGATTCCATACCAAGGAAGGAAGGCTGGAACAGGGACTCGGGAGCACGGAAACGCTCGTTGCCGATGGTGATAACCTGACCGTCAGGAAGTTCATAGGACTTGTCGATGGAGGAGGAAGCAGCAGCAGTGTTCATCTCACTCTCGAAGTCCAGGGCAATGTAGCAAAGCTTCTCCTTGATGTCACGGACGATCTCACGCTCAGCGGTGGTGGTGAAGGAGTAGCCACGCTCAGTCATGATCTTCATCAAGTAGTTGGTGATATCACGACCAGCCAAGTCCAGACGGAGGATGGCATGGGGAAGGGCGAAACCTTCATAGACAGGAACCATGTGAGAGACACCATCACCGGAGTCACAGACTTGACCAGTGGTTCGGCCAGAAGCGTAGAGGGAGAGGACAGCCTGGATGCAAATGTAAGTGGCGGGCATGTTGAAGGACTCAAACATGATCTGAGTCATCTTCTCACGGTTGGCCTTAGGGTTAAGAGGAGCCTCAGTGAGCATTGTTGGGGATTCCTCAGGGGCAACACGGAGCTCATTGTAGAAGGTGTGGTACCAGACCTTCTCCATGTCGTCCCAGTTGGTGATGATACCATGCTCAATGGGGTACTTAAGGGTAAGGATACCTCTCTTGCTCTGAGCCTCATCGCCGACGTAGGCGTCCTTCTGACCCATACCGACCATCACACCCTGATGACGGGAGCGACCAACAATGGAGGGGAAGACAGCTCGGGGAGCGTCATCACCGGCAAAGCCAGCCTTGACAAGACCGGAGCCATTGTCGCAGATGAGGGTCGCCGCCTCTTCGTCGTCACACATGGTGGTGGTTGGTTAGAGTCAAGGATTAACCTGAAAAGAAAATACAAGAAAAATTATGTCTTGCTGAACATTCAGTATCTGAAACTAAAAACGGACACAAATCATACACACACCCACAAAGGGATAAATACTCAAAACTGGTAAAACACTTATTTATCTCACGATATACAAGCAAACATCTTTAAGAAAAGAGAGAGAGAGAGAGAGAGAGAGAGAGAAACTAATACCATTAGTAGAAAATGTTACTCTATCATATGGGGATTGAGTATTATGGTTCACTTAGCACAACAAGATTTATACATATATCTTATTTATATCTACGACTAATCACCTAAAATCACATCTTTCAAAGTAGTCGGAAGATAATCTTTCAATGAGTATCTTTAGACGGTATTAAACGGAGATTAATAATTTAAAACCAACAAAACGGAGCTCTATATTTTTCACTTTGGCGGAAATATTTAAAATTGCATATGCTATTCCATTTCAAATATTTGATAACGCCAGAACGCGTTCTCTTGCTTTCCTGCTTACATTTATCCAAAATACAGCACTGTGTTAATGTTCCGAGACTTCAACTTGAAGTTTTATTTTTTTCGAGAACATTGAATGAAGGATTTTTTTTTGTTCTTTAAACTAATTTTAGGTACACTTTCTAATAAAAGTACGTGTGCCGGCTAAATAACATTATATATATTATATATATATATATATATATATATATATATATATATATATATATATATATATATATCTGAAGCCTTGCTCTTTTGCATGTGCTTTCATCCATTGCCTTAATTTCTGAGGATGATCGTTTGATACTTCTTTTGTTCTCACTCTGTACATTTAAATGCAGCATAAAATACTACTCAATAAATTTTGCAGAATATTATTGGGCAAAATAAGTTAACCTTTTGATTCACATTCTAATCCTGATCAGGACTTCATCCTCCCTTCATCTTTTGAGAGCTATTGTTAATGATGGGGATGCTAAACAATGAATTTTCAACAAAGTCCTCAGACTTCTTCATGTCGCTGAATCCTAAGTAAGTATTTAGTACAGTACTTCGGTATCATGAAAAAAGTGTACGAAACTTAGCGAAAACTGATTGAGCACGTAATGAATGAAAGCTCTTAATTAGAAGAAAAAATAAATCTAGGTAATCTATTAAGATATTGGAAATTTATTCACACATAAAATATAGCTCTTTGCCAATGTATTCACTAGCATGAATAGCCTATCTCACCGGTAGCTACAGCGAGCAAGAATGAATCAAGATAATTTTCAAGGTACTCCTGACACAGCACAGTATAGGACAAAGGTCTAAGAGAGGCAATTTAGAAGTGAATTTGAATTACAATCTAGAAGGTAAGTGGAATTACAGTCTGGAAGTTGAGCTGTAGCACTATCACTTTCAAGAAATAGAAACCGCGCACAAACTTCCTCACTCCTGTATCTCTCAAGGTAAGCAATCCAATGCGATAGGAGAACGACGTTACACACTTACCGTGCTCGAGTCCTCCAGACTAAAGGTATACGGTAAACCCCTTCTCTTTTTATACATGGTCGGGGCAGTCTTAATCCCTTGGCTCCATTTTTACGTACTACACCCGTGCCAAATCAATACCCAAAGGCAGACCTGGATCACCTTGACCTTCATTTCGCTGTATGGGGAATGCTGCGGACGCTCGTCCTCTCTTAAAAGCGGTTGTCAGGAATGTCAGGTGGCTCGGCAAATTCATATCAAGAAGAGGGATGACTTTGTTCACTGGCTTTGGTTGTACAGTTACTAAGGTATGACCAAATGCTCCGTAATAATTTCCAGGCACGTATATCGTTGCTGGTGATGTTAATATATACTTATATATATATCTTAGCTATGATGATCTCAATCACAAAAGAAGGAGAGAGATTGACGCAACGTAATAATATTAGTTTGCTGATTTCATATATTCACGTAACATACAATTGTGTATGTATGTATTTATAATACATACATATATATACGCAAACAAATGTATGTATATACATATATATACATATACATATATATACTGATAAGTCAGCTAGTACTACACACACACACACACACACACACACACATATATATATATATACATATTTATATATATATATATATATATATATATATATATATATATATATATATATATATATATATATATATATATATATATATATATATATATATATATATATATATATATATATATATATATATATATATATATATATATATATATACATATACCCATATACTGTTAAGTCAACTAACTTATATGTATAAATACATTATATATAATATATATATATATATTATATATATATAAATACACATATACACAAAGATACATATATGCACATATATATAATTCCAAAATGACGGGAATTATTTCTTACCATTTTTCCTTAACGTTCAGACATATGCATATTTTTTCCAGTGTTCAATCATCTCATTTTTTTAAATCTAATTCTTACCAACACTGTTATTTAGCAAGACAGAAAATGCACAGACGACAGACCTAAGGTTAAATTAGGCAAAAAACCAACAGCTGTACCGGATTGTAATAGTAGTCTCTTTTACCATAAACATATCCCTTACTGCTAATACTTTTTCATTGTCGATCTCAGGATGAGTTGGGTCCACACATTCTCGGAAGGCGTATTAAGTTTCATTCTCAGACTCAACGCATTTTACCCCCACTACGATCACCTAGATGCAGTCACAAATGAAGACGGGAGCGGGAATGGATAAGCTTCAAAAGAGGTGACATCACTTAGCAAACAGATCACTTTAAGTTTTAAATACTCATAAGTTTCCAGCACTGAATGTCTGTTATCTTGTCAGTGTGGTAAGCCTCAGAAGTCACAAGTGACTCTGGGCTATCAATGTGTCGCAAGTGATCCATGGGATTAAGTAATGAAATACACTCAAAGTCCATCATATATATTATTCACAGTTCTGATAAGTCTCCTGATTTGACAGTAATTACCTGTACGGCAAACTGTTTATAACGAGCTTGATGGCGAGCACTACGATGCGCTGGAACCTGGCACTGCCCGTCATGTCTACCCTACCCTCCTGACCCCATAGCTACTCCGCCCCCCCCCCCCACTGAGGCAGACAAACAGGTTTGCAGGAGGAGGGTGGATGTGTCATGTCTCCCCTACCCTCCCTATCCCCTACCTACATCACCCTAACCTGGGGCGGACAAACAGTCTGGCAGGAGGAGGGGGATGTGTCATGTCTCCCCTACCCTCCCTATCCCCTATCTATCCCCGCCTCCATCCGGGGCAGACCAACAAGATTTTATTGCTATACAAGATGAATGCTGGATGGGTATAACCGAAGGCAAAACTCAAGTTTACTCAATTATCATTATCAAGTGTATTAACTTCATGTTCTCATATCCTCATCATTAAATTTTGTTACACCACAAAGATCTTCTGATACTTAACATTTTTACGAATCCGAAAAGCTATCTAATCTGCTGTATTTTTCTTTAGACAAGTTTAAGGGCGAATGCAGGGCAGTACTATCTGGCAAACTAGAGCAGTGCCAAGACCCAAGGAGAGAGCAATGACAAGATTTGTATAACTATTTCAGTCTTACATAAGTAGTATAGGAAGTACTGATCACATGAAATGAAGTGCTCACCGAATTGTTAGATGGGAATCTTATAAACTATATTACTGTCAATTAAGTCGCCAACATTGCAGTGAGAGAGTGAAATCTAAATATATGTAAAATGAGAATGGAAATTTCAAGCACTTGATGATCAAAAGCACGGGATAAAGAGGTTTTATATAGAATGATAGAATATTATATATACATTAATCCCGAATACAATATCGCCAAGAGAAACATCAAAAATTGTAAAATTAGAGGGAAACAGTACATATCGACGGCATTGTGTGTCAAGATGGAAAAGTTAAGTATAACTTAGTTTAACCAGATCACTGACCTGATTAACAGCCCTCCTAGGGATGGCCCGAAGGATTAGATATTTTGACGTTTCTAGAAACCAATTAGTTACCTAATAACGAGACCTACTGCTTACTGTGGGATCCGCACCATATTATATCGCGAAATTAATTTCTAATCACCAGAGGCAAATTCCTCTGATTCCACATTGGCAGAGCGGGGAAACGAACTCGGGACTACCGAAGTTTCAAAGCGAATAATTACTTTTTACGGAGGTTATCGCATTCAAGTAAAGATATTGCTATAGTTCGTTACCTTCTAGTGTGATTACGACAATCTTTTTATCATATGAAGCCGAATACAATATCTTGATACATATTGTTAAATTCTTGTAAAGTAAGAAAGGAGTGTAAAACCAAAGCTAATATCCTATTTGAAAGCTTGATTTTTGTTGGAGAAAACAATCCTTGCAAATAAAAGATTGCGAGTATAGCTTTGTTTCTGTCCAGTTCACATTTGCTTTAAAACCATTATTTTAAGTTATTTTTAATCAGTTATCATTTATTTGTTAAACACTTTACAATAAAGTGCAAGGAAAAGAAGGTGGCTGTGCTGGATCATTTATAACAACAATAATTAAAATTAAAATAATAATGATAATATAATAATAATAAGATAATAATAATAAAAATAAATAAAGTATCAAAAAAAAATAAAAAAAAAATAAAATAAAATAAAAATAATAAAAATAAAAATAATAGAATTTATTGACGATGTTTCACAGAGCCTTTATCAGAAAAAGATTTCCTCTGAGCCCAGCTGTGAACATTGCCTTAAATAGTTATCTGATAATGCTTACTAATACCTTACTGGATGCGAGTTTCATCTTTATTATATACAGTATATCCGTCATACTCCTTAAAGTATTACTGAAACTTGCAACTGAAACCTGCTACTGATCTTATAATAGATCTAAGATCAGCAAGTGACTAGAATGAATATGCGTTAGTTAGTGCTACTTTCAGTAAAACAATGAGGGAAAATTTTATCCATAACTTTGGTAAAAGTTCAATATAAATTATTCCTCATTATATGAAAAAAGTAAGTATACGACTAATTTTTCTAAAATAGTAAAAGATATCAACAATGCACTACACTACCTATTTCTTATATTCTAACAAGTAAATGAATGAAGAAAATGAATCACCTTTCATATATTTTTTATAATTAATGAAGCACAAGACGAACATTACACTGAAAATAAAAGTATTTAATAGTTTAGAAAGACAGAAAAAGCTAAGAGCACCATAATAAATAAATGTACTCGAAAACCATTAGTTAAACAACACCTGATAAAAATAAACTTCATGAACAAGGCAAAATCATTCCATTGTTGGACAGGCGAAAAAAGTTCCAAAGGTATATAGAAGCCAGTTTTGACTCTCCAGTCATAATCACTGGCGTTCTTTTCCCGAATATTTCTTTGTAAAATCCCTAAACTGCCTAAGTATCATTATTGCTATCATAACCCACGATAGCGAATACAAAATAGGACGAAGATGCAAAGAACGCTCAGACAGCTTCATTTTAGCTCAGATATAGATTTGGGTAGAAATTTGATCCAGTGTACGCTAGGTATGTATACGTATATGTCAAAACTGTAAGTAAATTGTTTTACAGGTGAAAGCTCCGAAGTAAAACTGAAGGGGAAAAAGGAGCAAAAGGTCTTAATCATATACAATTATCTCAGATTATTTCATGTTCTTGCAACGCAGTCATCCTTGTAACCTTTCATACAATTAAAAATTATTCCCAAACTAAGTATTTCATCTTGACTGTTAATGAATATGGCCACATTCTCGCAGTCATCTCAGAGTTTACTGTCTCGATCGATATATCAGTAATTCATTCTCAAGATATAGTAGCTCTGATAAGACATGAAAAGTACATTTGGCATATTCATACGTGAAAAAAAAAACTTATAAATCGAACAGTAATCACAGCAGAACGAAATGGATATGGAAAATATACATGATCCTTATTTACCTAAAAATTAATGTCTGTGATACAACTGATTTGTTGAAGCGCCACGTGACACACTATGACAAATAGGAAATAAGTGAAGGTATCATATTCACCTGTAAAATCATAAAAATGATAACAACAAACCAGGTTAAAAGGGAAAATTTAAAATCTCCATAATCTTTTATTGCCGATAACAAAATGTTATCCATGTATCATGGAATGAAGACATTTGTAAAGATGTCATTAGAAATATAAAATATATTAATGCTTTATGCTTAGAAGCACTTGCGGTGGACAATGCCAGGGCCAGACTCATCGTACTCTTCCTTGGTGATCCACAAGGCCTGAAAAGTGGACAGAGAACCAAGGATAGAACCACCGATCCAGACGGAGTACTTCCTCTCAGGAGGAGCGATGATCTTGATCTTGATGGTGGATGGAGAAAGGGAGGTGATTTCCTTTTGCATCCTGTCAGCAATACCAGCGTACATGGTGGTACCACCAGACATGACAATGTTAGCCAACAGATCCTTCCTAATGTCGATGTCGCACCTCATGACGGAGTTGTGGACGACCTCATGAACACCAGCAGATTCCATACCAAGGAAGGAAGGTTGGAACAGAGACTCGGGAGCACGGAAACGCTCGTTGCCGATGGTGATAACCTGACCGTCGGGAAGTTCATAAGATTTATCGATGGAAGAGGAAGCGGCAGAAGTGTTCATCTCATTCTCGAAGTCCAGGGCAATGTAGCAAAGCTTCTCCTTGATGTCACGGACGATCTCACGCTCAGCGGTGGTGGTGAAGGAGTAGCCACGCTCAGTCATGATCTTCATTAAGTAGTTGGTGATGTCACGACCAGCCAAGTCCAGACGGAGGATGGCGTGGGGAAGGGCGAAACCTTCATAGACGGGTACCATGTGGGATACACCATCACCAGAGTCGCAAACCTCACCAGTGGTACGGCCAGAGGCATAGAGGGACAGGACAGCCTGGATACAAACGTAAGTGGCAGGCATGTTGAAGGCCTCAAACATGATCTGAGTCATCTTTTCGCGGTTGGCCTTGGGGTTGAGGGGAGCCTCAGTGAGCATGGTTGGGGATTCCTCAGGGGCAACACGGAGTTCGTTGTAGAAGGTGTGGTACCAGACCTTCTCCATGTCGTCCCAGTTGGTGATGATACCATGCTCGATGGGGTACTTGAGTGTGAGGATACCTCTCTTGCTCTGAGCCTCATCGCCGACGTAGGCGTCCTTCTGACCCATACCGACCATCACACCCTGGTGACGGGCGCGGCCAACGATGGAGGGGAAGACAGCACGAGGAGCGTCATCACCGGCAAAGCCAGCCTTGACAAGACCGGAGCCATTGTCGCAAACGAGCGCCGCCGCCTCTTCGTCGTCACACATGGTGGTGGTTGGTTATAGAGTCAAACAACTACTGAAAAGAAAATTTAATCAAATATATACAGTTCGTGGATAACAGGTTGTTGTATTACATTTACAGTGCACAGAACTGGGCGCTCGTACGCACATACACCTGCTAGCTCAGAGAGAGAGAGAGAGAGAGAGAGAGAGAGAGAGAGAGAGAGAGGTAACTTCAGCAACAACGTACAAATCTCATACAATTCTCTGAAATCTAGTACAAGAGTTTCTGGAAGAACATTTCTATCTGAAAAATTAGTGCCCACGTAAATTTTTTTGCTAGACGTTTGTATGTATTGAATTAAGTTGCTGAAAGCATGATTAATTAATGAAGAAAAAGAGAATATGAATGAAATATACAAGTTAAATAGTTAGCAATAAAGAATCTGGGTGATATTGTTTCCAATTTTTTTATTTCATTGTCATTGCAAATCTTTAAAGATGAAAAGTTCAGTTTCAGAACTTAAAAAAAAAAAAAAAAAAAAAAAAAAAAAAAGCAAGAGAATATCTACCCAAATGAGTCACTTCACTTGTCATCCATTCACAGTCAAATGTAAACGAAGAGAGAGAGAGAGAGAGAGAGAGAGAGAGAGAGAGAGAGAGAGAGAGAGAGCAACAAAAGTATCTTTAACAATAAAATGAGCTAGTACGAACTACTGATTTACTGATACAATCAAATGTGGGTGAAACTGCTCAGCTCACGAAAGAAAGTTTCAAGATCTTTACACTCTTCCTTCAGTCAAAGACTACGAATTAAATAACTGGAAAAGCACTAAAAAATCACGAGGTTTAAAGGTTACCGTAACAATGCAAATGAATACGCATTCAAAAGAATACAGTAGATATCGTCCAAAGAGCTACTTATGTGAAAGCTGATGCAATTCCAAGTACTCCGATCTGCATTGGTAAGCATTCAACTTTTCTATAACTGCCACTTGACTTATTTTATCTGTAATTAAAAAACAATTTTCTAAAATGGATCAGCCAAAAAAATTTGAGTAATAAAGGTTGAGAGTCAAACTTAATGAAAATCTTCTATTTCACAATTTTTCATTCACACATACGATCAAATGATGATAAATTATTTTACCATTAAAAATACTTAACCGAAGGAGATATAATTACTCCAGAGACAGAATTAGTTACGAAAAAGAAAAGGCTTTAAGCAGGGGAGCTATGTATAATAAACATCCAACAAAAGAGGAATGTCTCCTGCGTATCCTTCGAGAATACACTTTAACTTTATAATAATTATTCAGAATTTGCTTTGAATCTAATATCCAGTTCGAGCTACTTATTATTGAAGAATTACTTTTCAGAGCACAAATACTTCAAAAATGTTAAGGCAAATCAGGAAATTGTAACCTCGCCCTCACATCTTGCCACAGAAAAACACAGCTCCTCGGCTGATATATGTCACTTTCCGCTGGACACTAAGTACTTTCAGCTAGAAAAATACGGCTCTCGATCTATTCTCCCTGACGTGAAAACACTATAAAAATTCTCCCACAACGCTCCACCTACCCTGCTCGAGTCCTGTAGACTAAGAGTATCAGTTAAACACCTTCTCTTTTTATACCGAGTTGTGGGAGACTTAATCCCACTTGTTGCATTTTTTTCTTCTTACACGCCCGCGCCAAACCAACAACCAAAACCAGAAATGGACCCCCGTAGGATAAATAAGTTTTGCCTTTGGATTTGGAATGCCAAGAATGTGTATCATTGATCTGCTACAGTCGGTTAAACTCAAGCCAAACATCACAATTCCTGGCAAGCTCTAATCACTGAAGGGAGTCAATGTGCGCTTGTTTGTGTTGCGTGCTTGCGTTACTTATTAAAAGATACAAATATTTATACCCATGACAGTGCAATCTACCTGGGACATGGCTCTGCTTTCTTTAGCTGAAAACACTTGTGGTAATCCCTATTGCTGGTTCTTATTATTCAAATAAATTATTAATTTACGAATTTTAATTTGACTTTTACCTTTTGAGAAAATGAAAATAAAAAGCTGAGAATTCAAAAGATTGAATACTGAAAAGAAACATTTTAAACGAATAGTATGGGTGCTCACAATTTAATTGACATCCAATTGAATAAGACTTGATTCTATTGAATAGCACTTGACGTATATTTTCATTACTTTCGATCATTATTAGAAAGCTTGGAGGATTTATAAACGCAGAGGTAAAAGACGACACTGCTTCCCATTAACAAACCCAACGAAGTTAAAGTGACACTTGTGCGTTTCGTTCAGAAAGCAATACTTGTATTATTTCGGTAGAATTGTCTTCTCATTAGTGGATGAAAAAGAATTATTCTCAGTCACTGACGATATAATGGAACGGGAACAAAGGAACGATCAACCGTCTAGAACACAAACAAAAAGTGGGAGGGGGGGGGGGGGGGGGGGGTGTTAGGATTATTTTGCCAAACAAATGAAGGAAAGGGGATAGAAGACAGTATTATAGTGAAGGATATCACTAAAAATAAATAGGGCAAGCACATCTGTCTAGTATATGTCTAGTGCTCAAACCTGTGTTTAACAGAGTTTGGGAGACATCACAAACCATGTAGATATACTGTACCTGCATACAAGTAGTATACAGTCCACTTGTGCATAGGAAAAACACATACATCATTATATATCTATATCTATATATATATATATATATATATATATATATATATATATATATATATAAAGTGAATGTTTGTATGTTTGTGCGCTACAGAAATCCGAACCGCTTGGCTGACCCATACACAATTTGGAACACAGCCCCTTATGTGACCACAGGTAGCTTATAACTCAAAATCCAATCCCTTCTACCATGACGGACATCAAACACAGACATACTGAATAAAAATTTCGTTTTCACTAACTCTGTCAGGTTTTCCTTCAGGTGCTTTATGAGTTAATGGCCATTTTTCACCCGAGCGCTTCAGGTTTTCTTTCAGGCGTTGCCAGACGTATGATTAACATTCAACGATAAATCTATAACAAAACCTATATTGATAATTACTATAAGTAGAGATCTGCTTTCTGCAGTAACTGGAGACGAGAGCGTCTTTCCCTTCCGTGTATGCGTAGCAGCTTCTGGCTAACGCTGACGTGCAAGATATAGGTGTTTCCTTTTTTATATTGATTCAAATGTGAATTTTGCCATTAACTCATTCGTTTCATCTTCATTTTTACCTTCGGAATTCGCTATGGCTACTATTTCGTTATAAAGCTGGTTTAAATGAGGTCTGGAATTAATTATCGGGCAGTTTGGCAACAACACTTCCACCACCGCAATCAACTTCAACATCACCACCACCAAGCACACCAACACTTTCAACCCCGCGCAAGCATCTTTCTCTCTCTTTCCCAAGTCATCACTCACACAATTTGGAGAAAAATCTATTTATGAAGTTTTCAATTATTGCAAGTAAATTCATGCTTGCATTCTCTCTCTCCCCCCTCTCCTCTTCTCTCTTCTCGTCTCTCTCTCTCTCTCTCTCTCTCTCTCTCATTTATGAAGTCCCTTTATGAATGGGGTTCAACATTAACTCATACTACAAAAAGACCCAAGAATATTTGCCACTGCAAGTCAGCCACTCTCTATCTATCACTCTCTCCCTCTCGCTTTCTTTCACTATCTTAATAGGTGCCAGGCTATATATATATATATATATATATATATATATATATATATATATATATATATATATATATATATATATATATATATATATATATATATATATATATATATATATATATATAATATATATATATATATAGTTAAAGCAATGAATTCAAGACAGAATTATTAATCACAAGAGAGAAAGGCATTTTTAATGATAGTACACATACTTTAAAAGTCAAGACAATTCAAAGGAGATGCAGGAAAATATTTCCGAGTCCTTAAGAGTTTTCTCTGGCAGCGCCAGGTTGTTCAACACACACCCACATATATGTATGTACGTATGTACGTAAAAGAAAAAGAGTGAGACTCACAAAGGTGGCAGGGCATATGAGGAGCATGTAAAATGTCATAATGTCAGTAGGGAGTGTCTGTGAGTATAGAAGGGTAGGAGGGGGGAGTGAACTTCTTGTGTGGTGGAATGAGAGGGCTATTGCTAGAAAAAGAGATTATTTAAGGTACATTTGCATAACAGAAGAGTAGAACTTGTACGGGTACACAGGAAGATGGATAATGAGCCAATGAAGTGGGTACTTTGAGATTTGTCAACTGTAGAGTGGAAGGAGTTGGTGAAATGCGTGAGAATACTTGTTACATAGACACTTGAGGATATAGGAGGGTAATTCTGAAGTTAAAGTATAAAAGGATATCCGTCATCGACAGGATTACAACTGACATGCTCTAATACAGTGTAGAAAGCGTGATCGTGTGGTTGACCAGAAATTGTAAGTTATTTTTGGAAGTAGATAAGGTTCTCAAGGAATCATTGAGAGGATTAATTGTTCAGTTGTATAGATAAAAAGGTGATAAAAGAGACTGTAAGTACTACAGGGGGTATAATGTTACATAGCATAACAAGGGAGGTGTATGGTAGGAAGAAACCTAGTATTTCTACCATCGTTATACATGATTAATAGAATTTGGGTGTTAGAAATATACAATTCTCTTAACACAGAAAGCAAATGCAATAGAGTAGGTTAATTACTAAGTAATGATAGTAATGTTATTAATTTGCAAAAAAGAATTTGTATTTAAGAGGCCAGGGAAGCAAGAAAATGTTCACATGAGAAATAAATGTGAAGCAATAGCTTTAAATTAAGCAATAAATCTCTCTTTTAAAATGCAGATACACAAAGCGAGATTTAAAGATAACATAGAAACAATGCAAATTATAAATTTGAACTTTGGCTTTCTTTATTAACTACAACATGTTAGTTAGCCGCAAAAAATGCTAGTTAATAGTTTGACTTCTCTGCTTGTTTAAGATGTCAGCCATTGTTCGAGGAGGACAGAAAGGGAATCCCTGATATCTGACAAGTATGTTAAAATTGAGCAAAGGAGCACATCATTTTAATGTGAAAGACTGGCATCTGGCATGAATTCCTAAATGCATATTTATGCTAGTATGCCAATAATATGCTTTACGAGAAAATCATATCTTAAAGATGGTTGCTATAATAGATTAATTGAGAATGAAAAGTCACAATAGTGTTGAAAATATTTATGCACAGGGTTAAAAATGACAAATATTTTCAACACTACAATCGCTCAATATTATAGCCTCGTTACTGGGATTCCATAATTCAATAGATTTGTTAATATAACAAGGTGATGTTTACATTTCCTTACGAAATAGTGGGAAACATTGAGTGAACAGTTGATGAGAACCTTGGTTGTATTTGGGGGACGGGGTCATTACTATTAATCCTTACCCAGAGCAGCTGAAGAAAACACTAAACAAAGCGGGTCAACAATACAACACTTATGAATATGTGTTTAAACAAAGATTTGGCTTGTTTATAGCAGAAAATGTTTTAAGAAAAAACCACTCATCCAATACTAGGTCTGGAAAACAGCGTAATATCTGCCTAAATCCAAGAGAAAGAACTGACATACAAGTGAAAGGAGAATAAAATAATATAATTTTTTGCTTTGGTAAGAAACTAAAAGTTAACACAGCTAAAGTAATATACAGCCAGTGCATTTCACAATGCAGCAACTACAGGATATTCAACTGTATCATACTAACTAAATTAGCTGATGGTTTTCAGTGTAATCTAATAAGCGTCACATAAAATGTTCCATGGCAACTAAAATTGCCTTTCACATGTTCTGTCAAACTCTCAGCTGCGGCCCATTTAACCTTCTGCCCGTGGTGACCTGTGTTGTTGAGCCCCATAGAGGTGCCAGATGCACGATCATAGGTAACTTTAACCTTAAATGAAATAAAGACTACTAGGGCTACAGGGCTACAGGGCTGCAGTTTGGTATGTTTGATGATTGGAGGATGGATGAACAACTTCCCAATTTGCAGCCCTCTAGTTTCGGTAGATTTTAAGATCTCAGGGCGAACTGAAAAGTGCGGATGAACAGACAAATGGCCACCTCAGTACTTTTCTTTCACAGAAAACTGAGGTGGCCAAATTCATATAAAACATTCCTTGATTAACAAGAAAATAAGTGACTAAGATGTAGGCCTCTTATGAGAGGGTAGACGTATTCTATTTAGGAGGAAAACAAACAAAATTTTAAGTTACCAAATAAGACAGTTATCTCTTTTCATAACAACATGCATTCCTTACCTGCAAATCAAGCAATGTCACATTGGATAATACAGTTCTTTTAGTCATTCAAGGTTTGAAAAGGGATATTCGTAAGAAATAACAAAGGAAGTACCACGGAAATGACAATATTATCCCAGAATATCAATAGCTGTTCCTCAGTTTTCCTATGAATTATGTATGGATCTTCATCAATACCACGCACTGAGCAGATCATATCCTCTCGCCTTTTGATAAGCACTCTTTGAAATTTTCAGTCATTAAAAATCATAAGTTACGTAAATGCATTCCAAGCAGGTATAAAGCCATAGATGGAAATATTCTTTACTCATTTCAGCCAATCTTTCTATCAGAAAAATTGGATGACTGATATCATCAGTCAGGCATTAATGATAATAATCTGTCGTATAAAATGCAAGTCCGGAAACGAGAAGTCGAATAAAGCTATTGTCCTAAAATTGTTTCCTTGGATTTCAATAACAAGATCATTCAGGTAATCAACCTTTCTCTCAACTGACAAATAATACAATGACAGATAACCTATAGCAATTCTCATATTCTTATCTACCAAATACATTTCATCTCTCCTTTGGAGAACATTCAAACCATTAAGAAAATCTACATATTTTAAGAATTGATTGCAGTGATTTACAGACTGTTATATGGCTTATCACAATAAAGAATTATAAATGTAACATGAAACGATAAGCTCTCCTCTATAGAAGGGAAGGAAATAGCAAATTTTAGTAAAGTAAAAAATGTTTTTCAATAACGAAAGGAAAAATAAAGAAATTTGCTCCGTCTAAGAAGATAGAAAGGCATAACGGATTTCACTGATGAAGATTATGATTCTCAAAAACCATAAAAGAATTTGAAGAGTGTTCGTAGGGAGATTTACATAGTCTATCTGTATTATTTCCCTCAAAAGAAAATAAAAAAAAGATAAGATTAACCTTTGCTAATGGAATAAAAACATGAATCTTCCATAACCCTTTATTTTGCATAAAAATATGATGAAATGAAATTATGGAATGAGCATATTTTTAAAAGATGTTGTAAAAAAGATATAATATATTAGATATATGGTTAATATATATTTAGAAGCACTTGCGGTGAACAATGCCGGGGCCAGACTCATCGTACTCTTCCTTGGTGATCCACAAGGCCTGGAAGGTGGACAGAGAACCAAGGATGGAACCACCGATCCAGACGGAGTACTTCCTCTCAGGGGGAGCGATGATCTTGATCTTGATAGTGGATGGAGAAAGGGAAGTGATTTCCTTCTGCATCCTGTCAGCAATACCAGCGTACATGGTGGTACCACCAGACATGACAATGTTGGCCAACAGATCCTTCCTAATGTCGATGTCGCACCTCATGACGGAGTTGTGGACGACCTCATGAACACCAGCAGATTCCATACCAAGGAAGGAAGGCTGGAACAGAGACTCGGGAGCACGGAAACGCTCGTTGCCGATGGTGATGACCTGACCATCAGGAAGTTCATAGGACTTGTCGATGGAGGAGGAGGCGGCAGCAGTGTTCATCTCATTCTCGAAGTCCAGGGCAATGTAGCAAAGCTTCTCCTTGATGTCACGGACGATCTCACGCTCAGCGGTGGTGGTGAAGGAGTAGCCACGCTCAGTCATGATCTTCATCAAGTAGTTGGTGATGTCACGACCAGCCAAGTCCAGACGGAGGATGGCATGGGGAAGGGCGAAACCTTCATAGACGGGGACCATGTGAGAGACACCATCACCGGAGTCGCAAACCTCACCGGTGGTACGGCCAGAGGCGTAGAGGGACAGGACAGCCTGGATGCACACATAAGTGGCAGGCATGTTGAAGGACTCAAACATGATCTGAGTCATCTTCTCACGGTTGGCCTTGGGGTTAAGGGGAGCCTCAGTAAGCATGGTTGGGGACTCCTCAGGGGCAACACGAAGCTCATTGTAGAAGGTGTGGTACCAGACCTTCTCCATATCGTCCCAGTTGGTGATGATACCATGCTCGATGGGGTATTTAAGGGTGAGGATACCTCTCTTGCTCTGGGCCTCATCGCCGACGTAGGCGTCCTTCTGACCCATACCAACCATCACACCCTGGTGACGGGCGCGGCCAACGATGGAGGGGAAGACAGCTCGGGGAGCGTCATCACCGGCAAAGCCAGCCTTGACAAGACCGGAGCCATTGTCGCAAACGAGCACCGCCGCCTCTTCGTCGTCACACATGGTGGTGGTTGGTAAGAATCAAGTATTAACCCTGAAATACATATAAACAGAGTAAAATGGATAAAAAGTATTTTATCATTTCTTACTCAATCCAGAATTCTATAAATCATACTTTCAACTTCCGAATCATGAAAAAGGGTTGGTTACTTCATTTTGCTAATTTCACTATAATCAAAAGTTTGTACACGAATTTGAAATTAAATTAGGAATATTTAGGATTTTTAGATAATGCAATGTATCAAATGTAAATAAATCACTAAAGTTTCATCTATTTCATGAAAGGGGAACCAAAAGAATCTTTAAAAAAGCTTAAATACATCTTAAAAACAATCAAGATGTCTAAGAATGCTAATGAGAAAATTAGCTTTTGTACAAAAGAATAGAAGACAAAAGTTTTTATTCTCTAACGAAACATCTAATCATATGATAGATTATTATCACCAAGAATTGGTAATCACATTCAGAACTTAATTTCCATATACACGCACACATGACCAAGTGAACCCATAACCACAGAACATGCTAATACCATAAGTGTTTGTGTGTGAGAGAGAGAGAGAGAGAGAGAGAGAGAGAGAGAGAGAGAGAGAGTGAGAGAGAGAGAGAGAAAAAAAAAATTGTGTTTGTGTGAGGGGGGAGAGATGGATAAAACTAAAGATCGCCAGGCTGAAAACTGACGTAATGCATCTTTTCCGATTTAACAAGGGTACACTAGACTAACGGCGTGATCATCATTTGAGGTTAGATAAAATGTATTTTGGGAGCGTTACAAGAATCTCGGGGAAAGAAAGCCTGTGAGCAATAAACCAAAATTTTCACGTCTTACAATATATACGAGAGCCTCGTGCTATAAACAATGAAACTTCATGTATTCACGTTATTCGGACTGTCTTTATAGAAGATAACTGAATGTTAAAAGTTCAATGGTGGTGAACGATCTGAAATACGTACATCACGATTCTACTGTTAGTTCGTTATTATCTTCTTGTAAATTGATATAGTTGTCATTATTTATATTAACTTTTATCAAAAGACACAAACATCATTTGACAATTACCATCTTTATGACAACAATCTCTCGATACTAGATTTTTTATACACACCTAATGTAATCTGTAAAAGAAAGTAATAAAAAACTAACAAAAAACAGAGCGCAAATAGTACCCATAAAATAAATCCGTAAATCATAAAATCTAAACGAAAGTCATACAGTTTGGTGAAGAGAGACTTTCTGAAAACGTAAAGTTCATAAGCAAGAATGGATCTCCAATAGTATCATTACGAATCTCATTGATGTTATGAATGCAATTAATATTTACCCTAACGAAAATGAAAACGAAATAATAAGATCAAATAAAAAGAATACTGTTGTTAAGCTTAGAGTACGCTAATCACATTCAACATAGCCTCTTACCCATCTATTGAATTCTTAAAAAAATAAAAAAACAAGAAAAACTGTACCAAAAACTGGGCAAACTGCACATTTACACGTTGATGTACTGACACAGTCTCAAAATACAACGTCCCGGCCACAGCATCTGGCACCTACACACAAATATGCGAGCCGAACTCGCGCCCTACAATCACACGTTCAAATCTTCTTGACAACCACTCTTCCTTCCTTCTTTCACAAATTGGTAAGAGCTTCGACCTACCCTGCTTGAGTCCTGCGAAGACTAAGACAGTCAAGCACCGGGATCCTCTTATATACCGAGACGACTGAGGCTTAATCACGCTTACTAGTACTTCAGATTTTTTTTTTTTTTCATCTTATACACCCGCGCCAAGTCAATAACGAGCGCGAGGCTAGATCACCAAAGCATGCATTCTTAGAAGGTATGTCCACTTTCGTAATAGAATCCTTGGAACTTGTACTCTATTTCTTCTATGCCTTTTTATTCGTCTCTTCTGCCATCTTTTTTGCGCAGTAGCCATTGAACTTGGCTCTGGGAAATACGACATTTTCGAACATGCCGCAGCCTTATAATGAGCGACAATGTACCGGTTATATTTCGAGTAAGTGATAAATACTGAATGATGTAGTTTAAAAGAGTAATTTGGTCTTATTGTCACTTTCTCACTATTGCCGTGCGATGAAAATCTTTTCATTCACAAGAAGCAAGCGGAGGCGTGTCAAGAGAGATGCATTACCATAATTATTTTCATTGTCAGTAGAACTCTGACGCGACTTGTAATTTGCAGTTTCACCAGGTCTACAATATTCACTACAAGGTGTCATCTTACGAAATACTTCATCATTACGATATCTGGATACTTCCATTAGCAAAAACATGGTTGAAAACTTAGTAATCCCATTGCTAACTAGAACACAATAAACTTTTTGAAATTATCCGCTCATTAGTTCAATCATGGATTTCTATGACAAAATCTCCATTTGGTTCATTGCTACAGCAATACAACTGAAGTGTCACTAAATTGAATGATAATTATGAAAAATAGACCGTCTCCACATACTTATGAAATCATTTTCATTTGACCATAAAAGAAGGTAAAACAGATTACCTGGGAACATTTGGCGGGTAAATATGATGTTTTAGTTCGTGTTTACGGATTTCTCACGGTGACTGGACAATAAAAAATCTTATCGTTCAGATCTAACCGAAGGTACGGCCAGTTTCATCGGAAACTACTGCAAACATTGACTGCCAGCATGCCAGTATTTGATATTGTTCGCTAATTAGTGACTTACTATCTATAAAAATGTATACACTTTTAGAACTGACGCAAACAAAAACTAACAAGACACATTATATATATATATATATATATATATATATATATATATATATATATATATATATATATATATATATATATATATATGTAAATGTTCGTTTGTTCAAAATGTTAAATCTCCAAAAGTTCCTCACCGATTGCTTTGAAATTTTGACACAATATTATATTCGAATACGCCTGTGTTTTTATAATGGAGTTTCATCCTACCTCCTGCCCTACGAGGGGGGTTGGGGTGAGAAGGGATTCCCTGAAACGGAGCTGGTTCTGCCCGTGAAACGGGGCTGTTTATACCCGTAGGCGTTGTTTCTTTACGAATTTATCATACACAATTGAGAAGGGGGCTGACAGAGAAAGAATGAGGGAGGGGAAGTGAGTGAAAGTAGACGGGGTGTCAGGGCGAAGAAATAGGAGAAAAGACGGAGGGTTAGAGAGAGAGAGACAGACAGACAGACAGAGACAGAGAAGAGCGGGTGTTTGAGAGAGAGAGAGAGAGAGAGAGAGAGAGTTGGTATTAGTGAGAAGAGGGAAAGAGATAGTGATGGTTGGAGAGAGAAAGATAGAGTAAGAGAAAGAAGAGAAAGGAGCTCTCTCTTTTTTTTCATTTTCCATTTAACCAGCCTGAGCCACATTCTTTATAGAAATAGCATTTCACTAATTAACGAACATTATAAATTATTGGCATGCTAGCGTTCAATGTTTGCAGAGGTTTTTGATAAAATTGGCCTTGCTTTACACACCTTGCTCGAGATTCTGCAGACTGAAATTCATTTAATCATTAATTATTATTCAAAAGGATTTAAAGGTATATTCGGTAGACGATAGACGGAGGCAATGAATGCGGCATATAATAGAGGGCAGAGTCGCATACTGTATATGGCTGTATTACACTCTGTACGTGTAAGCAATTACTAATAAAAAGCTTGTTCAGAAGAGATCCTTTAATCTTGAAGTACGCAACAGTTTAGAGCCTCTTCAGAAGAACGTAAAAACAAGAATGACTCTAAACTGTTGCATTTTTATAGATTAAAGAATGTCTCTAAAACTGTTTTTATTTATTTGTTATTTTTTTACATACAGTATACTTTTCAGCCCTTATCTTATTGTTAAAATATAACATGAAGTCTTAAAACTTATTAACAATTATATTTTTATATATAATTGCCCAATCTAGTTACATCCCGCAAACATTTTAAAAAGATACTTTGCAAATTGAATTAAAGAAAAAAATTATAAGTCCATTCATACAAAATGTTACACATCTGCAGCAACCAAATAAAGTAAATTTCCCCCGTAGTACGTGTGCCAACACCTAACCAAAAAGTACCAGGTGTTTCCAGTGACCTTTTATTCATCAGTAATTAATTAGCAATTCTATTTATAGCCAATATTTTTAATTGTTGTATTTATATTTAATGTTTCATACTCGATACAAAGCTTTCTGCACTTGTTCATACGAAGAAAAAGGTAAATCTCAGCTTAATATACAGCATCATTTTGATGAGTTGAAGACTCCGTTCCAGAAAAAACAGAGGACATGTGTAACATTCGGAATGGATAATAGCGATGTATGATCAAAGTATGGAAAAAGAATTTTTTTTATAACATTTTTGAGACAATTCGTAACTAAACAAAAGTTAGTTAATTGTGCATTCTGAAATTTAGGGCCGTGGGCTAAGCTCACGAACCCAATAACCGTCCATTGATGCCAAGTTAAACGTAATCAACAACTGCCCGTTGTAAAATACGTAAAATACGCTTAAAAGAGGGGAGTTCGAGTTACGGTTATTATGATATTGTGTATAGGTGTAGAGAGTAGCTAAGGCTGTGCAATCATTCTGCACAAAGGTTCATCCACGATTCAGCTGATTAATAGTGAATACATCAGTGCATCATCTTGGTTTTTCTCTTAATGTATTGCATTGCATGTGGGATACTAATAAGCTCACTTACTATGAGATTCAGGGTCTCTGTAACACGGTTTTTTGGACTTTGCTCCTTGTCAAAGCATCGGATGTAGCTGAAAGTTGACATATGTATATTTTACAACCACACACAAATTTTGTCAGCATTATCAATAACCTAAACCCGATAGTTTTAATTTTTATAGAGTAAAAATGATCTAGCCGACGCCATTGCCAATGATTACGAGCCAAGAGTCGAAAAACATTCATTACGTAAGCAAGGTAAATAAACACCTTTTGACTAAATGTTGCCCCGCCCATCCACCAGACAGAAATGCCATCGGCTCTGAAACCCAAAGACTTTATGAATGACGGAACGATACATAGATGAGGGTGGGGTATCAGTGCTAGCGTAGTAATACTACTGTAGCAGTAGTGCCGCAACAGTATAGCAGTAATATACATGAATTAAACGTTTAGACCAACTGCTGGGATCCTTGAGGATCATTTAGCACTTCTTACAACTACTCGAGAAATTAGTTTTTATAGCCAGAAGTTAAATTTTCTAATCCAACAATGCCCATGGTAGCCTTCAGTGTTATCCTGAATTATAACGAGGCGAAAGTGGGTGGAGCCTCATGAAGTCTTCATTCTGACGATAATTATTGGTGAAGGTTTAGATAGCCAATAAATAAAAATTACTTGACATTGGATATAGCAGTTATCAAATCAAGCTTGTCTACTATGTTTTTGGTAATTACCAACTATTCCCTACATCTTGTCAATCTGATTGTGACCTATAAAGTAGACTGTAATTTCTTTGGAAACTTTTTTTGGGAGTTAGACTAATAATCGAAGTGTTTTTGTATTTATTAACATATTTTGTTGGTTTGTTCATTATGACAATTATCAGTGGGGAGGTTCCAGAGTTCATAAAGGTGTACTGCTTTGCTTCTATTTAAATTGGTATGTCATTGTTGCCAGAGGTTTAGCCTTCGTTACGTATAGCCAATCATCCATCGAGAAAGAGGGAAGAAATGATGTCATAAGTTACGTAACGAGTGCGTTCGAAACTTTTCCTCTGAGTAAGTTGGCGCGTCTTCAAAAAAGGTCACTTTTACATTATAAGTACCAAATTTATTCAACCTACGTAGTGCAGAATACACTCAAAATTTATGTGTTGATATAATATGTATTCTGAATAAGCGTTATATTTATGAAATGCATAGATAAAAAGTTATTGCGAAAAAACCGTGTTACAGAGGCCCTGAATCTCATAGTAAGTTACTGTATTCAAAAGGAGAGAGAGAGAGAGAGAAGAGAGAGAGAGAGAGAGAGAGAGAGAGAGAGAGAGAGAGTTCTCTTCAAATTAGAAAAATATTCTATTGATACTTAAAGCAAAACTCATAATGTTGAGCGTCGAGGATTATAAGATGTAAAAGATTAAGCTAAATCATATGTAGAGATCCTTTGTATTGGTATAGTAATAAGAAAATTGTCTTTTAAGATTGTTTAATACAATACCAGACGTGAACAACACAAAGACATAAAGAGATGATATAGAATTCTATTTAGATATTAGCTGCTTAGAAGCACTTGCGGTGGACAATGCCGGGGCCAGACTCATCGTACTCTTCCTTGGTGATCCACAAGGCCTGGAAGGTGGACAGAGAACCAAGGATGGAACCACCGATCCAGACGGAGTACTTCCTCTCAGGGGGAGCGATGATCTTGATCTTGATGGTGGATGGAGAAAGGGAAGTGATTTCCTTCTGCATCCTGTCAGCAATACCAGCATACATGGTGGTACCACCAGACATGACAATGTTGGCCAACAGATCCTTCCTGATGTCGATGTCGCACCTCATGACGGAGTTGTGGACGACCTCATGAACACCAGCAGATTCCATACCAAGGAAGGAAGGCTGGAACAGAGATTCGGGAGCACGGAAACGCTCGTTGCCGATGGTGATGACCTGACCATCAGGAAGTTCATATGACTTGTCGATGGAGGAGGAGGCGGCAGCAGTGTTCATCTCATTCTCGAAGTCCAGGGCAATGTAGCAAAGCTTCTCCTTGATGTCACGGACGATCTCACGCTCAGCGGTGGTGGTGAAGGAGTAGCCACGCTCAGTCATGATTTTCATCAAGTAGTTGGTGATGTCACGACCAGCCAAGTCCAGACGGAGGATGGCATGGGGAAGGGCGAAACCTTCATAGACGGGGACCATGTGAGAGACACCATCACCGGAGTCGCAAACCTCACCGGTGGTACGGCCAGAGGCGTAGAGGGACAGGACAGCCTGGATGCAGACATAAGTGGCGGGCATGTTGAAGGACTCGAACATGATCTGAGTCATCTTCTCACGGTTGGCCTTGGGATTGAGAGGAGCCTCAGTGAGCATTGTTGGGGACTCCTCAGGGGCAACACGGAGCTCATTGTAGAAGGTGTGGTACCAGACCTTCTCCATATCGTCCCAGTTGGTGATGATACCATGCTCAATGGGGTACTTGAGGGTGAGGATACCTCTCTTGCTCTGGGCCTCATCACCTACGTAGGCGTCCTTCTGACCCATACCGACCATCACACCCTGGTGACGGGCGCGGCCAACGATGGAGGGGAAGACAGCTCGTGGAGCGTCATCACCGGCAAAGCCAGCCTTGACAAGACCGGAGCCATTGTCGCAAACGAGCGCCGCCGCCTCTTCGTCGTCACACATGGTGGTGGTTGGTTATAGGGTCGAAGTAATAGCCTGGAAAAAAAGAAAAACTGTAAAGTCTGGCAAATTTTCTTAAATCCAAAACTCAAGGATGGAGAAGAACGATGCAAACATAATACAACAGCCACTAATTTTTAAAACTAAATTGCCTTAATTTTCTATAAAATCTATAAAGTTTGCCAAAACAGTTCTTTCCTTATATTTAGAAAGTTAAGTTTCAAGTTGAAAATAATAATCTTTATATTACAAGCAAATATAGATGCATGTTATATGAAAAATTAATAAAAGGTAATCAAATGGTAAGAATGGCTCATCACAGGATTTTCAATTCTCAGTTTGCACAAATAGAAAACGGAGAACAGAATCCAATCATGAACATATTTTAGAGAATCTTTATTTTTATTTCTACAGGTATATATGATACATGGTGGCCATCAAAGGAGCTATAGTTTAAACTTGTTTTTTTCTGAGGTTGATATTTGCATATCTCTAGTATCTGCCACACTGATATACAAGGCGGGACAGTTTTTTTGAAAAAAAAAATTGTAATGTAATACTAATGTATGAGTTAATACAGAACATTCTTTTTTCAATTATGGTAAATATTTCTAAGTATTTGTAATATTAAACATTTACTGTTGAGTAAGGTTTTCGAGTTAAAACATTAATATTACATCTCTGTAGTAGTGGCAGTGGTAGCTTCTGATGTGACTGAAGGAATGACGACAGTAGCGTTAACAATATTTCCTAAACCTTTATACTTGAAGTATTTTTGTTAGAAGCAAATGGTTGAAAGCGAAGCACTCAAACTAAAAGCAGCACAAGGAAGAAGTTTACCATATGAAGAAATAAATTTATGCTTATGAACGCTAATAAAAGATTTTCTTCGTAACTCGACGAGGTTATTTTTCGGGAAAAAAAATTTAAACAAAATATACAGTGGTTTCACATTACAAAAACGACTCTAGTACGCAGTTACTTTTAGAATGCAACTGAAAATGATACTGCCTTACAAAAAGAGAAAATTTACGTCTGTAATAAAAAGAACCTTCTGAGAATCTACACTGACTAAAAAGAAAGCAACGGCACATTAAATATCATACCATAGGCGTGACGCAGAGTTAATTTAACTATGCAACAAATGGGCAAGCAGAAAAATCAAGTCAACGTAATCGAGGGTATCCGTGTGAACTGAGCAGGCTCCCTGATGGCCAATCTCAAATATAACTTCGTGGGGGAGACACTTAGTGCAACCGGTACGGCAATGCGGCGCGCATTTGCGACGCTCACAGTATCCTTTCATCACCAAAACAAATCAAAAGAGTATTCCGCCAAATTCCAACCTACCCCGGTTCGAGTCCTGCGAAGACTAAGCCCGCAAGGGATGCTCCTTCCCTTTTATACAATGTCGGAAAAGGGTTGCCACCCACACTTTTTTTTCGCTTTTTTATCTCTTTTTAAACTATAAGCTCGCGCCAAGGCATTAATACCATACCACGGGACTTGACCGCTAAAGCATGTTACCGTCGTGGCGAACGTTTTGTTTGTTCGAGGAATGTAGACAACTTATTTGACCATTTCTAAGTGTCTGTCAGTAGAAAAAAAAGGAAGAAAGAAAAGGAGAACCGGTTGTCTTTATGGGATATATTGAGCCAGTAAGTTGAGTTTCTAGTCAACATGGAATAAAACTTATTGAGTACTAACCATCCCAAAGCGATTTACTGTTTGTATAAAGCTAAACACTATTTAGAACCATGCAAGGATTTATGTGAATAATTCGATTTGACTTACATAAATTAGAATAAATCAACAAATAAGCCAATACACACAAGTAGGCGATGAAAACACCAGCCACGTACCCCGAAAGCATCGACCTAGTTGTAGCTAACAAGATATATATATATATTTAGCAGGCACTGTAAGCACTTCCCTACACTTGATGGGGAAAACACTTTTCGATCACTTTCAGTTGAAAACATTTCAATTTCAGAATGACTGCTCGTTAAATCTCATTATTAGATTTTTAGGTATATAACAAAAGAATATCAATCTCTCTCTCTCTCTCTCTCTCTCTCTCTCTCTCTCTCTCTCTCTCTCTCTCTCTCTCTCTCTCACACACACACACACATATTTTATATATACATATATATATATATATATATATATATATAATATATATATATATATATATATATATATATATATATATATATGGCAGAGAGAGAGAGAGAGAGAGAGAGAGAGAGAGAGAGAGAGAGAGAGAGAGAGAGAGAGAGAGAGAGAGAATTAGTAAGTTAAAAATGGGTCAGTGGTCCGAAAAGACATTTCAGTACTGATTCACCGCATTTAGAACTTACTTCAGCTGTATTTATTTATTTACTCATGACTTGTATAGCAAAAGGAACTTCTATTACAAGCAAATATTCGCTGAATTTTCTTCTAGTGACTTTTCCATTTACAAAGATATCAAATCCCACAGTTTGAGTATTATAAGGGATGTCATTAGATAATGAAATTTAAGCCTTTCAGCGCACAATGCAGTAAAAAAGGAGTTGGAGTGGTTGAACAGCAAGATAAAGATATCTATAAAAAATGAGATGAAGCACAAGGATTTAATGGTAAATATGAAGCAAATCCCATAGTTGCACTAAGAATAGCCACAGGCTGAGCAAGAAGATGGAAGGATGGAAGCAAGACTGGAGGTAAAGTTCCTGGCTGAAAAGTGGGTGAAGTAGGGGCTGGAGGGATGCTTTGAACACCTTTTAGTAATGCCTACAGTACACCCAAATCAATGTACTGTTATTCTAATTTTATTAAAATAACAGTACACTTACTAAGGATTCAAATAAAAGAAGGACAAAATGATGTCGATTTAGCGGTTACGCTCCGTGTAGCTTATTGAATTTCTACGTGTTGCTCACTCGATACTGATGCCAGAACAGCACTAGATATATTGAGCAACAGATGGCGAAAGAAGTCTGGTAAAATTAATAGCAGCTCCAGTGAGAAGGAGCCAAGAAATGGCCGGCACTATTTTAAAGGTGATTTTGATGCTATGAACTCTTTTTAACAAACTACCAAGAGCTGCTAGTCCATCGAGTTAACGAAACAATCCAATTTTTGTAGACTACTGGTGATCTGTACTTTTCAGTTTCACAATGCTGAAATTCAGTTTCTGATCAAATGACAAGAACGCGTTTATGTATCCTCCTGTCAATTTTATCTCCTTGCCTTGTTAAAATGTGAAATCTCCAAGCCTACACACCTAAGAAGACAGAGCAGGGCCTCTGTATTCTTCCGCATGTTTGTTGTATAATCATTTTCCCCCGAAAGGCAATTACTGAACGTAGGAATGTTACTGTTAAGGAAACACTGGTTTCATTTCTCTTGCAGAGATTTAAGTGGTATGTGACCAAAAGCCGCAATTCGTATCTAATTTTATGTTTCTTACACGACCTTCGGCATTTCGGACACTTAACAGGCTTATTATTCATTAAGCAAATTTACGTCTTTGGAATTAAGCCTGTCTGAAATCTCGAATACTTATTGATCGAGGACTTGTCAGTGGTGAATAATATGACCATTTAGGCAACTAAGTTCTCCTTTTTTACCTCCTACACCGTCACCGATATTCTGAAATAAAGTGATGAATTATTCAACACGATAGTAACATGTTAGAGCGCTACCGACTTTCCGACTAGGAACTCGCAGAGTACAAAGCTCCATTAGCCAAAATAAAATGAATTCACCTTTAGCCATTCGGCTATGGATCCATCTTAAAACCTCATTACCTCTTCTTTTGTCAATAGCCCGATTTTCCGCAAAATTTCTCTGAAATCCACCCGTAACTTCTCTCTCGATACCTCGATACCTTGAACGAAAGACGAAAAAAAATAGTGAGTATATAACCACCGTCCGAACTGTTGATATCAAAGCGCCTCATTAAAATGTATTTTCAACTTTCCAGAGATGAATGAAACCTCAGCGATATTCAACATTTCCTTTTGCATATTTGTAAGTACAAAAGACATAGAAAGACACCAGGTATCCCTGTTAAAACGCCATGGCATTGTTAATCACTAAATTCTAATTATCACAAATATATTACAGTCACCCAACTGGCCATTGAAATTAAAGCGCAATACATATTTTGTTGATTATTACAATTCTTTAGACAAGGGACTGTGCATATACAGTGCATGCGTTACATCCATGTACACGCGTGCCTGGGTATCCCCATGTACACGGAGTATGTATAACCTTGTTGTACCCAGGGGAAGAGAGAGAGAGAGAGAGAGAGAGAGAGAGAGAGAGAGAGAGAGAGAGAGATGTGACTCGTGTCATGAATTTCGTTATTCAGGACACTTTACATATTTGTAGGACTCGCCCTTTTCCCTCTTACATTTAGTATAAAATAGTGCATTCGTTTTGGTTCCTTCTATTTAAGAGGCAAGGTTAGACTTGAACAATGAACTAGAAGTATTGATATTATCATTATTATTACTTCCAAGACAACATCAAAGACGCAATCCTCTTTATTATTCCAAAGTGACAATCATCACAACACTAGCATTAACGTATCCTGTCAATTAACCGGTCAGGTGACTTAGAAAGCAATTACTGAAAGAAAATACTTTTACAAATAACAGAGACAGTATACTTAAAATGCAAAGACTTTCCTTCCCCTTGGGGTTTGGCATATTCGTGTACATTGAGGGATCCAGCTATGCTCTGTGAAGGTAGCCAATACACTTTCGTATGAAATTCTTTCAATTCATTAAATTCTTCATGAAAGTTTTGCACGAAAAGATGCTGAGAATTGGAACGTAATAATATTGAGAAAATATGCACCGATCCCTGTAATTTGGCATAATGATGAATATAAGGTAAAGATTGTTAAAACAGTTTTTGAAATAGGAAGCTACTAGATATCTCAGTGGTGATGAGTGATAGTATGTATATAACTATTTTTCTTATACAGCGGATTTCTCCATCATTGCCTAATGTACGAGTATGGGCCTCTCCCATTAGCAATCAGTGATTTGGAACATGCACAAATTTACCGAATAAAAATAAAACCACGGAACACTATAACAAACAAATTTTATGCTAAACCACTCACTCATCTGCGAAATAAACTAAAAATTTCCTTTGAAGAACTGCAACTAAAATCAATTCAACGTCAACGCTTGAAAAATCGTCTTCGGATAACATTCCACCAGAAGGATCTGTTGTCTTTCCGCAGATGTTTACCGTAATGAGCTTGTCATCACATCTCACAAAGCAATAATGCACTGGGAACCACGGAAAGAATTCAGGGAGAGGTAAAACGGACACTGAATTCCTGGTGGTAGAGAAAATCGTTAATGAGAAGCCACCAAGGATAATGGCTGCCATGGGGTAGGAAAGAGCGCCGTCATTGGAGGGAGGGGACAATTATAGACGACGACAATGGTTGTTTATTTGGCTCTAAGGATTAAGTTCAGAGCATCTCTTGCAGCAAGAGTACCTCTAAGATTACTGAAGTCGTCATTGCTAAAAATTCTCTAAGAATCAAGGCAAAAGTCGCCCCTGGCTGCAGGCGACTTTATCAACAGCCAGGCCATGTGTTTGGTTTAGGCAAAAACACAATTTGACGCGCAAGCTCGCCATTCTACACCACGTTAATTCAAAGACATTCGATAGAGACTACTGATTTTGGGGGAGGGGGTGTCGGGGTAAGGGGATTGATTTTATTGAAATAAGTAAGTCCCCCAATCTCTTTCACTGTTGCAGAAATATCAATATACAAATTATTATGGTTAACGTAATGCGATCCATCTCTGCAAACATAAAGCAACAGAACATACTACAAACAAACTAAGGCATGAATACGTAAACATTATATCAAGTTGCACTCTCTCTCTCTCTCTCTCTCTCTCTCTCTCTCTCTCTCTCTCTCTCTCTCTCTCTCTCTCTCTTGTGTGATGTTTTCATCAAAATTTCCATGACTGGCAACTTAAGTACTCCAAAGCAGTTAATGGACCTTATTGATGCACAACACAAGCACTTTCTATGGTAGGCGATGCAAGCAGTATTCAAAGAGTCCATCAAAAAATGAAAAAGGGCAACAACAAATACCTGTGCTACCAAAGATGGACAACTCAGGTACTAAAAAGGAAGGCAATTAGTGGCTTCTAACGGCAAGAAGTACCAACAGTTCCTAAGATTGACAACTCAAGAGAGTGGAGCATATGAAAAGGTGGATAGGGGAACAGTGACGCGTTGCACATAGACTTCCCAAAACTGGAAAATCAAATATTCAACAGCAACACTTCCCAATGCTGACAACTCAAGCATCCTAAACAAGTGGGGTAAGACTCGGGTAAGACTTGCAACTCATGTATCAAGGCATAAAACCACTTAGTTCATTCTTCTCCCAAAGTACTGAATGTGTTACTCAAATGTTCAAACTTTTATTCTCTGTTCATGAAAATTTTTCATTCAGTCTTTTACAAGAGAAATGTTTTCATACCAGTATAAAATTTGCATAAATTTACAATCATATGTAAACTCATACTTAGAGAACCACATTTAGCTTTTAAGTTCTAGGTTTCTGTGTCTTCCTTTATTATGTTAGTAGAACAAAAGTAGGCACATACACATGTATGTATATATGTATATATATATATATATATATATATATATATATATATATATATATATATATATATATATATATATATATATTCAGTTATAAAGTTTCCAGTAGGAGTCCATGATACGAAATCTAAAAGGCCAAGTTTATTGCATACGATACGTTTCGCACATAACATCTCTGTGCATCATCAGTCTGTGAAGAAAAATACAAAGACATTCTATACACAATCAATTAGAATTACAAGGAATTCACAATTTAAAAATAAAGTCTAAAAAAAAAGGCTAAAAAAAAACAGTAAAAAGAGCAGTAGTCTCTCTTTTTATTTACTGCTCTTTTTACTGTTTTTTAGTCTTTATTAGACTATATTCTTAAAATTGTGAATTCCTTGTAATTCTAAATGACTGTGAATAATATGTCTTTGTATTTTTCTTCACAGACTGATGATGCAGAGATGTTATGTGCGAAACGTATCGTATGGAATAAACTTGGCCTTTTAAATTTCGTATCATGGACTCCTTCTGGAAACACTATATCTATCTATCTATCTATCTATCTATATATATATATATATATATATATATATATATATATATATATAGATATAATATATATATATATATATATAACATATATCCAATTATATATATATATAGTATATATATATTATATATATATATATATACTATATACATATATCTATAGATATATATTAATATATTATATATATAATATATATTATATATATATATATATCTATAATATATATATCTATATATATTCTATATATATATAGATAATATATATCTATATCTTAATTATATTATTATATATATACATAAGGATTATATATTATAGATATATATATATATATATAAGATATCTAATAATATATATATATATATATATATATAGATATATATATATAATATATATGTGTGTGTGTGTGTGTTTGTGTGTGTGTTAGAAAAGAGATACAACTGTTGGTATTCGGTGAACACTTAAAAACATCCCCTTCTTTTCAAGAACAACCAATGTTCCTACCAGCAATGCTGCCTAAAAATAATAGGTCTCTTTTATTAGGCGCTTATCTCACTTATATAAATACTGCGTGGTCGGAATTGCTGCTATAACTAAAGATAAAATTGAAAGGTTCGTGTTTAGCTCTCTCTTATAACCAAGATGTACCCTTGAGCGGTCAGCTTTATTTACCATGAAGATCTTCTCTCTCCTTTCGGTTACTGTGCAGAATGTTGTCAAGTTGTGATTTACGTTCATAATAAAGGTCAATGAGTAAATGAAAGATGTGCAAAAAAAGTTAAACTCCTGTTCTCTTCCCTGAAAATTTCGATAATGTTAGCAGGAGTACATCCTGTGACATACGCACATTTTCTTCTTGAAGTCAGTTATAAGATTTTGGGGTAGAGAGAGTTCAAGAACTGAGAGATAGAGAAGGATGATGGTCAAAAAGAAATTAATTCTGGCTCATACGAGTTAATGCCTGTATGCATGAAAAATCCTCAGTTATCCGTACCTTAGCTGCATAACTATTAAATGACATGTAAAGTTATCCTTTTGTTAATAACAAGTCATACAATGCTTTCACAGAGAGATAAGAGGTACCATCAAAACCAAGTGACTGAGATATGACGTCATCTCTATCATGTCGTTCAGAGTAACATCAAAAGTCCTTACCCAATCGCAAATGATATCTCTCCATGTCTTGATTGTTACTGTATGCTTAATTGTCACGAACTGTAATAAACTAATTAGTTTAATCTCCATTCACAGGAAAATTTTACGAGGTTCATATACGACGCCTGTTATATTAATAAAGCAAGGGGAGAAAAGAACAGTAGTGATAATATATACCACGTAAAATACAATGCAAGTCCTGGGAAAGCGAGACACTGCAACATGTGGTGTCAGTAAAAATCCTCTGATCGTATCTTCGGCAAATCAATTGTGGAATCTCTATCTTCAGAGAGATAGATTCTACAATTAATTCGTATTTCAAACTAATAACGTCTCCATTGACTATACTTTTTTAATGTAAACCTATGTGGTAAGCATCTTACGATAGATATCACCCTTAAATACCTAGAGAAGAATTGATCGGAGCTACAGAAAGGGAAAAAAATCATGAACAGTTGTGGGGTGAAGTAAAAAATCTCATTCTATGACGATTAACGTAAAATATTCCCAGATTAATTTCTTAAAGCCTCACCATACCCAAGCAACACTCGATAACACCATTGTAAATTTTTTTTTTAACAAATTCAGTCCTCGGATTAAATATAAGAAGCATCTCAGTCCAAAGGCATACAAGCAAAGGTCTAACAACCGAAAGGAAAAATAAATACGAAAAGGTTTTGGCAAATGTGGACCAGATGTAGAGTTTTTTTTATTTTTCAAGTCCGCTTGATTATAGAGTAATCTATTACTAACCGCAAGCGAGATGTCACGAACATCTTGTGGCAGGCTAAAAGGCTTTTAGGATGTTACAGTGAAAGAAAAATAATACCACAAAGTGACAAATATCAACATTCATTAAGGACGTCCTTAGAGATACACTCCACCCCCAAATAAAAAATGTAGAGGCCTGGTTGTAACAATAGAGAACTTACTAGACTCAAAAACTACCAAAATGCCCATTCAAACAGAGGAACAATACATGAATTACCCTGCCTCTTGTCGTATATTTCTCGGCTAAAACGAGTGCAATCTAAATTCTGAAAGGGATCTTTTATTCTTACGTGTTTCTGAATAAATTGGTGGATGTGTAAGTGTTTATGATGAGGGAAATCATAAGCATAAACTACCATCCTATTGTAAAATAGTTTACCTACTGAATGGGCCTGATACTAACTTTCGATACTCACTCACGGTACGTACTATCAAAGCACACGGAAATCCAGCACAATGAAAAATGAAGCTCAGAGAGAGAGAGAGAGAGAGAGAGTGACCCGAGAGAGAGAAAGAGGATAGAGGAGACGAGAGAGAGAGAGAGAGCAAAGTTATCTAACAATGATTTGTATTAAAGTGACCGCTTATCACTTACAAATTTCCCTTCGGTGTTGAATAATCATATACGCACACATACACACATACGTGTATATATATATATATATATATATATATATATATATATATATATATATATATATATATATATATATATATATATATATATATATATGTGTGTGTGTGTGTGTGTGTGTGTGTGTGTGTGTGTGCGTATATATATAAGGGTCAGGAAACAAACAGACAATTTCCTGGACAAACTGATTTCCCGTCGTGATACTCATAGGTAGTTTCTCAACCTCAGTCACAGAAAAAAAACTGGTTATGGTTATTTTGTAGTAAGCTCTGACAGATGCATACTTCTAAATTTGACTAACATCCCGAACTTTTCAGTTATTTGATCCCGAGTTCTCAATTTCCATGACTGAAATATATGTTTCTTGTGGTAAGTATATTTCCAACTGCTTTTCATAATATGCAAAGGATATAGTCCATCTGAAAGTATTTAAATCGTAGTGGCAGGATTTAAGCAACTTTCTTCATATTTTTCACGATTTATTTTGCCATTTCTCTATACTTAATTTATTACCTAATACCGCCTGAAGTGAAGATCATACAAGAAGAAAGCAAATCTAAAAAAAGAACTAAAAATTCTCCTATTCTGCAGGATCTATGATACTGATGAGAAAACACTAAAAGACAGTTATAAAATATAAAAAGCGACCTATTTAGAAAACGCATAAGGGCCCGCCAGAGAAGAAATCCTCCCTGTAGAGGGCTGCACCTAAAACCAAACAAAGTAAATATTAAAGTAAGTATAGTGCTCTAGCTTTTGTTGCGTTATAATATAATGGGTTTATCATCTGTATGTATTATTCACTGAACGACAATGATGAACGAATTCTTCTACATTGTATTTTACAATGCTGGAGAAGCCTCAGTCAATGCACTATTACAACACAGAATTTGTTTACCACTGACAAAAAGGTAAATGATCAGTTACGGCAGGTGGGAAGAATTATTAAGAAGGATCATTAAGCAGACATGTAAAATGAGTATTGTTCATTGTTAAAACTGTCGAAAATAAAAAAAAAAAATATTACCAAAAAAGAAAAAAGACATTAGCAGCCATGTAAGATAAGTGTTGTTCATTAGTGAAACTGACGAAAAATAAAAATAAAATATAACTACTAAAAAAGAAAAAAGGGCAGTAAGCAGCCATATAATATGTAAGTGTAGTTCATTATTAAAACTGCCGAAAAATATAAAAATATCATTACCAAAAAAGAACAAGGAAATTAAGCAGCCAAGCAATATGTGATCGTTGTTCATTATCAAAACTGTCGAAAAAGGAAAAATATCATTACCAAAAAGGAAAAGGTCAGATCTTATTCGTGAAAACTAAATGAACTACACTGATAATCTATGACGAAATACGTATTCCTGATATTACAGCTGGTTCTAGCATGGCTAAATAGGAAAATCGAAAGATTCAGACAAACGAAATTGAAATTCAAAAAAATATATCAAAGTTAAACCTCAAGTTCAAAATGCTATGTCTACATCGACACAGGGTTAATTTTAAACAAAGTACCGCATTCATAATTTATTTCATGTCATAAAGTACCCATAAAGGATGGAATGGAGTTACATTTAAACAAAGTGTAATCTTTAAGTTTTGACGTTTTGCTTAGAAGCACTTGCGGTGGACAATGCCGGGGCCAGACTCATCGTATTCCTCTTTGGTGATCCACAAGGCCTGGAAGGTGGACAGAGAACCAAGGATGGAACCACCGATCCAGACGGAGTACTTCCTCTCAGGGGGAGCGATGATCTTGATCTTGATGGTGGATGGAGAGAGAGCAGTGATTTCCTTCTGCATCCTGTCAGCAATACCAGCGTACATGGTGGTACCACCAGACATGACAATGTTGGCCAACAGATCCTTCCTGATGTCGATGTCGCACCTCATGACAGAGTTGTGGACGACCTCATGAACACCAGCAGATTCCATACCAAGGAAGGAAGGCTGGAACAGAGACTCGGGAGCACGGAAACGCTCGTTGCCGATGGTAATAACCTGACCATCAGGAAGCTCATAGGACTTATCGATGGAGGAGGAGGCAGCTGCAACGTTCATCTCACTCTCGAAGTCCAGGGCAATGTAGCAAAGCTTCTCCTTGATGTCACGGACGATCTCACGTTCAGCTGTGGTGGTGAAGGAGTAGCCACGCTCAGTCATGATCTTCATCAAGTAGCAGGTGATGTCACGACCAGCCAAGTCCAGACGGAGGATGGCATGGGGAAGGGCGAAACCTTCATAGACGGGCACCATATGGGTTACACCATCACCAGAGTCACAAACCTCACCAGTAGTACGGCCAGAGGCGTAGAGGGACAGAACAGCCTGGATGCAGACATAAGTGGCGGGCATGTTGAAGGACTCGAACATGATCTGAGTCATCTTCTCGCGGTTGGCCTTGGGGTTAAGGGGAGCCTCAGTGAGCATGGTTGGGGATTCCTCAGGGGCAACACGGAGCTCATTGTAGAAGGTGTGGTACCAGACCTTCTCCATATCGTCCCAGTTGGTGATGATACCATGCTCGATGGGGTACTTGAGGGTGAGGATACCTCTCTTGCTCTGGGCCTCATCACCGACGTAGGCGTCCTTCTGACCCATACCGACCATCACACCCTGGTGACGGGCGCGGCCAACGATGGAGGGGAAGACCGATCGAGGAGCGTCATCACCGGCAAAGCCAGCCTTGACAAGACCAGAACCATTGTCGCAAACGAGCGCCGCCGCCTCTTCGTCGTCACACATGGTGGTGGTTAGTTATGGGTTCAACTGTTATCCTAAAACATAAATAAATAGGAAAAAATAAATGAAAGTCGTTAAGTTGATTTTATGTTAACATAATTTCAAAATTATCTGTCATGATTTTATCGAAAACGGAAATTACATTAGATTGATTCTTTTTACCACCATACAAAATTGTATTTCTTCCTTGTGAGCTATCTGATTTACCATGTCCCTTTTTTTCTCTCCTACTCATCTCATATTAGATTATCTGAGACATCAAACAAGGAAAAGAGTTAGCAAAATTTCTAAAATATTTACACTACAATTTAATAATTTAAGAAACAGAACAATTAAATGCAAAGGATAGGATGGTGGTAATTATATATACAAAAATGTCAATACTTGTGTTCTGCAAGTTATTATCGAATTTCTCTAAACCGTCTCCAAAACATTACCGTTGGTTGTCGTTCAAAGCACAACGATACTTCTGAATGATCAACTGACATGAACAATGCCTCAAACATTTTGAAACGAAGAACTGTCTCAGTTTGTGGTGATAAAATTCTTAAAAAAAAAAAAGACTGCGATAATAACATCTCAAAGCTACTATTTGCACTTAAAAAGCTAACCTCACTTATTTGAAAAATAATTAATCTTCCAAGTACTTCAAAATACATTCATACGATTGATCTCCAACAGAAGGAAAATTACCAAAATGGTTTATGAAAGGTTGTTGGGGAATATGGAACCTGTGTCTTCCTCAGCGTTCTCTTAAATATTAAACCAACATGTATGTCCGATTTCGATTTCTGTGGCTGGGCCAATCTAAATCCCTTCACCATGAAATAGTTATTTTGCATATAAGTCGTCAAATTAGCAAAGAAAGACAAAGATTTATAGCCAAAGAAAGCGTATCATTGCCAAAAATACAATGGTCAAAGGCAAGTCAGGATTACGGGGTAGACTAACGTACGGAGAAATACTGGTGACGAAAAAAACCATGGCCCTTCGGTCAAATAAAAAAAAGCTGATCAACTCGACTATTATCTATTTTAGCAAATAATATATTTATGAAAAAATAATTCTCAAAATCGAATGTTATCCATTTCGAGGTCAAACGAACTGCTGTCATTAATAGGTCCACTCTGTTAGATTCTATCCGAAGGAAGCACCAGAACGTGTCTAAAATTCTGAGTTATGAAATCTACAATTAAATTTAGGTTATGAATTCTTGTAGCCTTCATGAGCTTTCACACTATCCACAAGTTAGGCTTCAGCTTAGGTTGCGGAGGTGCCTTTCAAAAACTGCAAAAACTGAAAATTATCGTTATATATATAAATTACACTTTTAACTCTCAAGAGTACAGTACACACACCCACACAACCGTAAATATACAAACATATATATATATATATATATATATATATATATATATATATATATATATATATGTATGTATGTATGTATGTATGCTTGTATATTACATAACCATAACAATGACAGCTAGAACACTAGCTATTATAACGTTCTTCCCACAGATTTAGAAATTTTAAGCCAATAAATCCACGTTAACTTGAATTAAGGAGAGAGAAACGATCCATGAAAGACAGCAAGGTTCACGATTCAGTGACGAAGAGATCTCCTACAGAGATTTTCACTTAATTATCACAGAACACTTGAAGGCGAAACTTTAGAGACAATATTAATAGCGGGTGTCCATTGACAAGACAGACCTACCCTGTCGGAGTCCAAATGAGACTAAAGAAACTCAGAACAGAGTTCTTCCTTATATACTGAAACGCCAACCTGTTAATCCTATTTTATTGCTTCATTTTTAATGGACATTTTGCCAAGAGATTGGATTTTAAAAGAAGAAACTAAAACACCAAAGTTGGCAGTCTTAGTTTAAAAACAAGAAATTAGAAAAGAAGCTTTCGTCATGAGTCACAGTATCTTAGGAATCTTTCTGATTGTTGTTGCATCTGTTTGGTTTTCGCTTGGATCCATGAGAAATTGGCTATTTTGAACTCTGGGGGTTTTATTCTAGCATCGATTGGCATGGGAGGAAGAACACGAGATCTACATAAGACGAAAAGTATGGAATAAAATTAAATGCTTATTTAACTATATTTTGTAAGACTAAACAGAGTATCTAGACCAGGGTACATGCATACATAGTTAATGCTTTATCCAAAGCGTGGGAGTAGTCCTGCTAAATAATTAAGTGGTTAACGAAATTCTAAAAGTTTTTGGTGTGAATTTATAAATCATGCTTACTGCTTCAGCAAAGAAAACCACCGGCTTGTTGAGTGGATCTTTAGGAACTCTAAAAATGAGAGTACATAGTAGAAGAAATATACCACATTGTATTATATTATTTTATATTATTTTATGATAAATATCAAATAGTACCCATATAATGCAAATTTTCATGACAGAAAAGACATACTGTAAAGTAGATATACATTCAATACGTTAGCAGTATCTAGGGTAGTAACTATAGTGGAACATTTCGAAATCTGCTCGACTTTAATTTAAAAATGAGAAATGAAAATGTAAGTAAGAACAAACATAAAAACAATAAAAAAAAATGGACATTAGCAATATAATGGTCAAAGACTTCAATCGAAGGCCAGTGATTTCCTAGCTTCAGCAATAAATTACCAGCGGATTTTCGTCAACTTTGATTCGTGAGTCGCCATTTTGTTTGGCTTGGGGAAAATGGACATTAAAAGCCACGTTTTCGGTTGCTTCTTTCGTTGCACCATCCTTCAGAGTTCAAATTAATTCCCGTATTTGTCGAAAACTAAGTCAAGAAATAACCGTACCCAAACTACACTACCACCCCTCCGCCCTACGCTGTACCATAGCCCTAGATTTTAACAGCACTGTACCATAGCTTTAGATTTAACAGTATTTACATGGAGCTAATTGACACCCTTAATGAGTCAGATCTAATCAAAATCAAGATACGTTTTCTCTGTGCTTAACTTCTTAATCTTTTGTGCCTCTAATACCAGTTCCCAGATGTGACCAGCAAGCATCCTAAAAAAAAAAAAAAAAAAAAAATCTGTACAATATATATTACTGTATGGAACTCTCACCCACGGCCTATGAAACTAAGCCGCAGCCTATGAAATCCTCAGCCGCTGTCCATGAAACGTTCACCACGGCCTGGTGGTGGCCTGCGTAGCTGCACGATCATGGCTAACTTTAACCTTAAATTAAATAAAATCTACGGAGGCTAAGAGTTGCAATTTGATATGTTTGATGATTAGAGGGTGGATGATCAACATTCTAATTTGTAACCCTCTAGTATCAGTAGGTTTTAAGATCTGAGGGTGGACAGAAAAGGTGCGCACAGACAGACAAACAGCTATTTCAATAGTTTTCTTTAACAGAAAATAAAAATCTCCCAGGCACACACCTGGGACTGAATCCCAGCCCAATCATGCAGGTCAACTGAGGCCAATGTTAATCCACAAATTCAACCAGGACTTTCATATTTGGAAAAATATATATACACTTTAGTTGTCTATAAAAATTACCCAGTGAAAGATGCGTGAAGGATCAGAAATCAGTCACTCAGCTATTTCTATATTATGGATAATTATCAACGATTTCATAATTAAGAACAAATCAAAATTGAGCGCCGTGCTATAAGAATACAAGGTGGGTTAAAAATAAAAGGAAAAATGAAATAAGATAATTTTTTAATGAATGTAATTACAGTCTTAAAGAAATAAAAAATGGCATCTTTCTTGAAGCTTTCTAGGCAAATATTATTCATTAATTTTACTTAGAAGCACTTGCGGTGGACAATTCCTGGACCAGATTCATCATATTCCTCCTTGGTGATCCACAAGGCCTGGAAGGTGGACAGAGAACCAAGGATGGAACCACCGATCCAGACAGAGTACTTCCTTTCTGGAGGAGCAATAATTTTGATCTTGATAGAAGAGGGAGAAAGATTGGTAATTTCCTTCTGCATCCTGTCAGCAATACCAGCGTACATGGTGGTACCACCAGACATTACAATGTTGGCTAAGAGATCCTTTCTAATATCAATATCGCACCTCATAACGGAATTGTGGACAACTTCATGAACACCAGAAGATTCCATACCAAGGAAGGAAGGCTGGAACAGAGATTCGGGAGCACGGAAACGCTCGTTGCCAATAGTGATGACCTGACCGTCAGGAAGTTCATATGACTTGTCGATGGAGGAGGAGGCAGCAGCAGTATTCATTTCATTCTCGAAGTCCAGGGCAATGTAGCAAAGCTTCTCCTTGACGTCACGGACGATTTCTCGCTCAGCGGTGGTAGTGAAAGAGTAGCCACGCTCAGTCATAATCTTCATTAAATAGTTAGTGATGTCACGACCAGCCAAGTCCAGACGGAGGATGGCATGAGGAAGGGCAAAACCTTCATAGACGGGCACCATATGTGTAACACCGTCACCTGAGTCACAAACCTGACCAGTGGTACGGCCAGAGGCATAGAGGGACAGGACAGCCTGGATGCAAACATAAGTGGCTGGTACTTGGAAAGTTTCAAACATGATCTGGGTCATCTTCTCACGGTTGGCCTTGGGGTTAAGGGGAGCCTCAGTGAGCATTGTTGGGGATTCCTCAGGGGCAACACGGAGTTCATTGTAGAAGGTGTGGTTCCAAATCTTCTCCATGTCATCCCAGTTGGTGATGATACCATGCTCTATGGGGTACTTGAGAGTAAGGATACCTCTCTTGCTCTGGGCCTCATCGCCGACGTAGGCGTCCTTCTGACCCATACCAACCATCACACCCTGGTGACGGGCGCGGCCAACGATGGAGGGGAAGACAGATCGAGGAGCGTCATCACCGGCAAAGCCAGCCTTGACAAGACCGGAGCCATTGTCGAAAACGAGCGCCGACGCCTCTTCGTCGTCACACATGGTGGTGGTTGGCAGTGGGTCTCGTGGAAACCTGAAAGATGCAATAAAGTGATTCATTTCACCTGCAGTAACCGCTGTTTGGGAAATCTATTAACAGATCTGAATAAATATCAATCAGACAAAGGTAATGCCACGGAGGAAAATGAAAAACGAGAATTGCCTGAGATCTTTCGTTCTTGACGACGCTTTATAAGGGTCGTTAAGACTGAAAGATTTCGGATGTTCTCATTTTTCATTTTCCTCCATGGCATTACCTTTATTTATACACATAGCATCTCGTCTTGTATATTTGATGATCAAATTATGTATTCATCAATCAGATATACACCAGCCCATACGGTGATACAGTATATTGACCGCAACTCTACGGATAACTAATCATAAAAAATCAAATTAAACTCGCAACTTAGGCTTAGTTATGTAAATTGCCTATGCTCTACTAATGATAAAGTCTTCATATAAGTCAGTCTGGAGTTCTTAATGCGATAAAGATATACTTACATACACACACACACATATGCATATGGTGCTACGATATATATCCATCATTCTGAATCATGAATACTTGGACCAATATTAACGGAAGGGAGTTTACCGTAAATAAAAAGAAATAATAAAAAAAAAAACAGCTACTAGGGAATCACCTAGTATGATCAGAAATGATAATAGTAACACTGCCGAGTAAGTTAGACTAGCATTTTGAGCACTGCATGTCAAGGATAGAAAAATCTGAAGCCTGACGTTCAGGCTTCAATAAAGGAAGAGTAGATGTGAAGGCGCCCAAAATGATAGAAAGCATTACGATAATCTAATAACCACTGAGAAAGAAAAGGATCCAAAGTAAAATTGAAAACATAGTCCATTTGGCTCAGTGGAATCAGTGTTCGTAGACTTCAGTGAAACTTTCTCTGGGGTTTTCCTATATCTCGAATTTTGTTTATGAGCTCCTTCACATTGACAATGATACTATGTCATTAAAAATCAATTTATTTCCTTTCCATGAGAACAAAGTCACAAATTAAAGTACGGTTCTTCGAAACACTTAGCTTCTCGCTATTATTTATTCTGTATGTTCTATATGACATGTGTAATCAATGTAATTCACACAAAAATTGTGTGCACAAAAGCGAAGTTCTCTAATATCGTCAGTGCACTGAATCTATTTCAGTTATGCGCACTTATTGTTAAATCAGATATCCGTTGAGCTATAATGACTAATAAGACAGAAAAGATATGGGTCTGTCCCTTGATGTGCGGTAAGTGTAGCTTTATTACATGAAGCAATCTCACATTTGCTCACTTAAAAGAAATAAAAGCTACTGAATTAAGAAGCCGCACGGTGGACAATTAATTTCCGTTTGCTAGTAAGAGGGTGACAGAGAAGCAGGGAATGACGACAAGAATAACGCCCGCTTCTAAAACATGACTGACTGCCCATGAATAGATTCAAAATAAAAAGTTCAAAATTACTGCACCAATCTGCATTTACACACGATTTCACCGATGTCAAAAACTTTATACACTGATAAATCCTGCCCCAACGAAAAACATGCTTTCAATTTCAATTTCCCCATTCTGTTCTTTACTGCTATAATTTTCTTCACAATACACGGCTTTGGCGGGGAGACACTAATCCCAATAGAACATGAACTTACTGCGTTGGAGTCCTGAGGAGACTAGGGCTATAAGCTGGTGACCATTCCTTTATATACAGAGCTGTCTACGGCTTAAGCCTTTCTGAGTGCTCATTGCTTCTCAGACATTCTGCCAGGAGTGTCACAAAAAATGTGTGGCCAAATTTAGCATCAAGCAATGTGACACCTTCTTTAGTAGTGTTGTAGAGAGGGATTGCAAAAAATAATGTTTTTGTATAAAAAAAAAAGCCAGGAATTCCTCTATTTATGTTTGGTGTGACAATACAGGAGCTGTAAATTAAGTGACTAACATACCTCTGTTACTGTCAATTAACATTCAGGGAAGAATTCTAAGTCTCGGGTTGCAGGAAGATATTCAATTAAGATGGAATTTTATTTCCTTCAGGCAACAAACAGGCACAAACAAAAGAGCCGATACTTACACAAACCCCTCCAAGAAGTAGCTTTGTGAGTCCGCCTTCGTGACCTTACGGTCACCTTCATTTGATTTGCCGGAGTTCATTCCCTTCTACTGGGTAACATTCTTAGTTACTTTCTTATTTCCTAGCCCTAAAACGGACATAAATGTAAGCATAACAATTGGGTGAAAATATGCATCTTCTTTTGTATGCAAGCAAAGCACGCACATGCATTCATATGCATATTACCATGGGACACCTAGGGTTTAGGGACTCCTTTGTTTAATCAAAAAGACTATAAACGTGATCACAAACCAAAACACACCAAACGGCAAAGGCTTGAAAAATTTAATTAAAGTTGCAAATATGCGCAATATAAGGAAAATTAATTAAACGATTAAAAATATATAAATAAAACTGAAATGTACGTTACACACCACCTAACCTTAAAATATGAACATGGACATAATATTAACACAAGAGAAAAAAATTACTTATAACAAGAATTCTCAATACCACAAAACCTTCAAAAACATGCAGAACATCAATATGCCAATAAATTATAAAAAAAACATACCAGCATAAACATAAAGCAGCATAATGAGTAAGTCTTGATCTTATTCGGTAAATGTTATTTTACAAAAACCATAAATGCTGACTTATAATTTTAAGCAGTCATCATATACTTCAGTACCGGTAATCTTTAAATTTTTTTTCTGTTTTCTCTTTACATACTTTCACTACTTCCATCTTATAAAATTCACTGATCCTGATTACTCCTTCCTCTCCAGTCTGAACTTCCATGTGAACTTTCGTTGTAACCAAAAAATTATCAGAGCCTATACATACAGGAACTCCGCTGCTCACTATTATAGTCAACAACTTGCCCTTCCATCTAAGCTAAACTAATTAATGATCTAACAGACTCCCTTAATCATTTTCTTATTCCCAATTATATTTGTGAATAGTTTTTGTGAACAGTTTTCTCTGAAAACTTTGCACTTCCAATAATCAAGCTTTTTTCAACACGAATCTCTGCACTGTTGTTTGTTACAGGAACTCCACATCTACCTACGATGAGATCTCATTCTGTCCTATCTTTGCATTTAAATCACCTACTATGAGATTCAGGGCCTCTGTAACACGGTTTTTTCGAAATAACTTTTTATCTATGCATTTCATAAATATAACGCTTATTCAGAATACATATTATATCTACACATAATTTTTGACTGTATTCTGCATTACGTAGGTTGAATAAATTGGGTACTTATAATGTAAAAGTGACTTTTTTTGAAGACGGGCCAATTTACTCAGAGAAAAGGTTTCGAACGCACTCGTTACGTAACTTATGACAGCATTTCTTCCCTCTTTCTCGATGGATGATTGGCTATACGTAACGAAGGCTAAACCTCTGACAACAATGACATACAAATTTTAATACAAGCAAAGCAGTACACCTTTATGAACTCTGGAACCTCTCCACTGATAATTGTCATAATAAACAAACCAACAAAATATGTTAATAAATACAAAAACACTTCGATTATTAGTCTAACTCCCAAAATAAGTTTCCTAAGAAATTACAGTCTACTTTATAGGTCACAATCAGATTGACAAGATGTAGGGAATAGTTGGTAATTATCAAAAACATAGTAGACAAGCTTGATTTGATAACTGCTATATCCAATGTCAAGCAATTTTTATTTATTGGCTATCTACCTATTTACTGAAAAAAAATAGCCGCTACCGTATATTGGCTTTAAACCTTCACCAATAATTATCGTCAGAATGATGACTTCACAAGGCTCCACCCACTTTCGCCTCGTTATAATTCAGGATAACACTGAAGGCTACCATGGGCATTGTTGGATTAGAAAATTTAACTTCTGACTATAAAAACTAATTTTTCGAGTAGTTGTAAGAAGTGCTAAATGATCCTCAAGGATCCCAGCAGTTGGCCTAAACGTTTAATTCATGTATATTACTGCTATACTGTTGCGGCACTACTGCTACAGTAGTATTACTATGCTAGCACTGATAAGCCACCCACATCTATGTATCGTTCCGCCATTCATAAAGTCTTTGGGTTTCAGAGCCGATGGAGTTTCTACTGGTGGATGGGCGGGGCAAAATTTCGTCAAAAGGTGTTTGTTTACCTTGCTTACGTAACGAATGTTTTTCGACTCTTGGCTCGTAATCATTGGCCATGGCGTCGGCTAAATCATTTTTACTCTATAAAAATTAAAACTATCGGGTTTAGGTTATTGCTAATGCTGACAAAATTAGCGTGTGGTTGTAAAATATACATATGTCAACTTTCAGCTACATTCGATGCTTTGACAAGGAGCAAAGTCCAAAACCCGTGTTACAGAGACCCTGAATCTGATAGTAGCATGACCATCTTTTAATACTCTCAAGTTCCTACAAGGCATAGATTTAAAATCTCCCCAAATAGGCCAGTCAATAGAGGAGGAAAAAAGGCCGAATAAAGAAAAAATTCATGGAAAGCTGGAACAAGCTTCATTATCTTTGTAATAGGGTACTTAATAACTTATTAATTTTGCAACCCTCTACCGCCCCGGATTTGCCCGCCATCTTGGAAAAATGGCGGCGAAAAACAGTTTTTTGCAAATATCTCTCTTAGGACTCAATTTAGCTGAAAATTTACTGATACATAAAATAATCGTCATAAAACTCCCTATAAAATCTCATTTATTATTTTTTTTCCTGCACCGTTTTGCTGCCAGAAGTACGATAATATTTGAACCTAATTTTTTCCTACCCTTTGAGCCTGAATAGCATGTGGCTATTTTTCTTGCATGCAATATTAAATAATGCTTCAGGTTTCTAAGCTAACTGAATTTCTTTTGTTTCAGGACTATGAAAACAGACCCATAGCCTATCAGTGATTGCTGTCTAATGGAAAAATGTCTTCATTAAAGAAATGCATCATTTGTGAAGGAGAACTTTCCGAGGGTGAGACTCGAGAAGTTGAAGAAAAAGGTGTGCGGACATTGATAGACTACATCGTTAAATGGGGAGATGGAAAACCTTATCAATTAAAAGGCCTGAAAAGTGTGAAAGTGCATGAAAAATGTAGGAAGGTGTACACAAAAGCAAGGAGTGCTGAAGCTTTCCGGCCAAGACAGGAACCCTCTCACGTGCCTACAACGTCTCGGAGAAGTCTAGTCCCAGATTTTGACTTTCTTAATGATTGTGTTTTTTTGTGGAAAAGAAGCTTCATATGATTTTCTGCAAAAACAAAGCAAAAAACTTTCAAGTGAGCGTGAATCTGTTTATCGTGTAAAGGCTCTTCATGTTAGGGATGCTATTTTGAAAGCGGCTGAAATGAGAAATGATGAGTGGGGCCAAACAGTATGTATTAGGGCTTGTGCCTTGTATGATAAGGCGCCCTATGAGGTAATGTTAGACTAGCGATAATCTATACGCTAAGTCGGTTGGTATTGCACTTCCATCTTCAATGGAGTGTCTGGGGTTTTGTAGATCACTTACGAAGTCGGTATTATCTTTACGACGATGTGTTAAACTCATGGTTCGGTGAGGTTCTTGTAGAAAACACTAAGTATAAAAAATTATATATTCTTCTGAAGTTTTACATGGTGAAGATCAGATATGATTGTACAAGTCTTCTAATAACGATAGCTTGATCGCTTCTGCCAATGATGATGGCTAATCCTATTCCTCTACATGATAAAGCTTAGGTAAAGAGGTACAGGTCTTCTAATGACGATAGCTAACTCTGTTCTGCTTGTCTACCATCTCTGTTACAAGTTATGAAGGAACAGACAGTAGTTCGAACATATGAACATACAATCCAAATGACATAGTTTCATACGAACACACAATCAAAATGAGACACGCTACAGATCACGTAGGCGGTAGTTGTCTCAAGCAGGGAGCTTTGACTAATGTTTATAAACAATCGAATGACTACAGGTGACGGCATGTTATCTTAGCCTACTTTTATTGTATACGTCATCTTTAGCGTCTCTAGTCTGATCACATTCCTGCAAGCAATCTTTTATATATATGGACTAACATTCCATATTTTTATTATGTAAACACTTACATTAGCTCGGTCAGCTACCAAAACCAACTACTGAATATTACTCAAACTGGACTTGCATTTGACTTATAGGAGTGTGATACAGACACTATGTGAATATATATATATATATATAAGTAAATAAAAATTCATGGTGTACATGAATTGATTCAAGTAATAAAATATAAAACAATGATATTGGTAAGTAATAGTGATCACGTGATATATAATGATACAGTTTTTCACTTCATTTCATTAAGATACATATGCTGCAGAAAATACTAATGTACTCTGATAATTGCATAGAATGAAGATTAACATGATAAAAATCATATTTAACTGATAAAAATTTTCATATATGAATTGATAACATTATTAATGTTTATGCTGATTGATTCGTTGATTTTTATGCTAAATGTTATATATCTGATTCATTAATCAATATACTAACTCATAAATAACTGCAGATATTGGTAAGAAAAAAGGTAACAGATTGATTATAGGCTACCTGATTTGTTTATACATATGTATATTGGATTCATATAATTATGATTAATATATGTGCACTTTAAATAGATTCCTATTGCGTACACGCAAAGATATATTTAGATTCTGTTATTTATGATCATTTATATAAGAGATTCCTATTGCGTACACGCAAAGATATATTTCGACTCTGTTATTTATGATCAATTATATATAGATTCCTAGTGCGTACACGCAAAAAATATATTTCGATTCTGTTATTTATGATCATTTATATATAGATTCCTAGTGCGTACACGCAAAAAATATATTTCGATTCTGTTATTTATGATCATTTATATATATAGGATACATGACCGAGGTTATACTACTTCACATTTAACTAGCTTTCGAACCACTTTTCGTCCATTACACAGTTCCAGACAACCACCTATAGCCACTGAAACGGCCTTTTTCAATGGTTAAAACAAGGGGAAAATTTGCCTGGGCGGGTCCAACGTTCTATTTTTGCGCTCATACTTATTCTCTGCATCCTAAACTACACGATTACGTTCGCGATGAATAGATCATCCCAGCACGAGTCCTTCGCCAGCAAAGTAGAGTTGAATATCCTTCGGGTCGTAATTGTCGGAAGTATGTCCCTTTTGTAGTCGAATTCCGACAGCCGCTGGAGCATTCCGCATTAAAACGAGATTAACGACGAGATACGGTGTCGGTCGAGATTAACGACGAGATACGGTGTCGGTCGAAGAAGTCCATGAAATTCCTTTCACATTGTAGGCGGTTGTTACTTGACTGTAGTCGTCCGCTGCGACGAACGATTTTTTTGAAGTTGCGATGTGAAACTTTCGTACTGCAGGATACTGTAACCAGGTTCCATTAATCAGCCTGCAAGTGAAATTATACTTGTCACAAGGGCAAAGTAAATTCAGACGACATCCAAATACAGGGGAGGGAAGAGAGCCATTTAGACCAGACTTAACCCACATGAATTCGCTGATATTTTGGAATTCAAAAGAGTCCGCTGTACAAACTTTTTTATCCATGGCATTAACAATGAGTGAACCTATCCAAGTCTATGATGACTTGTAAAAATATCCATAATTATAAAAAATAAATAGATATCATTACGAATCTCAAAGAAAATTCGATATTACTGGTAGTAAGTTACTAGACAAAGAAGTGGAAAATGGAGCTATTTGTAAGATTGCCAGGCAGCATAAGAGTCAAAGAGAATATTAATCATGATTCTATGTGCCCTAACAAAAGTTTCATATTCAATTTTCTCGTGCGCATCCTCTGAGGTTAACTTTAAAACATTATTAATAGGTAGGAGATGCAACGAAAAACCCACTATGTAACTAATTTCTATATAAACTTTGGGTTTTTCAAGAAAATGTAACATTTTCCCATGAATGTGATTTACTTGAATTGTAATAGGCTAATGTTGCAAGTAAATATTTCATATATACATATCTTGATACTTCTAAATGTCTATGAGGTTCAGAAAAAAAAATTAATTCATTTTGTTGTTATAGAAATTCTATTTGCTTATATTGTTCATTAATTTTAAAATGATTACAAGTCCTTAACTAATTGCATTACACACACGGATAAGAATATGTTATGTGGCCTGTCATGTGACCTATGAACCACATGTGAAGTTCATGAACTATGCATTCCTTTCTCCAGTCAATCTGCTTTTGCAAGCAGAGACGACACACAGATGAAGCCTGTGTAAGCAGATTATTGAGGTTAAAAGGAACAAATGCTGATACGGCAATGATGACGTCGTCACTTGGCAGGAGATTGCACTCAGCCAGCTAAGAGTTACGTTACTTGCTGTAAGAGATACGACTTTAGTATTTTCAAATGATATTTTAGTGTTTTAATTCTCCACCCGCATGAGAAGAATGTCTGAAAAAAAAACAGTACCAAAATTGAACAATATATTAGTTTCATGTTGGAAAACTGCATGATTATGTTAAATCAAATATTCCTTATTGAAACTAATGAAAACGGTTTCCATACAAATTCTATATATATTATTAGCCCTGTATAAGATTCATAAAGGATTATTTCATAGATAACATTTTCACTTCTAGACTTCCTGACTTTAAAATTTCTTTTATTTTATTTTATTTATTTATTTATTTATTTATTATTATTATTATTTTTTTTTTTTTTTCATTGACTACGAATATAAATCACCGGACAGACAATATGTCAGTAGATTTTGGATATGTGTTTGAACTTTTAGCTTATTTGTCATTACTAAAGCGTTAAGTTAGAGTTCAAATCTTTACGCATATATATTTGGATATTTAATGGTTACGTTTTGCTTATTGATATTATCGTGATTCCTTTTTTATTATAATTTGTAACCCTTCCGACTTCTTACGGAGTGTATTATATTGACTCCACTTGTATCCATATTTATTTTATTTTTTTATATTTATTTATATATATATATATTTGATAAATTAATGGTTGGCTTGAATATGTGGAAAAGTGTTCTAGCGGCGTACCGTATAAGGCTACTTGCGGCATCAATTCTATAGATACAAGATATAAATGATAAACGTATTTAAAACCGCGAGAACCGCTATAATCCAGTTCGGATCCAACATCACGAGTTGTAACTCGTAAGACATTGACACTTCCTATTTAATTATCCGTTATTCTACCAACCGATTGACTCTGGTGATCAAATATATTATTGGTTTTCTTAATGGAAAGGAATTCACACAACGTGTTAAGGAGATTATTATTGATTTACACCACCCGAGTCACAGATTATTATGTGTTGAATTCCATATTTATGGATTTAGCACTCATAAATATTCGTAACGCACTCAATTGCGGTGTTTGTTTTTAGTGCTATTAATTCTATATAACGTGTCAAGGAACTATTAACACTAAGAAGTGTTTATTCCCTCTGTCAGACTCGCAATTCTGTTAATAATTCTACGTATATTCTTTCAAGGATTGATTTGGCACAGGATAGGCTCCTAAACTGACAGGTGTCTTAGTGTATCCCTTGTTTTCATGACACGTGTTACAATTAGTTATGTGCTTTTTATATCTGTAAGCATTGTAGGCCAGTAAAATAGTGATTTGGCTTTCTGTGACATAGTAGAGAACCTGGATGACGGAATGCAACCAGTTTTATGACGATTGGTATGAAAGAGATTATTACTACTACCTGGTCGTTAGTCATCTGCTGTGTTCTTCGGGTTTTCCTCGTCACAGACCTACATATAATATTACATTTGATTACATTATTCTGATACACATACTTTAAATATACTTTTGCTTTAGGGTTTCTGCTCGAAGTGTTTATTGTTTTTTGCCTAGCCACTGACCCTGTTTCCGTTTCGAAGTGTTTATTGTTTGGTGTTTATTGTTTTGCTTATCGCTGTTGACACTTGCTTTGTTCAGTTTGTAACAGTTCTGCGCTCCGACCCAGATATTCAATGCTCGCGATCTCTTGGGTTAAGGAATTTTCTTGTTTAGATACGGTTTTAAACAATAGGCACGGATGTTTCTATATCTTTTAGTCCAATTAATGGTTCTTTGCTGTATGGTGCGGGATTGCGGGATAATGCGTCAGCTATGATAATTGCTTTCCCAGGTAGATATCTTATCTTGGCTCCAAAGACCTGAATGATCATTTGTCACCGAGTTCCTTTTGGACTGTGATTAAAGCCTTTGAAAAAACTCGGTAAAGGACTCATGTTCAGTAAGGACTTTATCAGGATAGCCATAGATTATGAACTTAAGATGTACTAGTGAGTTAATGATACCTAGCCCTTCCTTGCCTATTACTGCATATTTACTTTCAGAGGGCTTTAGTTTACGTGAATAAAAAGCTATAGGGAAGAACTGTTTATCATATTACTGAAGTAATACCCTCTTACCCCTTGGTCTGAGGCGTCTGTTGCAATAAAAAAAATTCCTTATTTAAATCAGGGATTTTTTAAGTTAGGTGAGCTGCATTATTCCGCTTTTAAGATATCGAACGCCTGTTGTTGCTTTTTAGACCATAATAAATCTACGCTCTTCTTCGTAAGATCTGTTAAAGGAGCTGTCATGATTGAAGAGTTACATATTTACATACGATTGTAATACCCACTACAGCGCCAAAGTGCTGTATCCCCCTTTTACGTTAATAGGTACCGGAAAGTTATGAATAGCCGACACCTTACCATGGACCACTTTAAGACCTTGACTAGACACATAAAACCTAGATAAACATGTTCGGTTTTTAAAAACTCACATTTAGATATTTTACTCTGAGATTATTTGTCTTTGTCTCTGTAGCACTAGCTCTACTTTATGTGAATGTACTTCTAAGGTATTAGAAAAGATTACAAGATCATCCATATAGGCATGTAGGTTATCCCCTAAAAGTCTCCAAACACTATATTGTAATTGGGGTGCAACGTAAGCCGGAGGCATACGTACAAATTGATAATGTCCCCTGAGTGTGCTGAAAACGGTGTATGAGGTACAATCACTTAGGTAATGGTATCTGGTAAAGCTTTTAAGTAAGTCCAAGCTGGTGAAAAATTTATTCTAACCTAACAGAGATAAGATGTCGTCGCTACATGGCACTGGAACTATCGGGAGTCGTTTCCTTGTTTAAGCGACAGAAATCTACGCAGATACGCCAAGTCCGATCTTTTATGGCATGACGTTTGAGGGAAAAATTATATGGGCTTATTTGATTTCCTAATGACTCCTATTACTAACATTTTTCAACTACGTCATTTATCTCTATTTTGAAATTTCATTGAAAGTCTACACGAAGGTACGTATATAGCTTAATGTTTGTCCTTAGACCGTATTTTGTGTTAAATTACATCCGTTTTTTTCCTCCGAGAAATCACTCGCTAGTGGAGAAACTTCCTGGTATTCAGATAAAAGATAAAAAAAATTTCTGCTGAATCACCTCTGCTTGAATGACTTTACGGATATTACTTTATATAGATTATCAGAGAGATTCATCCACGACTGGTTGGGCGTGATTAAAAAATTAGCAACAATAAAAAATGCGATATTTATAACTTCCGTATCCACGATATGTATACTTTTAGGGCTTTGTTCGCGGAAATCGTTATATTTCAGAGTGTCGGGAAGGATTAAAATTTCATTTCCCAGCAAAGTCTTTTTACACGCACTAAGACATTCGAGGGTGCATGCTTCTCGAGATTTTGCGTGCAAAGTGCGACTGTGGTTGTGGGAGAATTCTGTTGGGTCATTTGAACAATGTTACGATTTATGAGACAAATGTATAGTTCCTTTATATAAGTTATTATTTGATTAACTGTCTCATTTTTGTTCAAACGGATTTTAATATGTTTGAAGGTTTATAGGATTTTCCTTTGATAAACACGCCTTATTTTGCAGGATGTAAGATAATATTTTGTATACCCCTAGATGGATCTTACAATTACACTACATACAGATCAACGTTTTTTATAACTATAGAGGTATCTGTAAACGCTCGCTTATCCGGACTTCTCATTAGGGAAGTTCGAACAACAGACGGTGAGTCCGTAAAATACAGGATTAATACGTGTACTAATGAAATAAAACAAGATATTCTAATTTTTACGGCGCGTACAGTGGGCTTAATCCCCACCGTATTTATTATAACTTAATGTATTAAAATTACTAGAACCTGCTCTGATTACTTGATACTGTCGTGTGATGCATAGGAAAAAATCCTTTTAGTTCAAAAGATATCGGTATGTATGAACCAACATCGCTTTTCCCCACTCTGCTAGAGTCGCTTATTGTGTGGAATTTGCTTCGCTTTGAAAACTCGGCAGATTTAACTAACCTTGACCGCTTGACTAGGTGACACAGTCACCGAGTTTGCTTGTTTGATTCTGAACGGGCTACTGTTTCTATTTCTTTTTGTAATAATTAGGATCCTTCTCTTTATTACCATCGGCAACGTATTGTGTGTTTTTAGCATTATGTTTGCTGGTTACGTATAAGCAATGAATGATGAACTATTAGGAACTGAGCGATTACTAATAAGACAAGTTATCACTACTGCATACAATTTTAACTGTTTGTACTTCATTCTTTGCTAAAATTTGAAATAGTGAGGGATCCTGGTCAGCGCATTTAGCCTGATGAAAGTTTTTTACAGACATGTTATTCCTTGCAATCCAGCCATATTTTAAAGTTGAGTTGAGTCATTGAGGTTCGATATTTTATATAACTCAAAAAACTCAAGGCTAAAACTGCGATCGGGACTTGCAAATGAGCATTTATTGTCATGACCCGAAATAGTGTTACCTCTAATTTATATAGATTTTGTACGGGTGTTCCACTTGTTTTTTGTGTGTTTTCTAATCACTACGGTGCTTAACGACCCTATCCATGCATCTGTATAAATACAGACGTCCACTGCGTAAACGCATATTCACTGTTTAATATGATTTGTTACGTAAGGGATTAATAATCACCCAAATGATAAAATTAACATAGTATATGATTATGATATTTCAGTAGAACTTCTGGAAACAGACACTCAAAGATAAAAACTCGCAGTAGCGAAATCTCAATGATGTTGATAATTTCTGTAAAAAAGTAAGATTAAGAATGTCTCGTAACTTCAGCCACAGGAATAACGAAATTCGACCTGCAAAGGAAACACTCAAAGTTACTCCAAATGAATAAAAAATTGTACTTAGCTTGCTTTTGTGGGAAGTCACGGTGTTCCGATAACGACACACGGCCTTGGTCCTCCTTCTCTATTTAGCGGATGACCTGGTTTGGCTTCAGTTTCCCCCGTGCGCGTTGTTTCGATGATTCGAGCCCTTGAAAGATCCGATGCTGCAGACGCGTTCGGTTTTGTTTCTTGGAGTGCCGGAAACGCTCACTAACGATGTTTTCTTGAATGATTCTAATGAGAGGACGAAGCTTGCGTTGTCGTAGGAAAAAGACACGTCGGTTTTTGTTTCTTGAAGTTATTCACTAAACAATGATACTAAGTTGGTTGAAGAATCTGTTGCTTTCGTCGTCGTTGAAGAGTTCTTATTGTTTTCTGAAGTCGCTCACTAACGATGATACTAGGTTGCTTGAAGAATCTGCTGCTTCCGTCGTCGTTGACTTCTTATGATACATGATTTATTATTCTGGTTTTTTCTTCGTAGGACGTTGTAGAGTTCTTCTGGTACGCTGGCCACCAATATTAGGGCTTGTGCCTTGTATGATAAGGCGGCCTATGAGGTAATGTTAGACTAGCGATAATCTATACGCTAAGTCGGTTGGTATTGCACTTCCATCTTCAATGGAGTGTCTGGGGTTTTGTAGATCACTTACGAAGTCGGTATTATCTTTACGACGATGTGTTTAAACTCATGGTTCGGTGAGGTTCTTGTAGAAAACACTAAGTATTATATATTCTTCTGAAGTTTTACATGGTGAAGATCAGATATGATTGTACAAGTCTTCTAATAACGATAGCTTGATCGCTTCTGCCAATGATGATGGCTAATCCTATTCCTCTACATGATAAAGCTTAGGTAAAGAGGTACAGGTCTTCTAATGACGATAGCTAACTCTGTTCTGCTTGTCTACCATCTCTGTTACAAGTTATGAAGGAACAGACAGTAGTTCGAACATATGAACATACAATCCAAATGACATAGTTTCATACGAACACACAATCAAATGAGACACGCTACAGATCACGTAGGCGGTAGTTGTCTCAAGCAGGGAGCTTTGACTAATGTTTATAAACAATCGAATGACTACAGGTGACGGCATGTTATCTTAGCCTACTTTTATTGTATACGTCATCTTTAGCGTCTCTAGTCTGATCACATTCCTGCAAGCAATCTTTTATATATATGGACTAACATTCCATATTTTTATTATGTAAACACTTACATATGTACTCGCATATCTAATGTAGTTGATTTAGTTGCTGCTGAGGCAAGGTACCATTGAACCTGCATGAAAAAATTCTACCAAGCATATCCTGGGATGAAACGTGGTCGTCCCAAAAGTGATACAGTTATAGAGGCAATGACACATGCTTTTAACTTCCTGGAAGAAAATAGAGAAGAATGTCAATTTACTTTCAGTAAGATTTTTGAGGCATATGAGGGTGAGCTACCAACTGAAAAATCAATAATGTCTGAACCGAAAGAAAGATATGGAGAAGACATTATTGTTTCAGTGAACAAAAACAGAAAGCCTGTGGTGTGTTTCCGCGACACAGGGAACAAAATTCTGACTGATGCTTGGTAAGAAAAACAAAGAAGTAAGGACGAGAAAGAAGAGCGACTTCGAGTAGTAAATGCACCCGCCAAAATAATTGCTGAAGATGTAAGGTCCCAGATATATGAAACTGATCTGTATCCATGTCCAGAAAATTTCTTAACTGACATGGATTCTCTTATACCAGATACCCTCAGCTGTCTCGTTAAAACTGTTGTACTGAAGAACAAGAAAGGTGATAAAAATAAATGGGATAAGAAGTGCACAGCAATTTCATGCTATTCTGACCGCAGCTACACCACATTCTTTCCTATCCCCTCAGCAAATAGGCTTTATGTTCATCTCAGTCAAAAGTATGGTTCTAAGCACCTACTGAATGTACTCTCTACCTTGGGATTATGTGCTTCCTATGCTGAGGCATCGCTCTTTCAAGTATCAGCTTTACATCATCCAGCCGGGGAACCTCAGACTGACTCATTTACACAGTTTGTGTTTGACAATGTTTCTTGCAAGGGGTTGTTATGTTCAAACTCTGACGTAATTGATGATGAAAAGGACTGTGACGATCCCCTTGATGCCACATTAGAAAACTATTTGATGTCAGAGGGTGAAGAAACTCATGGAATAGAATAATCAGAATATATAATAGGGGGGCCAGCAACCCACTCCTAATGAAAAGCAAATACAGTTAAAAAGAAAGTGAACAAACCTCCCTGGGGAGGTTGGTTCATGGCCACCCCGCAAGGGATGAAGGTGTCAGGCAAGAGATAGATAGGTAGATAGATACATGCCAAGCTGTTATCTTATCTTACAACCATTCTACAAAAGAACCAAACTGCTTGTCATTACTTTCCTATGAAGAGCAATGCAGTTCGCTATACTACCCATAACGAGAAAACCAATGCTATCCTGGAAATCAATACTTCTAATTGTGCAGCAAAAACTGGTAAAGCATTGTTGAAGTTGATAACTTCATAATTAGGGTGGATGGTTGGGTGCAAGGTTGGTAAATCTGCCAGTGAGCATTCACTGTCTGTCCTAAGCATGAAACAAAAAGAGGAAGGACACCCTTGAGACAAATTTTGGAGATGGGGGTAGGCAAAATAAGTCGCAAACTTTTTCGTAGGCTTGGCACGAAAACGGTGCGACATATAAAAAATATGCATATAAGAGTAATTATAGGACATTTTGCGTAGATTATCTTATGTATAGACATATTTTCTGGTAAAGTGAGTCCCAAGCGAGATATTTGCAAAATACTGTTTTTCGCCGCCATTTTTCTAAGATGGCGGCCAAATCCGGGGCGGTAGAGGGGTGCAAAATTTAT
>NC_087217.1:17293186-17330686 GCF_015104395.2 Macrobrachium nipponense
TAATCATAGGATACCCGTCTATGGGCAATCAAAACATTACATTAGCCCCTGCAAAACACGGCGTGTATATCAAAGGAAAATTCTATAAGTCTTCTAATACCCTAAAATCAGTTTTAGATAATAAGGAGACAGAAAGTGTAGTAACATATATCGAAGAACCAATCACTTGTCTCATGAACCAAGAAATAATCCACGCGTCCCAACAGAATTCTCGCTCACCCGTAATATCAGCTTGCACGCAAACTCTCGAGCCGAACCTAACTTCGAACATATTAGTGCGTGTAAAGAAAACCTTGCCGGATCTGAAATGTTAATCCTTTCCGACACTCTGAAAACACACGGATTATCCGTCACACAAGCCATTTATACAGTCGGCTCACAACAACAATGTAACATCGAAGTCTGTAATCATTTGAATACCACTTTAGTAATCCACAAAAATCAACATATCTTGGATGTGGAAGTTTAAAAACATCGCATTCTTACCGTAGCTGAGATCAATCACGCTCAATCAGTTGCGGATGAATCCCTTTTGCAATCTATAAAAAATAAAATCAATAAAGACATTCAAGAAGAAGAAATTCAGCAGAAATTTTTGAATATTTTACTGAATATCATGATGTTTTTTCCACTACGGATGGAACCTTAGGAAAAACGGATGTCATCGAGCATCAAATAAGGTTAAAAGACAAACAGAAAGTTTATCTATTACCTTCATACAGACTTCCTATGAAATTCCAGAATGAGATAAACTGAGGAAGTAGGTAAAATGCTAAAAGAAGGAGTCATTAGGAAATCAAACAGCCCTTATAATTTTCCGTTAATAGTAGTACCGAAAAAAGATCGAACCTGGCGGATATGCGTCGATTTTCGTCGCTTAAATGAGGAAACAATCCCTGACCGATTCCCAGTGCCATGTACTGACGATATTCTATCTTTACTAGGTCAGAACAAATATTTTACCAGTTTGGACTTACTAAAAGGCTTCCATCAGATTCCGTTGGAAGAAGAGAGTATCCCATACACTGCCTTCAGCACAGCCAGGGGACATTATGAACTTTTGCGTATGCCTTTTGGTTTACGTTGTGCTCCCATAACTTTTACTAGAATGATAAACATTGTGTTTGGAGACTTGTTAGGAGATATCCTACATGCCTATATGGACGACCTAGTAATCTTTTCTGATACCTTAGAAGAACATTTATGTAAATTAGAGTTAGTGCTACAAAGACTAAGGCAGCATAACCTAAGGGTAAAGATAAGTAAGTGTGAATTTTTTAAAACAGAACTAGTCTATTTAGGTTTCACGGTGTCTAGTCAAGGTCTTAAAGTAGTCCATGATAAGGTATCAGCTATCCATAACTTTCCGATACCTACTAACGTCAAGGGAATACAGCAATTTTTAGGATGTAGTGGCTATTATCGCTGCTTTATACGCAACTACTAAATCATAGCCGCTCCCCTAACCGATCTTATAAAGAAGGGCGTAGATTTCATATGGTCTGAAAAACTTAATCTTCATTCATTACAGGAATCAATCTTCAACTACGAGTTCTCGCCCGCTGATTCTTTTTCTCGTTGTTGCTAATCGCTTTTTCTTCCAGGAGTTCTCCGTATATCATCTTTATCAAATTATCTGTATTTATATTATCTTTTTTTGGGTGATTTTCCTATATATATATATGTGTGTATATAACAACACAGATCAGACGAGATTAAGGGCAGGAACACGATGAGATTCACATTTTTGCTTTAATCCTACGTCTCGTGACAACACCGCCACATCTTCTGGGATTTTCTACAAAATAAAATATAATATGTTAATATAAAATAAGAGCTGATTACAAGATCCAATGGTTGAAAAAGCTAAAACAATTTAATAGTAAAATTACAAATCACAGATTTAATTACATGGACACTTGATTAAAACTGAAATTAGAAGTACAAAACAATTATAAATAACGGAAAGAACATATAAATATCTAAGCAAAATTATGTATAAACTTAAAAAGAACTGCAATGCATGCAAGCAAAACTCCACACTCTTAACCCACCTTTCAGCATCAATGATAAAAACACACTAAAAGTAAACAATGTCAAGAGGCCCAAGGAATGACAGAAAATTTAGGCTAAAAACAAGGGAACAGAAGAGGAATGGTTGTTTAGAGTTGGAACTCGTAATTTGATGTTTAGAGATTCCAAAATCAACAGTTCGTTGAGTTCCTTTGTTTGGCCAATAATTTTAAAATCTTGATAATTGATTGTAGCTTTACATTTAATAGTATGATTCCTAATGTAAGAAGTTTCTGGATTAGGTAGCTTACACCCAGTTCTATAACTAACGCCCCAATGGGAATCAGCCCTGACCTTGAGAAGACACCGGGTAGATCCCACATGTTTTCCCAGATTACATCTGGGACAAGTGTATTCATAAACGACACCCGACGTCATCAAGGGGCAGAGCCGATCTTTAAACTTGAAGAGCGAGCCAATGGTCCTGGGATTCTTAGGTATAAGCTTTAGATTTACGGCTCTAAAATCCCTGTGTACAGTCTTAGTGAAATCTTTTCGAAAATTATCATTTAATAGGTATGGGAAACTGGCATAAAGAGGAAGCTTGGGGACCTTAGAACATATAGGCTGTTCAGAACACTTTTTGTCAAGAAGTTTATTCAAAATAAAATAAAAAAAATTCTTATAGGGAAAGCAGTTATTAAAGAAGTTTTGGAGAAGAAAAGTAATTTCGTTGTGGAATAGAGCCCAGCTAGAGGTAAGGGTACTTCTCTAATAACTGCTTTCCCTCTAAAAAAAATTTTTTATTCTAAATTTTAATTTTTATGTGTATAAATAATTTTGCTTAGATACTTAAATGTTCTTTTCGTTATATATAATTGTTTTGTACTTCTAATCTCAGTTTTATTCAAGTGTGCATGTATTTTAAGTCTGGGAGTTGTAATATTATTATTAAATTGTTTTAGCTTTTTCAACTATTGGATCTTGTAATCAGCTCCTATTTTATGTTAACATATTATATTTTATTTTGTAGAAAACCCCTGAGGATGTGGCGATGTTGTCACGAAACGTAGGATTAAAGCAAAAATGTGAATCTCATCGTGTTCCTGCCCTTAATCTCACCTGATCTGAGTTGTAATTATATATATATATATATATATATATATATATATATATATATATATATATATATATATATATATATATATATATATCAGGACCAGCAACAGTGCCACTCTAATATTACACTTGCAAATGAAGCAAAGCAGCAGGATCTCTACAAATGGTTTGCAAGAGCAGTGGATAATCTCTTAAAGCAATCGATGGAATGAATGAAAGAATTCCTGAGTCAATTATCTTTTATGAGAAAGAAGCATGGATGCTATATTGGAACCAGAGAAAAGGCAAAGGCTATTGAGATAAACTAATTACAGGGAATAAACAAGCTTCAGCACAAGTTAGTAAGAGGTTGAGAATGTTTTGAGGGCGGTTGATCTATTTGAAAAAGTGGACAATCACAGGTTGCTGAAACGTGTGTATCAATACGAAAAATCAGCAAGGAAACTCAGAGAAGAAAATCGAGAATTTTAGTAACATGATGGAGTAGAAGATGCTGAGTATGGGAAGGGCTTCGATATCAGGTACTCGAGATTGAGTGGAAGAAAGGTATGAGAAGAAGGCGGGAGGGAAAGTTAAGCATTACAAGGGGTGGAGGGGTTTACACAAGTTACTCATCAAACTAATATAATTTTTTTTTCTTTTGCAAATGGAGTTCATTCTAAATTAAGGGGCTAAAAATTAATATGGACATTATTACTACTATTTTCCTCTACTTCCGATGCTTTTATCGATTATCTATATACAACATATATACATATAAATATATAGTATATATATATATCATATATATATATATATATATATATATATATATATATATATATACATATATATATATATATATTTATAGATATATATATATATATACATATATATATATATATATATATATATATATTTATATAATATATATATATATATGTAATAATTCATATATAATTTACAAGATCTGTAAATATAAACCAATGACCTGGGTCATGGCATTAGGAGGGTTCTACGTGACCAAAGCAGACCTAGATTACGCTATGCGCTGTCTGCAGTAGCCTGATCTAGCTCAAAGCTTTGTCAACAACTTCCATGGGAAGCGGTTGACCTGTTTAACCTACGCCGGAAACTTGTAACTTCCGAGCCGGCGAACTACGTATGTGTTTTTTTAATATGAATTGCTGAGATAGCTAATGTTCCGCTATCGACGCGATGCTTTAGAATGGCAGTTCCACGCCAACGATCAAACATATCGTCGTCCGACACCGAGCTGCATCTCCTAGTATGGAGTTACAGAATAAAGTTGTTATCTTGTCAACTTGCCTGTTTGAATCATCTCCTCTAGTCAAGGAAGAACCTCTCTACTAAGATATCCAAGGGAGATGAGAGGAACCAAAAAATACTTACGAATGACAGTCGTAAGGAGAACACAAAAAGTCTATCGCCAAGCGATAAGACATTAGAAGTGGTGGCAGCGTATAAACGAAGAACATAATTAACAAGACCCATATCAGCCGACCGAAGGTCTACAAGAACTAACTTCCACCTTCAACATCAAACTAAACAGAGGAAACGGGATCTTCAATCAACGCAACAGTTTATGAAGACGCAACTATGTCCTTCATCGAGAGGAATACAAGCATTTAACACTGACGTTTGAGCAACTGTTGTCACTTATCTTCGAGAATCTACACGGACGAGGGCAGCATCGAACATCAACGGAAAGAAGAAAACAAACACAGGGAACATCACCCGATCTAGCAAGGACGGAGGCTGTGACGTCATCAATCTTGGACTTCCCCGCGCATCGTGCACCGAGGAAGGAACGGCTCCGAGACGTCATCACGACTTCCGACGCGAGACGTGGACAGGAACTGAGACGTCATCCCATGTCAACAATCCTTCGCAATATAATCTGGAGCTAAGTACCATTTTTATCTATTCAGGTCTTTTCCTCAGTGAAGTGTTGTTCATCAAGAGTCGATCGTCCAGTATTCTGGGGGTGAGTTGTTCGCCATATTAATCTTCCTTCATTACAGAACCAATCTTCAACTACGAGGTTCTCGCCCGCAGATTAATTTTTTTTTCTTTTCTAGTTGTCATTAACCATTTCTTGCAGGAATTCTCCGTATAATATTTTATCATATTATCTGTATTTTTGTATCTTTTGGGGGATTTTCCTATTATTATAACACACTTATACAGTACATTGCTTATGCGTTTTACGTAGTGGTCGAGTGTACTCTTATAGATATTTTGATAGGATTGCAAGGAATAGAAGTGATAAGATAAGAAAAAAGTGAAAGCCGAAATGGCAACTACTCCGGCTGGCAACCCCAACGTGGGTGACTCTCGTTAGCGCGAGGTCAGCGATTGTCCCTTTTCAAGGTCGGGTCAATGGGTTCCTGCCTCAAAATGTTGAGGCATGGATCTCATCTGTAGACGCTCATTTAAATGCAAAAAGCATCACAGACCCAGCAGTACAATTACAGGAGGCCAAGAGCTTCGTTGACTTTGCTTTGCGAAAGGCGACGCAAGTGCGTATCTAAGGGGGGTTTCTTTCCAAGAAGCGCTTACATGGGACGAGTTCAAAATTAATTACGTGCCGTGTATGGGGGTGAAGAGGCTTTAGATGTAGTGTTGGCATTGAGAAATATCCTTAACCAGGCCTCCATGACTCAGCTCAATGTTGTCGAGCGGGTCGGCGCTAATTGCCGACCGGCTAAATGAATATCAGGATAGTTTAATAACTCCGGGGGGGTGGGTTCGGGGTGCTAAAATCAAAGTGAAAGATTTTATCCGTTTGATCTACCTTACGTCTATCACTGTAATGTTGCCTGAAGCGTTAGTACGGTGTTTTGATAAAAAATTGCAGCCCGACAGTACGGAATTAGATGTGTATAAACAAATCAAAAAACACATGTCTAAATGTACCGACCTAGATCCTTCGCTCATTCAAGTTTTTTGCAAAAAATGAGAACAAGCCACAACAAGTAAATGTGGTACATAATAATAATCAAGTTGCAGGGATGGTTTGTTATAACTGTAAACGACCAGGTCACATGATTTCAGACTGTCGGACGCGTTTTTGTTCAATACACAATAGTTCAACTCATTCATATAACCGTGCTACTCGAGGAATCAACAGCAAAATGCTACAAACACGCAACCAGTTGCTAGTGCAAATAAAAAGAAGGGTCCTCAGTACTATAAGAAGAAACAACCAAACGGAAATTCTGCACAACAGCAGAAACAAACAAATCGTGCCTCAGGTACCTCTGTTCCTGGGCCGTCTAGCCAGAACTCGCAAGGGCAAGCGAATTTTCAGGGTGTGATAAACAAAACAAATACCACGTAGTTCCTCCAAGGGGGAGAGGGCGATGTTGGGTCATCAATATCAACATCTTTTGTATCAAATAATCAGTTTAATATCATTTATCAGATCATTGTGAGACAATTGATTTTCTATGAAACACACGGCCGAATCAAAAAAATCTGTGCAGGTTCCCGTAGATTTGGCAACAAATTCATGCAATTATTAGTCAAAACGAGTTTTGCGACCAACCTTACATTCAGTAAATTTGGACCATAAGTCATTCACTTTGTTCTTTGATTCTGGTAGTCCACGTAATATAATGGATTTAAGGACTCATCATTTACTCTTTTCAAATTTCCCTATAGAAAAGTCCGGAATAAGGCTCTCAGGCATTGGGAATAATGAATTAAATGTTGTGGGCGTAACTCATGTACAGTACAAGGTCGGTAAGCGCACGTTTGCTGATACCTTTGTCGTTGTACAAAACATTAATATGTATCCCGCAGTAATTATCGGATACCCGTCTATGGGCACTCAAAATATTATCTTAGCACCTGCAAAACACGGCGTGTATATCAAAGGGAAATTCTATAGGTCTTCTAATACCCTAAAATCAGTTTTAGATAATAAAGAGACAGGCAGAGTTGTCACTTACATTACGGAACCAATCACCTGTCTCATGAACCAAGAAATAATACAGGCAACCCAACAGAACTCTCGCTCACCCGTAATATCAGCTTGCACGCAAACTCTCGAGCCTAACGTAACTTCAAATATATTAGTGCGTGTAAAGAGAACCTTGCCAGGATCTGAAACATTAATCCTTTCCGAAACTCTGAAAACACACGGATTATCCGTCACACAAGCCGTTTATACAGTCGGCTCACAACAACAATGTAACATCGAAGTCTGTAATCATTTGAATACCACTTAGTAATCCACAAAATCAACATATCTTGGATGCCGAAGTTTATAAACATCGCTTCTTACCGTAGCTGAGATAAATCACGCTCAATCAGTCGCGGATGAAACCCTTTTGCAATCTATAAAGAACAAAATCAATAAGGACCTTCAAGAAGAAGAAATCAGCAGAAATTTTTGAATCTGTTAACTAAATATCATGATGTTTTTTCCACTACAGGATGGAACCTTAGGAAAAACGGATGTCATCGAGCATCAAATCAGGCTCAAGGACAACAGAAAGTAATCTATGTACCTTCTACCGACTTCCTATGAAATTTCAGAATGAGATAACAGAGGAAGTAGGTAAAAATGTTAAAGGAAGGAGTCATTAGGAAATCAAACAAAAGCCCTTATAATTTTCCGTTAATAGTAGTACCGAAAAAAGATCGAACTTGGCGGATATGCGTAGATTTTCGTCGTTTAAATGAAGAAACAATCCCTGACAGATTCCCCAGTACCATGTACCGATGATATCCTATCTTTACTAGGCCAGAATAAATATTTCACAAGCCTAGACTTACTAAAAGGATTTCATCAGATTCCGATGGAACAAGAGAGTATCCATACACTGCCGTTACAGCACAGCCAGGGGACATTATGAATTTTTGCGTATGCCTTTTGGTTTACGTTGTGCTCCTATAACTTTTACTCGTATGATAAACGTCGTCGTTTGGAGACTTGTTGGGAGATATCCTACATGCCTACAATGGATGACTTAGTAACTTTTCCTTTTCACATTAGAAGAACATTTACGTAAATTGGAGTTAGTGTTACAAAGGTTAAGGCAGCATAATTTAAGGGTAAAGATAAGTAAGTGTGAATTTTTTAAAACAGAACTAGTCTATCTAGGTTTTCACGGTTTCTAGTGAAGGTCTTAAAGTCGTCCACGATAAGGTGTCGGCTATCCGTAACTTTCCGATACCTACTAACGTCAAGGGAATACAGCAATTTTTAGGATGCAGCGGTTACTATCGCCGCTTCATCCGCAACTACTCAATCATAGCCGCTCCCCTAACCGATCTTATAAAAAAGGGCGTAGATTTTCGTATGGTCTGAAATTCATCAACAGGCGTTCGATAAATTGAAAGATGAACTGTGTAGTTCTCCTATCTTGAAATTTCCTGACTTCGGTAAGGAATTTTTCATAGCAACAGACGCCTCAGACCTAGGAGTAGGTGGGGTATTGCTTTCAACAATATGATAGACAGTTTTTTCTTTTTTCCCTATAGCTTTTTTATTCACGTAAACTGAGACCTTCCGAAAGTAAATATGCAGTAATAGACAAGGAAGGGCTCGCTATTGTTAATTCACTCGTGCACTTTAAATTCATAATATACGGTTATCCCGTCAAGGTTCTCACTGATCATAAGCCCCTAACCGACTTCTTTAAAGGCTTTAGTCACAGCCCCAAGCGAACTCGGTGGCACATGATCATTCAGGACTTTGGCGCGAGGATCGGGTATTTACCTGGGAAAGCAAATATCATTGCTGACTTAGCATTATCACGCAACCCCTCTTCATCTTGTACCGAGCCATTAGCTGAATTAATAGATATCTCAACCTCCACGCCCGTTGTTAAAACTATATCTGAACAGGAAGATCTGGGCTGGAGTGCTGAACTATTACAGACGGAACAAAGAAAAGATTCGCAAATAGAACATCATCATTGCGTTAAACGGAAATCCGAAGGAAAAAGAATACCTAAAGTATAAGCAGCAGAATTATATCCTACAGGACAATATCCTGTGTAGATCCGTGACGAGGAAAACCCGCAACACACCGCAGTTGAATAACAACCAGGTGGTGGTGCCTATCTCACTCATACCCACTGTCTTAAAGTGGTTGCATGAAAATCCACTGCACGGACACCCGGGTTATACCTTGATGTCACAGAAAGCCAAATCCTTATTTTATTGGCATACGATGCTTACAGATATAAAAAAGCACATAGCAAATTGTCGCACTTGTCAAGAATACAAAGGGCACACGAAGACACCTGTCAGCCTAGGGGCTTACCCCGTGCCAAATCAACCCTTTGAAAGAGTACATTTAGATTTATTAACAGGATTTTACGAGTCAGACAGAGGAAATAAGCACTCCTAGTAATTATAGACGCTTTGACTCGATATACAGAACTTATAGCGCTTAAAACAAAAAACCGCGGTCGAGTGCGCTAGGAAGTTTTACGAGTGCTACATTTGTAAACATGGAATTCCACACATCATTATCTCAGACTCGGGCGGGGAGTTCAATAATCATTTCCTTAACTCCTTGTGCGAATTCCTTTGTATAAAGAAAATCAATACCATGATCTATCACCCAGAGTCTAATGGGCTAGTGGAAAGGGCAAATCGTAAGGTTTTAAACATTTTAAGGGTCACCTTAGGGGGGGCAGACCCCAACTGGGACATTGCCATACCTGCGGTACTAAGCACACTTAATCACTCGTATCATGTGTCTATTAATGACACCCGCACGAGGCACTGTACGGTATCCCGGCCCGAACGCCTTTCCACATCTTAAAGCCTACAACTAATTTATCAAATCCTCTAAAGGATGTTATGGATGCAAGCATAAGTCGATATAATATAATTCGTAAGAATTTAGAAGAAGCACAGATCATAATGAAAAAAAAATCATGATAAAATAGCTAAGCCAACTAGAACATATGCCGTGGGCGATCAGTATACATACAAGTATACTGCGTAAAGGTTTAAATTATAAACTGACACCTAAGTTTGAAGGCCCGTTTAACATTTTAGAAAATTTAACGGCCAATAGAGTTAGGGTTCAAAATGTATCCAAACCCACTGATGTGAGAATAGTCCCATTGGCACATATCAGAATCTAAAGAAGGGTAGATGGAGTGAGGGAAAAAATGGTTGTATTTATGAAACTTGTATAATAATTTTATATTATATATCTATTAATCATATTGTATGTAAACCTATTCTTTTACGCGAGTTATTACATCTGTTTTACTCATTGCAGTTTTTCAAAAATGAATCTGTTATTGTTAGGAGTGATATTGTGTATTCAGACAATCTTTGTTGTATGGAAAGAGCGCTAGGACGAAAGACATAGAATTTAATCATGGCTCGATTATCGAGAGAATCGATGATATATTCATCGTGTCAAGTAATATTGTTATCGAGGTAGATATGCATGCTATTTTCTTACCTGAAGATGACGTCCTTAACTTAAAGAATGACCTGATGAGGTTTGGTATTTCCCTTAAGGAAATGCATGAACGTAATTTTCATGCTAACTCAGAGATTTCACTAGCTCAAACACTAAGCGTCGCGGAAATGTTGTCTTATGAACATTACGAAAATAAACGCCCGAGGGGCAAGAAGAACTCGCTCGTGACCTGCTGATGTGGTCTGTGCGGCACAATACTCTTGAACGCCGCAACCCGCTTATTCTAGCTGGACTAAACATCTTAGGATCAGTTGCGAATCTAGGCTTAGGAATCTCAAATCGCCTCAAGATAAATAATCAAAATAAAAGAATTGAGTTTTTGCAACACAAAACGGAACTGGCCTTATCAGAACTTCGCAGCCAGTTATCTTCGATCAATCAAATAATGAATATCGTTAATGAACATTCAAATAATATCGATCAGTCATGGAAGTTCAACATTTGCTGGCTACTTTAGCTTACTATAGTTCGAAAATAGATCATATCCGTGTGAAAATATCACATTTTATTGAAAAGTCAAAGATTACGTAGAGCAATTACGTTAGCAACAAAGGTGTGTTATCTCCTCACCTCATGCCTATTAAAGATCTGACGTTAACTTTAGAAAACGGACGGGAGAAGCTAGGTTATATTCCTTTATTAGATGCCTAAAAGTAGAATTCTATTATAGCTAATATCAGTCAGCGTTGAAAATTATAGAATTATGATCACAATTCCTTTTGATTCTTCCGATGCTTGGCAATCATACAAAATAGCACCGTTTCCTACTTTTATGACGAATAACTCAAATCCAGTCAATATCCCAATTTAACGGGGCATGTACTGATTTCTTCTGATAAGAAATCATTTACAGTCATTAAAGACTTAGATAAACTCACCTCATTGTTCAGAAGCCATGAATAATAAAATTTGTACAGCTGACTCTTTTGAATCTATCCTATATCAACGGATTCATGTGAGTTAGACATAGTGCTAAACGGCTCTCTCTCTCATACAAGCGAAAGGTTGTCTGGGGAAACTTTATCCTTTTACGGTAATAAATTCAATTACAGGATGAATAATGGTTCCTGGATCCGTTATGATAAGGCCGGATTCGACGTCGTGTGTCCGGACACATCACCGCCCATGCCCCTACTTCGTAGCAGCCGATGGTTACGGGGACATCTACAAAACTATACCGTCAGAGGGGTCAACACGATAATACGTGAGAAGGCGTATTTCGCGAACTACACGTGGGCTACCACAATCATCCCATCACTACCTCTCCCATACAACGCGCGAGTAGCTCATCGTCCTGACGCAACTGGCTGAGATGACCCACGCGTCATCGACTTATGCAGGTGGAGAACATCTTCGCTACTACATTCTGCTAGCCGTGTTCAGCGTGACGGCCATATTGGTTATCGCCGTCAACATCTTTGCTTGGCGTAGGCTGAGGCGTAACAGAAGGATCTCCAAGGGAACGTACTGGCCCGTCTGGATGACGTACCCCCGTTAAACTCAAGTCGTTTGCGTTTAGGGCCGCCTGAACCTGGCCACTTCAGTTCGTGCCTAGGGAATTGTCTGGAATTGTGTTGTGTGTGAAAAGCGGTCCGTATGCTGGCAAAAATGTAGGACAAGAAAGACTCACGGCCTTTGCATTTGAACAGTTAAAGTATCTCCAGGGCGCCTAATAAAGCATTATAGCCCAATATTATACATTAATATATTCCTAAAGGTATTTTTCGGGCACCTAATAAAATATCAGCCCATATATTGAATTTCTGCAGAATTACAATTGTTTATACTATTATACAATTATATTTATCTATTACAAAGAGTGTCAAGTACTCTTTAAACAATTATCCATGATCATGCTATAATCATTATTTGTAACCATTATTCTTAATCAGGTTACCTGTTATCATATTAATCATGTATACATGTTTTGATTTTTACCTTTTTATTATTTTTGGTACATAATCATTATTATTACCAAACATGGATCTATATTGTTTTCCATGCATTTATCTTTGTTTATGAATATGTCAACAAGGGTATGTAACCAGAACCTTTTTATGCATTTAATCACTTAGTATGTTACGAGCACGCTCCTATGAACAATGTTTAAAGTAATTTTTTTTGTTATTCAAGGCTTGAATAGGTAGCAGTCCGAGCCTAATGTAATAATTACATATGTATAATTTACAAGATCTGTAAATATAAACAATGACCTGGGTCATGGCATTAGGAGGGTTCTACGTGACCAAAGCAGACCTAGATTACGCTATGCGCTGTCTGCAGTAGCCTGATCTAGCTCAAAGCTTTGTCAACATTTTTTATGTTATGATAACTTTGCACAACAACTTCATGGGAAGCGGTTGACCTGTTAACCTACGCCGGAAACTTGTAACTTCCGAGCCGGCGAACTACGTATGTGTTTTTTATATGAATTGCTGAGATAGCTAATGTTCCGCTATCGACGCGATGCTAGAATGGCAGTTCCACGCCAACGATCAAACATATCGGTCGTCCGCTCCGCGCTGCATCTCCTATCTGGAGTTCAGAAATAAAAGTTGTTATCTTGTCAACTTGCCTGTTTGAATCATCTCCTCTAGTCAAGGAAGAACCTCTCTACTAAGATATCCCAAGGGGATAGAGAGGAACCAAAAAATACTTTACGAATGACAGTCGTAAGGAGAACACAAAAAGTCATCGCCAAGCAAGCGATAATTACATTAGATATATACATATATATATATATATATATATATATATATATATATATATATATATATATATGTATTACAACACAGATCAGACGAGATTAAGGGCAGGAACACGATGAGATTCACATTTTTTGCTTTAATCCCACGTTTCGTGACAACACCGCCACATCTTCAGGGATTTTCTACAAAATGAAATATAATATGTTAATATAAAATAAGAGCTGATTACAAGATCCAATAGTTGAAACAGCTAAAACAATTTAATAGTAAAATTAAAACTCACAGATTTAATTACATGGACACTTGATTAAAACTGAAATTAGAAGTACAAAACAATTATAAATAACGAAAAGAACATTTAAATATCTAAGCAAAATTATATATACACTTAAAAAGAACTCCAATGCATACAATCAAAACTCCACACTCTTAACCCACCTTTCAGCATCAATGATAAAAACACACTAAAAGTAAACAATGTCAAGAGGCCCAAAGAATGGCAGAAAATTTAGGCTAAAAACAAGGGGACAGAAGAGGAATGGTTGTTTAGAGTTGGAACTCGTAATTTGATGTTTAGAGACTCCAAAATCAACAGTTCGTTGAGTTCCTTTGTTTGGCCAATAATTTTAAAATCTTGATAATTGATTGTAGCTTTACATTTAATAGTATGATTCCTAATGTAAGAAGTTTCTGGATTAGGTAGCTTACACCCAGTTCTATAACAAATGCCCCGATGGGAATCAGACTTGACCCTGAGAAGACGCCGGGTAGATCCCACATGTTTTTCCAGATTACATCTGGGACAAGTGTATTCATAAACGACACCCGACGTCATCAAAGGGCAGAGCCGATCTTTAAACTTGAAGAGCGAGCCAATGGTCCTGGGACTCTTAGGTATAAGCTTTAGATTTACGGCTCTAAAATCCCTGTGTACAGTCTTAGTGAAATCTTTTCGAAAATTATCATTTAATAGGTATGGGAAACTGGCATAAAAAGGAAGCTTGGGGACCTTAGAACATATAGGCTGTTCAGAACACTTTTTGTCAAGAAGTTTATTCAAAATTAAAAAAAAAAATCTTAGAGGGAAAGCAGTTATTAGAGAAGTTTTGGAGAAGAAAAGTAATTTCGTTGTGGAATAGAGTCCAGCTAGAGGTAAGGGTACTTCTCTAATAACTGCGCTCCATCTAAGATTTTTTTTTATTTTAAATTTAAATTTTTATGTGTATAAATAATTTGCTTAGATTCTTAAATGTTCTTTTCATTATATATAATTGTTTTGTACTTCTAACCTCAGTTTTAGTCAAGTGTGCATGTATTTTAAGTCGTGAGTTGTGATATTATTATTAAATTGTTTTAGCTTTTTCAACTATTGGATCTTGTAATCAGCTCCTATTTTATGTTAACATATATTTTATTTTGTAGAAAATCACTGAGGATGTGGCGATGTTGTCACGAAACGTAGGATTAAAGTAGAAATGTGAATCTCATCATGTTCCTGCCCTTAATCTCCATCGTGTGGGAGTATATATATATATATATATATATATATATATATATATATATATATATATATATATATATATATATATATATTATATCATAACCAGCAACAGTGCCACTCTAATATTACACTTATACATAAATCTTGCATTAGTTTCTTTCGAATCAGCTGCCTTCATGGAAATATACATTTTTCATGCCACCTATGAAACATGTATGTATGCATTAACGTTATTCAGGAAAGCTTCTATCCTTTGCTATATACAATTTTAGAAAGCTACTTTCCTTAACAAAGTTGAAAAGCATGTTGGATAAAGAATAATGATCAAGAAACTAATAGTATAATGGTAATCATTATTAACGGTATAATGTTCGATCAAGCTGTAAATAAATAAAGAAAACATGTCCGTGCAAAGGAGATGGTAATAACTTTTGCATGTAAATAAAATTTAAATACAACTACCATCATGTAATGAACCCCCAACTATTCATAATGATGATAACTAAATTTTAGCTGAAGAACTTTGTTTCCAGAAGCTAATGCTAGAGAATTTTGTTTCGCATCCTAAGTCTAAAGTCTGTTTGCATTCCAAAAAGTTGTTTTTGCCATTTGATTTGTTGTTTTCTTTCAACTGAAATTTCTGTTCTTTTACAAAACTTTGAGGATATTACTTCTCCTAGTCTCACTTTTAAATATTTTAGAATTGCATCACAAGGAAAATGTCACTATTCTCCTTTAGTTGATTATCTAATTTCTTTACTTTTCACATACATCCAAATATTATTTCTTTCATATTCATCTTTGCAACAATTATAAGGAATCAGTTGCCAAGGGATTCTCAGAACAGGTAATTTCTTTCATGTACCAAGCCTGAAAACATTAGCTCAACATAACAAACAAGTTACAGGAAGAAATCTTTACCTCTTTAAAGACTAACATTTATTTGCAGACAAATATCCTAGATGGTAACTCATATGAACTTGCAAAAACTTCAAAAGTGATTAGGTATATCAAAACAATATTTCCTTAATAATTTATTCATTGTATAAAGATACAAACAAAATAATATAAAAGAATGAAATCTGTTTTACAGATGGCAAGGAAGACATCCTTTATGTTTAAGTCCTTTATTTAGAAGCACTTGCGGTGAACAATACCAGGACCAGACTCATCATATTCTTCCTTGGTGATCCACAAGGCCTGGAAAGTGGACAGAGAACCAAGGATGGAACCACCGATCCAGACGGAGTATTTCCTTTCAGGGGGAGCAATGATCTTGATCTTGATGGTAGATGGAGAGAGATTAGTGATTTCCTTCTGCATCCTGTCAGCAATACCAGCGTACATGGTGGTACCACCAGACATGACAATGTTGGCCAACAGGTCCTTCCTGATGTCGATATCACACCTCATGACAGAGTTGTGGACGACCTCATGAACACCAGAAGATTCCATACCAAGGAAGGAAGGCTGGAACAGAGACTCAGGAGCACGGAAACGCTCGTTACCGATTGTGATGACCTGACCATCAGGAAGTTCATAAGATTTGTCGATAGAAGAGGATGCCGCTGCAACGTTCATCTCACTCTCAAAGTCCAGGGCAATGTAGCAGAGCTTCTCCTTGATGTCACGAACGATCTCACGCTCAGCGGTGGTGGTGAAGGAGTAGCCACGCTCAGTCATGATCTTCATCAAGTAGCAGGTGATGTCACGACCAGCCAAGTCCAGACGGAGGATGGCATGGGGAAGGGCGAAACCTTCATATACTGGAACCATGTGAGTAACACCATCACCAGAGTCGCAGACCTCACCAGTAGTACGGCCAGAGGCGTAGAGGGACAGGACAGCCTGGATGCAAACATAAGTGGCAGGCATGTTGAAAGATTCGAACATGATCTGGGTCATCTTCTCGCGGTTGGCCTTGGGGTTAAGGGGAGCCTCAGTGAGCATTGTTGGGGATTCCTCAGGGGCAACACGGAGTTCATTGTAGAAGGTGTGATACCAGACCTTCTCCATGTCGTCCCAGTTGGTGATGATACCATGCTCGATGGGGTACTTGAGGGTGAGGATACCTCTCTTGCTCTGGGCCTCATCACCGACGTAGGCGTCCTTCTGACCCATACCGACCATCACACCCTGGTGACGGGCGCGGCCAACGATGGAGGGGAAGACAGATCGAGGAGCGTCATCACCGGCAAAGCCAGCCTTGACAAGACCAGAACCATTGTCGCAAACTAGTGCCGCCGCCTCTTCGTCGTCACACATGGTGGTGGTGGTTGGTTATGGGATTCTAACGATAGCCTAGGATATAAAACATATAATAAGATACATATATTTGCTTGGAGTTTGGAGAAAGAAAAAACAAAATATAATATTTTAAAAAGACAACGTTAACTGGTTACTATATTTGCGAGTGGGTTTCTCCAATTGTTTTTCTCTTTATCTATGTCTTGGGACTCTTTCCATTTATTCACAATTAAATGTAACTACATAAATAATCGCACTTTTACATGAAGTAAAAAAGTTCCTAAAATATTCTTACATTACTGAAAAAGTTCATTTTGAATAGATATTATGTATGCTAGTAAAGCGGGTATTTAGCCTTTGCATTTCTAAGCATAAGGACATACCTTTTGCGTATCCAGTATTTAACCGTTAAAATTGCAATCAAAGCAGCCCCATATATCCCAATATCCCTATTTTTAATATAATACTTATTCATTTGGATCAGGATTAAGCCAAAATGGTAAGTATATAATGTAACGTTTATATAGTAATGATGAATATTTAAAAAGACAATGTTATCGATTGGATTTCAGTTACTTCCAAAGCGAAATGTAAATGTTATATTCTATTTCTCATCAGCAGCTATTATTTGCTTAAAAATAATGGAATACAAAATAGAAACGAGAGGTATATGGATCAATTATCTTACAAGCTAATACTCATCTCATTCCCGTAATTAAAATGATGAAATCAAAGAATCTTTGTTGGTCCATAGAACCATTAATATATACTATTTCAAAGACACTTTCTATGAATTTGTATGAATGTTTTAGGGCAATGCAAAATAAATTGATTATGTCAATCTTCTTGTGGTTCTAAACTAGTTCGGAACCTCAGCTGCTATGCTATGCTATGCTATGTTATGCTATGCTATATACATATATATATATATTATATATATATATATATATATATATATTATATATATATATATATGTGTGTGTGTGTGTGTGTGTGTGTGTGTGTATATAAGGTCAGGCTCTGCAGGTTTCATATCATTCCACAGATCCTTTCACACTGCTAATCTATAATTCAACTGATTCTGTTTGCAAGGTTTCGCAAAAAAGCCATAGGACCCAACAGTGGATTCATATCTTTAGTTCAATAAAAGACAAAAAATGCATCAATTATGAAGCAGATTTAAAGTGTCTGTTAAAAAGCGAGTACAAGATGTAAGTCATACGAAAAAAAGAAATAGAAATACGAAGCTATTGAATAAATGTTTTTCCACTCAAAGTTCAATAATGCGTACAGTGGACTCGGATTATTCTATCCAAAGACACTTTTTTATAATTTTGTGTTAAAAATAATCAATTAGTTCAACTTTTGTCATGTAAACCGTAATAAGATTTACTGACATCGAGGGGAAATATCTGAGGAGTAATGAACTTTTCCAAATCATTTTTTTTTGTGAGTTCGAAGGCTCAGATAAGGGGAGTTAACAAGATTAAACTTTATTTATTTATTTTTTTTTTTTTTGAGCTACAGAATCAGTGCTAAATTACGAATTCTTTGCGTAAATGCTATTCCGGTATTCACGAAAGCTTACTAAACATAATTCTACATAAACTCAAATTTTCACAATAGTCGCTGTACATAGAGCAACCGTTATCGTAACTCAGTTCAACACAATCACTAATATACACAACTTTTCGAATTACCACAAGACCAGAGAACTAGATCCCAAAGCCGCTGGACCTACCCTGCTCGAGTCCTACAAAGACTAAGGCCATCGCTCGATTCTGTTCTCTTTATATACCGATCTGGCTGAGGACAAATCCTCGTTTATTACATGTTGCGAAATATTTCAACAAAAGCACGAAAAATGGGGGTTAAAGCAATACCCTCGGCAAGAAGCTAAGGCACTTGAGCCGGTTCTAGTTAAAAAAGCCTCTCGTTTTGGGAGAAGGCATCCAAAGCATCGTCTGCAGATGTCCCTTGCTTTTTTTTTTTTTTTTTTTTTTTTTTGATAAAGCCGATCAGAAATTAGGTCGACGCGCTTCGGCGGTCATCGATTTGGCTTATCGGGAGAATTCAAATTAGCAATAAGCTTATTTAACAGATATAGAATTTCCTGTCATTTCTGGAGTTGCTGGCATATTTTGATAACTGCTATTGCTCAATAACTCGTGTCAGATATATAGTAATGGTATACTGTACTAGGAATATTAAACAGGGCTCATTTAAATATGTATTCTCAAGGAGAATGGGTGATAAGGTTGCGAAGTTCGTTACATTTCTCATATTCTCTTGAAATGCCTCTTTTGTTATGTACATATCTTTAATCTGTTTCATCATTCATACACTTAATACACGTGAAGAAAAAAGAAAATGTGAAACTTGCAAGATACTCTCTTTAATCACGTCATTTGATGTACTGACGCAAAGGATTCCGTTTTAACTTACTGAGTCGCTACACTATTCTGTTTCTTGCAGAACGGACGCATAATTTGCGTAACTGTCAGCTTTCATCGCCAGCTAACTACCATGTTGGAGACCTGTTCAGGACAAATCAAAAGCTCGAGTACAAATTTACGATAAATACACGTTATGAAAAGTGGGATATTACAGTGAAAGTTGATACGGAAACAGAAAACTCCAAAGTTAATTAGCATTCACTAAATAGAGACGTAAAAGGAGCGATGCTTTCGTTTACTCTTTATTATATCCTAGGTTTCATACAACATCCAAGGTTACCGTATTGTTAGTTCATAATGAATGTCAAACTTTTTTTTTATGTACGTTTTAATGAATTTTTTAAATATGTCCGATGATATTAAATCCTCACGCAAGAACTTCACTAACATCATTGTAGTCTTCCTTTACTTATGTTCTCTCTCTCTCTCTCTCTCTCTCTCTCTCTCTCTCTCTCTCTCTCTCTCTCTCTTAGCAATTGACTTTATATTGGCACTAAACCCAGTGCCCATTGACCCTACAAAATAGCGTTATACGGCAAGAGGAAGGGATGTACTTCCTACAGAGATAATAGACTTTGTACTGTAAATGGATGGAAGTATATATAGTTAGTTGTATGTAAAAGGCCCAGCACTATAGCAAATGGAACTAGGAATGTGGATGCTGCCGACATTCTGGAAAGAATTTTAATGTTCACCACACCATTTAAGTAGTTCAACACACATCACATGAGATGCTAGTGGACTGCACAGCAACCTTTTGTGCAAAAGTAGAAATGTGCCCAATCAAAGGATTCATCTTATCTTAACGAAGTGAGAATGGATAATTTCCGTGCATCCATATTGATAAACATTTCGAGGAACATATAGTCACATTAGACCTTTTTTTCCTTTTTTTTATTTTCCCTAACACTGGCTAATTATTATCGTTATCATTATTCAGAACATGAATCCTATTCATATGGAACAAGGCCACAGGGGCCACTGACTTAAAATTCAAGCTTTCAACTATACCTTACACCAGACTCCCAAGGGCTACTGTCAGATTCTAATCAATTATTTTTGGGATGCTCAAAGTAGCTTCTGCAACAAATATATTCATTAGTAGCTGTATCCGGCCACACGTTGCTGTGGCTTAGTCTGGTTAAATGGAAAAGAAGGAAAATATTAAGTTCCTTTCTCTTACTCTCTCTTTCTCCAACCATCACTGTCTCTTTCCCTCTTTCTTCTCACTAATACCAACGCTCTCTCTCTCTCTCTTTTGCTCCTTCCTTTTACTTTCTCTTTCCCTCTCCTCTCCATCAATCACTGTCTCTTTCCCTCTTTCTTCTCACTAATACAAACTCTCTCTCTCTCTCTCCCAAACACCCTCTCTTCTCTGTCTCTGCCTCTGTCTCTGTCTCCTTCTCTCTCTAACCCCCCCTGTCTTTTTTCCTCTTTCTTCCCCCTAACACCCCGTCTACTCTCTCTCACTTCCTCTCCCTCTCATTCTCTCTCTGTCAACCCCCTTCTCAAACTCCACCCTCTTTGATGCCATTGATATTTACCCTATAGTATTCTTTTCCAAATGATAAGTCATATGCAGAAATTATGTATGATAAATTCGTAAAGTAATTAAGTCTACGGGCATAACCAGCCCCGTTTCATGGGTAGAACCAACTCGGTTTCAGGAAACCCCTTCTCACCCCCAACCCCCTTTTGGAAGGGGTAGGTAGGATGAAACCTCATTATAGAAACGTCGTGCGTATTCGAATACAATGTTGCATCAAAATTTCTAAGCAATCGGTGAAGAACTGTCGGAGATTTAAGATTTTGAACAAACGAAAATTTACATTTTTATTTATGTAGATTTATATTATCGTTATCATTATTATTATTATTATTAGACTAAATACCAAGCTGTATCCATAGACAGAAAAGCAGAAGGTTACAAGCCAAAATAGTTCAATAGAGAAAGCAACCCAATACTGAAAAAGAAATAGAGAAGTAAAGATTAACCTACGTAAGAGAAATATCCAAGACAAACAGACAAAGAAACAATTAAGCAATGGAATGCAATATGATATCAATTTTGGGCCAAAGGTCAAGCGGGGCAGAAGGGGGAAACCTTCGAGGTCATTCAGCGATAAAAGTGAAATTTAGAGTAAGTTTTAATGTGTAACAGGAGGAAAACCTCGCAGTTGCACTATGAAACAATATTAAGGAGATGGCGGTAAGTAAGATGGATGGAAGAGAATATTAGCGGAGGTACGGTAAAAAAAAATGAAAAAGGGTTGCAGCTGATGGCCGAAGTGACGCTGCAACGAACCATAAGTAATGCATACGATGCACCGCGTGAGGTAGCCTACACTGATACCACTACTCTCCAGCGGGGAATATGAAACAGTGAAATCAGATTTGTGTGTAAGTGTGAACTTCTGAACGACCATTGAAACAATTACATGACTTGTAAGATCATTCAACGCAAGGAACAAACCTCTAGCATGAATCCGAAAATAAATAAACAATTGCATAAGCAAAGTAAAAACAAACGTAATTTTCTTGCTCTTAGTAAACAGCATTATGATCTAACGCCTTCACTGCTACTGCTGAAAAACCCTGAACGATGTTGTTTTGATCTGAGTGGATTAGAAGTTACAGGAAAAACATCTGATTAACCTTCAGGTATATATATATATATATATATATATATATATATATATATATATATATATATATATCTTGCAAATCCACAATGGTCCCGTGGGTGAAGTATATAAGAGATCCTCACGTGAAAATGAAAGAAAGAGGTACCAAGACTTTCAACTTTTATTCCAAAGTCATCTTCACGGTACTGAACAATTTTCAGTATACCCTGAAGATGACTTTGGAATAAAAGTTGAAAATCTTGGTACCTCCTTCTTTCATTTTCACGTGAGGATCTTTTAAGTATATATATAAATATATATATATATATATATATATATATATATATATATATATATATATATCTAAATCACGAAAAATTTGGAACGTGATGAATATATAAATATAGGTAGAAGCCACGAAGGACAGTGAAAACAGTGGAGTGCTGCGAGAAGCTTTCATCCCACCGTCCTTTACTTAGTTAAGTAAAGGACGCTGAGATGAAACATCTCGCAGCCACTCAATTGCTTTACTTTCCTTCGCGGCTTCTACCTTTGTGTGTGTGTGTGTGTGTGTGTGTGTGTGTGCGTATTGTATATATTATATATATATATATATATATATATATATATATATATATATATATATATATATACACCAGTTCACGCTTCAAAAGCAGACTTCCCAAAGCAAGGAAACGCTCTCCTCGCTCAGCTCTTAAAGAAGAGTTACTAGTAAAAGAAGAATCGAGACATGCTAATCCACCTCTCAGTGGCAGCATTGTTTTCCTGTGAGGTCAGATTGCTTCTTGAGCCACGTTTCTCTGCTTGTGCCAGGAACTCCCTCCCACAACCACTTCCAAATGAGTCGAGCCAGACAGCCACGCCTCCAGCGACTTACATGGTAGAAATAAAATGCGGACGAAGAGCTTAGAACAACCATTCACACACGGATCAAGTCTTAGCATTTTCATGCGCTATAAGCATGCATTCTTTTAGAAGCACATCAGTTTACACTAACTACAAATAAAAGCGAACTTGAAGGAAGCAGTAAGATCTTGCTGAAATTATGAGCTGACTGATTAATTTGAGTAAAATGTTTCAATTGTTATGATTATCGACGTCGTATAGGTATATTATACATATATATATATATATATATATATATATATATATATGATATATATATATATATATATTATATATATGTCTGTGTGTGTATGTTAAGTTTATGTTTATCTTCTAGGATTCTGGGACAAAGTTACCAGCTCCCCTCATCCGTTCCGATGGCATTTGGCTCCCATCGTTGGAAGCCCAGCGTTGCTAAGTTGCTCAACTTCACTGCTCGAGGGGCCCAGGGCTTAGCAGACATGTTACTGACCAGTGTGGGGGAGTATGTCTGTGTGTACGCGTACAACCATACAGAATTGTGTGGTACCTTTGCTATCGTACCAAAGAGAGCTTGAGCTACGTAAGGAACAGATAAAATAATTGCATGACCAAAGCAAACTCTACTTCACCTTATACAATATTACCAATACAAAACACTTTACTTGACAGGACTTACACGAGAAAAGGGGTAGCACCTTTGCAGTCATTCTTCTTTCTATGAAAAGCACATGGTTTTAAATAAACACGGGAAAAGAGTCTCTTTCGATTAATCTACAGCTAGTTCAAACTAGACTTTCTAGTCTGGCGGGGTTCACCGAGCACCAGACGGGGAGACACGGAGAGCAAATTCTTAATCAGTTCGGTTTTTGCTGATTAAACAAAGGCCGGAGGCTCAAGCCAGACCTCCCACTCCGTTCCACACCTTACCAAGGGACTGTGCGGGATTAGGACCTACTTAAACTAAATCAGTCGGTACGCCGAAACTTCTAAGGACGAGTTGATCAAGAATCAATAGGACCCTTCAGTCGGCATTAAAGTAACTTATATATATGTTCATGACCAATATATTTTAAGACATTTGCGCTGGTACTTGCTAACAGATATTCTTTTGTTTTTATTTATCTCTTTTGCATTAAAAGAATGAGTAGTGAAGATAATTCTGGAAGAAAGTAATTTACGAATATTTCCTTACTGAGCTAATATTAATACACTACTTTAATATTTTTTATTTCAAAGAACAAAGTAAGAAAGTATATCTTTTACTTTTCAATGGCCATCAAATATATATTTTCTTAAATACAGCATAAACGACGCTGACTGTTTGAAAGAGCACCACTCAGACCAATGCTAGGATAAATCTAGTGCAATAAATGATGTTAAATGAGAGCTAAAGTTCAGTAAGCATCAAATAAATCTTTGTGAAATCAAACTGAAGTCAACAATTCTAATACTCAATGTTTTCAAGCGAGGATAAGAATATCATTTGTTAACCAAATGCGAAGAAATTCTGCTAACCAGATACATCACTCTGAAAAGAACCGACTCAATGAGGGGGAAAAAAATCTTGTTTTCTATCACAGGCTTTTAAAATATAAAAATAAGTGCAAAAATACTAACAGGCTAGATCTAATAAATGAGTCTTTTGAAGAAACGCAGATTTACTATATTTATAACTTTTTCTAGTTTTTTGAAAAGAAAACTATTGTGCCGGCTTTGTCTGTCAGTCCGCAGTTTTTTCCGTCCGCACTTTTGCTGTCCACCCTCAGATCCTAAAAACTACTAAGGCTAGAGGTCTGCAAATTGGTATGTTGATCACCCACCCACCAATCATCAAACATACCAAATTAGAGCCCTCTAACCTCAGTTTTTATTTTATTTAAGGTTACAGTTAGCCGTAACCGTGCGTCTGACAACGACATAGGACAGGCCACCACCGGGCCGTGGTTAAAGTTTCATGGGCCGCGACTCATGCAGCATTATACCAAGACCACCGAAAGACAGATCTATTTTCGGTGGCCTTGATTAGGCGGTGTGTAGAAAACTCGATTGCGTCAAAGAAACTTCGACGCATTTTTTATTTGTTTACAGTTCTTTTATACGAAACGAATCAGCTCAGCCAGATTACATTTCAAACTGCGTATAAGAAAAGGTTAAGATGCGACAGCAGAACAAATAAGAGAGAAAATGCAGCTTTCTAGGCTGTTGAATTTGGAGGGCCCAAAGCAATAATGAACCGCCTCATGAATAACACGAAATTGGCTTGGCTCGTCGGAGAGCCACAGAGGACTAGCAATCAGGCAACATTCGGCAATATTTTACTCGGGGGGACAGTGATTGTTCGAAATAAGAGAGTTTCACCACAGCAAAAACCGCGGAGATGTAAGGGAACATTTGCTGACAATCACAGACTATAATTGATAATCACTGCTGTGATATATCATCAAGAAATGACTCTATCGTTGACAATCACTGCTGTGATATATTATCAGGAAATGACTCAATTATTGCCAATCACTGCTGTGATATATTATCAAGAAATAACTCTATAATTGACAATCACTGCTGTGACATACTATCAAGAAATGGCTCTATCATTGCTGATCACTGCTGTGATATATTATCAAGAAATAACTCTATAATTGACAATGGCTCTATCATTGCCAATCACTGCTGTGATATATTATCAAGAAATGGCTCAATCGTTGCCAATTACTGCTGTGATATATTATCAAGAAATGATTCTGTCCAAGAGCAACGAAGATAAAGGAATGGTATTATTTATCCAGAATAAATGCTCTGAGGGGCGTCAAATGATATATTTTATTCGGACCCTGCAAACGGAAAAATCAGACATTAATTGAAGTGATTGCAGCCATCTCAGAACGGTTTCATAAATTGCACGCAAATCCCTTTGTAGCCAAGAAAGTGGAGAAATGTTGCTGACCTTTCTTTTCTCAATGACGTTCACCTTGCTGGTTGCTACATTATACCATTTCATCAAATAAAAAGCCATTAACGTGTGTATTTATATATAAATATGTATAAATACATAAAAATTTCAAATGACACGAAACTGAGTCTTCAATTCTCTCTCTCTCTCTCCCTCTCTCTCTCTCTCTCTCTCTCTCTCTCTCTCCAAATTATCAGACGAAACACGAAACAAGATTGCGTTTCCCTACTCGAAGCGATGCCCACTCCCCCCAACCCCAACCCCCCCCCCCCGTCTCGCTATCTCTCTCTCTCTCTTCTCTCTCTCTCTCTCCTCCAAATATCAGATGAAACAAGATTGCGTTTCACTACTCGAAGCGAGCCCCCCACCCCCACCCCCCCGCCTCTCTCACTCTCTCTCGGAAGCGCACACCCACGAGGCCACAACTTAGAAATAAAATTAAGAAATTGGCAGCACGGACGTCGCACCAAGTATGAAAATGGTGTCTGCATCTTGTCCACTCCCCCGCCGTTAAGGTCCGAGCCCAGAACGACCGACAACAACTGCATAAAGCCTAAAAATTCCTTGCCACAATTCTTCTCCTCTTCCTCCATCTCCTCTTCTCCCCATCCTCCTCCTCCTCCTCCTCCTCCTACTCCACTCCCTCCTCCTCTTCTTCTTCTTCTTCTTCTTCTCCACCTCCTCATCCTCTTCTTCTTCTCCTCCTCCTCCTCCACCCACTCCTCCTCTTCTTTTTATTCTTCTTCTTCTTCTGCTGCTGCTGCTGCTCCTCCTCCTCCTCCTCTTCTTCTTCTTTTTTTTTCTTCTTCTTCTTCTTCTTCTTCTCCTCCCCTCGCTAGAAGCTGCTGCCCACAAGGAATACTTGCCTTAGTTCCTGTGCTTGGCGGATACCAAGCTGGTGATTTATAGACCACATTTGCCGCTTGCAGTAGCAAGGGCAAACAACAGCGTCTCCTCTGGTCTGGTTTATCTTCGTTCTGTGATACAGAGACAATTTAGATCGCATTGCGAAATTCTGTTTGAATTATACAATGATTTTGGTGTTAAAGCACATTTTTTTCCAAGATACCGGAATTATGGGAGAGGAAGTGGCTTGAATAATAAATCTATGCGTTTTAATATATTTTCAGGAATGTTAGACGTACAGTTCATTAGGACGCACGTTATCTCACAAGAGTTGCCCTTTGTGCTTTTGTTTCTATGGCTTAAAAAAATGGCAATTTAAAAGGTCGCGTGGTTCAAGATCAAAAAAGGATAAATTCTGTCACGAAGTAATAAATCCGGTAGTAGGACAGACCGTTACGATATGTACTTACATTCGATAAAAGATCAAACTAATCGATACATGAATATCCCCGAAGATGTACGTCAGCGAATATTCTTTAAGGCAATCAGATAAAAAGAAAATAAAACATAACGAAGATCAATTTAATCAATCAATCAATCTGAGCATCGCAGTGAAAGACAAAAAAAAAAAAAAAAAAAAAAAAGCAGTCAAATTCCCCTGTACCTCTTAAGACCTCCCTGTCGCGGTGCCCTTATTCCCCGAGCGGCGACCATTCTTGAGTGTCAGCGGTAAGGACGCGAGCTTCCGCGCTATGGTAAACACGCGCCGATGCTGATCTTTACACATCCCGCCAATCTCCAGATCTACTACTACTACTACCTCCCTCGGTTAGCAGGCTTTTTTTTTTTCCCCCCCCGAGAGGTTCTCACCTGGCGTCTTTTACTTCCTTTCTCGCTTTCTCTCGCGGTCTTCCCTTCGCCCGGGTGGAACCATTCATCAGGTGCTCGCCCTGTTTCTCTTTCAGTTCTCTCCTTAACGAGGGGGAATACATTCAGGCGACAATCATCAGATATTCTCTCTCTCTCTCTCTCTCTCTCTCTCTCTCTCTCTCTCTCTCATACCCGAACCCCTCCAGGTGCAATTATCCATCAGATTATTCATCAGAAATTCTTCTTTCAATACCTCAGTCCCACCAGGAGGAACCGTTGGTCAAATAACTCCCTTTTCTCTCTCTAACTTTATACACGGGAAGCATTAGAGGCTTGTCGTTCAGCTCAAATAATGTTGTCATTAACGGGTGAATTTTAGTGAATAAATACACTATATGATTTGCAAAATTTCATAACTCATCGCTCCAATCATTCAGTCGTACACCCACGGAAAAAAAACCGGAGGCGTTAATCAACTTTCCATACTGTTCTATTTACAAATGTGGAATTCTCCGTCTATACGGGTTCATCTAACCTCTTTCTTTTATTAAACTGGCCTGTTTGTCATCACTCGCAGGAAAAGTCCACTAATACACTTTTAAGGGACAGAGCTTATTTCTCGTAGCTTACCACAAAATAAATTAAAACTTATCTATGCCTCCCTCACCGAGAATAAAAAGTACTCCGAGGTCTTCCAAAATCTAATCACTCCTTGCAAGGCCCAAGGCCCACCATTGGCAAAATTGACCTAAAACTCTTCTCAGATTTTTTTTAACATGTTAACAATAACACAGACAACAAAGGGACCAAGTAACTATCTTCTTAGTGAAAAGAGTTCCACAGTAGCCAGAGGGAAAAAAATATCACATCTAATGAAAGTAGAGGAGAAATTTCTTTTCTTATTTTTCTAGGTATTCTAAACACCCTGGCTGGTTAGGCGATGTCCATCTTGCCCCCGTGATGTGTATTTCCACGAAGCAATAAAATGGAAGAACAACAAAACAGAAAGGCCTTGCCAAGGTTGTAAAAAGAGAGGAGTGTCTTTGCTGTGCCATTATAAAGGAATAAGTCTTGGAGGGCTCACGAGAACAAAAGATAAAGATAACAAAGTACCTACAACGGGTATACAAAGCGATATACTCAAGATACAAGAATTTCTCAGCGGAAGTTGGCATTGGCCCAGGGGCGGGGAGATGAAATCTCGGGAGTTTGCCCATACAAATTCAATACTTACCTTGGCGTTTCATGATATACTGCAAGTGTTACTGTTATCACGCGGGATATGCGTACATTTAGTGGAAACGCCAAAGAATTATTATCCAGAAAAGCAAGCTTCTGCAAAATAAGATGACTTTATGCAAGAAACGAGAATATAAAACACAAAAATAGCAAATAAATATATAAATGAAGATTGGCGGTCTACTCAAATTACAAGAGATAAAAGCGCACAATTAATATGTACATCCAAGGAATAGAAGCAGATGAAAGGATAGTTCTGCTTGATGACAAGCATTAAAACTGACCGTGGACGATGTTGCCCAAAAAGGATAACTCAGTAAGTAAAAACAAAACACCTAATGGGTGTAGAGAAAGTCTGGTTGACGGAGCCATAATACGACTTATTAGACAGAAATGTTTTTACTAGCAAAATAGAGTGACAGGAATAAAAACATGCGCTTAAGACAGTCATTCCGCAAGTTTATTATAATTTTTATTCCTTGTTACGCGAGTCTTGGAGTCCGCTTCCTAGTTACTAAGGTACGATCTAAAGATATTGCTTGATTATAAATGGTCATAGTGAATCGTTTTATAATAATGGACGCTCTATTACTATAAATATCACATTTACCAACATCCTCAACTTTTACAAAATCACCGACTGGCATCAATAAGAAACCCAATAATTCATACTTTGAAAATCTCTACGCAGTGAAACAGCCCGTTTTCAAGAAGTAATTTTCTATGTATGCTGTAGCGCCGATGTTCTCAAACGCAATGTTTGGCCAGAGCCTTCATGATGTGGTCTTTCATAGATGCCTTATGCAATCAGACATCTTAGTTTGTTTGATTCCTTTCTCTCTCTCCCTCTCTCTCTCTCTCTCTCTCTCTCTCTCTCTCTCTCTCTCTCTCTCTCTCTCTCTCTCTCTCTCTCTCTACTTACAGGCATTTCTTTATCCGTCATTTGTCATTTGAAGTTTTATCTTATGATGATGGAATCATATTCTTTAACTTATCTTGTATTCTACGGAAGGGTTTGATTCATAGGACCTTGGATTAATCGATAATACTGATTGAAATAACTTCGATAATGTTTTTAAAGTTCGTCTTGAAATCTTACTATTATTTTGGACTAAGTATTTGTCGAAAGTAAATACTTGAATCCCTTTGAACGTAAAAAAAAAAAGAAGAAAATAGGTCAATGATGTGTATTTATATATGTGTATCTATATAATAAACAATAACCAGTTTTTAAAGGAAATGTGGTTACTTTTTCCAGGGCTGGGGGTGATCAATCACAGTAGAATTAGTACATCTATTATTTTTTAGACCACAAAACCTACGGTTATTCAACAATAATTCTCGGGGTAACGATTGGTGTACTAATTAGTTAAACTGGAGTTGCTTAAGATTATTGCCATCAACGCCGGAAAAAGGATTAACTTTATGCAATATAAAATAAAAAATAAAATATTTGATAATAACATTCCTTTATTTACTGAACGAATATCACAGCACACATATTTCTACCACAGTCTGACGAGAGATCGAGACTAGTATTTTGCCATTAGCATTTATAATGCACGAAAAAGCGCGCGTGCGCACGCAAACATACATACACACACACACACACCCTGGTACGATCGAACTGTTTGATACATTAAGCAAAGACAAAACATATGGAAGAACAATTTGTGTGAAACACGTTACACACACAGAGAGAGAGAGAGAGAGAGAGAGAGAGAGAGAGAGAGAGAGAGAGAGAGAGAGAGAAAGCATTTATGAAATCAAAAGCAATATTCCAAGGAATAGTAAATAGAACTTTTTTTTTCCCTGGCTGCGAATAATAGAGTAGAAATCAGAACATTTCTTTTCCGAAACCAGTCATTTGGGTTTACCAGACGTCTACGGCGTTTACTCTCCACTTTTCAAAACAATTCGTTACAAGACAACAATTGAGAGAGAGAGAGAGAGAGAGAGAGAGAGAGAGAGAGAGAGAGAGAGAGAGAAAGAGAGAGAGAGAGAGCGAGCGCAAGTAGTGTCGAATAAGCAATATGTATATCTCTTGGATAACTACGTTTTTCACAACAAAACTCGAAAGAAGCTCCACGATCCGAACACATTAAAATCGGCCGCCACCATCCCAACCTCCCCCATCCTTGTTGAGAGAGAGAGAGAGAGAGAGAGAGAGAGAGAGAGAGAGAGAGAGAGAGAGAGAGAGAGAGCGTTAAATGAAGCATCTAATTCGTATACTTTGAAGAAATTATAACGATAGACGGTTGGGTAAGTGAAAAAAGTGAATGACAGAATAAGTGAATACATAAAACAGCATGTTCTGGGTATAAATGTTGGCACCCATTGGATGAACAAAATAGTACAAAATAGAGATAAATTGTTTAGAATGTATATGTAAACTAAGAACTGTTCTGCGAACGACAAAATTAGAGATACGAAAAAGAAATGCAAAGGATAACAGAAATGAAAAGACAGTTCACAACTGAGTATTTACACAAGTATTTTACAATTTTTTCATTGGAAAATTTGGCTTGTCAGTAAATCCACTCCGCTTAATTTATTTTCTAAGACATTCTAATACCTGACTATACTCTGTTACTCATGCATGCGTACACACATATATATATATATATATATTAAATATATATATATATATAGATATAGTATATATATAATATATATATATATATATATATATATAATGTATGTGTGCATGTGAGTGTGAAAACAACTGTAATGAGGAAGTAAATCTCACCATAAATAGGAGGAAAAAGGTAAGAGCGTTATATTTTGGCTATTTTACATCGCTGATACCATATCAGTCAAGTTAGGTCCGCGATATTCATCTTTATTACAACATATACTAAGAAAAGGATTGATTTTTTTTAAGCCGTCAGCATTATAGTTTTTGACTAAAATTTAGATAATAAACAGAACGCTGCCATTTGCGGGAAGGATAAGCTTCTTTATCCACAAGGATATTGAGGATTATTCGCTTAACATGACCTATAGACCACTTCGATCAATGTTTCTTATGAAGCAATGATCGAAGTGGTCTGACGAGAGATCGAGACTAGTATTGTGCCATTAGCATTTATGATGCACGAAAAAGCGCGCGCGCGCCAACATACACACACACACACCCTGTTACGATCGAATTGTTTGATACATAAGCAAAGGCAAAACATATGGAAGAACAATTTGTGTGAAACACGTTACAGAGAGAGAGAGAGAGAGAGAGAGAGAGAGAGAGAGAGAGAGAGAGAGAGAGAGAGAGAGAGAGAGAGAGCATTTATGAAATCAAAAGCAATATTCCAAGGAATTGTAAATAGAACTTTTTTTTAACTGGCTGCGAATAAAAGAGTAGAAATCAGAACATTTATTTTCCGAAACCAGTCACTTGGGTTTACCAGAGGTCTACGGCGTTTACTCTCCACTTTTCAAAACAATTCGTTACAAGACAACAATTTTACTATCTCGAAGTTATTATCATTCCTACGTCACGATGGCTAAATATAATATAATATGTATGAGAGAGAGAGAGAGAGAGAGAGAGAGAGAGAGAGAGAGAGAGAGAGAGCGCAAGTAGTGTCGAATAAGCAATATTTATATCTCTTGGATAACTACGTTTTTCACAACAAAACTCGAAAGAAGCTCCACGATCCCAACAGGCGATAAACACATTAAAATCGGCCGCCCCCATCCCAACCTCCCCATCCTTGTTTGAGAGAGAGAGAGAGAGAGAGAGAGAGAGAGAGAGAGAGAGAGAGAGAGAGAGAGAGCTAATTGAAGCATCTGATTCGTATACTTTGAAGAAATTATAACGATAGACGGTTGGGTAAGTGAAAAAAGTGAATGACAGAATAAGTGAATAAGTCAAACAGCATGTTCTGGGTGTAAATGTTGGCACCCATTGGATGAACAAAATAGGACAAAATAGAGATAAATTGTTTAGAATGTATATGTAAACTAAGAACTGTTCTGCGAACGACAAAATTAGAGATACGAAAGAAAAATACAAAGGATAACAGAAATGAAAAGACAGTTCACAAATATTTACACAATTTTATTCATTGGAAAATTTGGCTTGTCAGTAAATCCACTCCGCTTAATTTATTTTCTAAGACATTCTAATACCTGACTATACTCTGTTACTCATGCATGCGTACACACATTATATATATATATATATATATATATATATATATATTATATATATATATATATATATTATATATATATATGTGTGTGTGTGTGTGTGTGTGTGTGTGTGTGTGTGTGTAAACTCATTCTTAATAGAATAAAGTATTTGATTTTACTGACATAAACGCACGCGTGTGCGCACACACATATAGATATAATACACACACATACACACACACACACACATATATATATATATATATATATTTATATATATATGAATATATATATATATATATATATAATGTATATAAGAGGAAAAAGGTAAGAGCGTTATATTTTGGCTATTTTACATCGCTGATAACATATCAGTCAAGTTAGGTCCGAGATATTCATCTTTATTACAACATATACTAAGAAACGGATTTACTTTTGTTTAAGTCGTCAGCATTATAGTTTTTAGCTAAGATTTAGATAATAAACAGAACGCTGCCATTTGCGGGAAGGTTACGCTTCTTTATCCACAAGGATATTGAGGATTATTCGCTTAACATGACCTATAGACCACTTCGATCAATGTTTCTTATGAAATATTACTAAGTTTCTGCATTATCACCAAAATTCCTCCGTCTGAAAAATTTGTGTGTGTGTTTATGTGTATGTTTGTCTATCAAGTGTATAATTACATATAACAGTACATACACTCTTATTTGTTGAATATGTGAATTCTATAACTGAAAATTAAATAAGAAAATTAAACTATACCTCTCGAGTTGCAAGTGTAACTTTGAGCTTGCACAACGGAAGACAAGTTTTGATCCTGCATGAAAAATAAATATGTAGATACATATTCACTGAAATCAGCGGTGGAGTTTATTGATCTCCTACAGGAAAAAGGACCAGAAGACGACATTGCCTCACTCGACGTTGAGAGTTTGTTTACGAACGTTCCCGTCAAAGAAACGATCGACATCATTCTTCATCGTGTATACAGGTCCGAGAAGAACCCGCTTCCCATTTCCGAAGATGTCCTCCGAGATATGCTGAAAGATAGTACTACAGAAGCCCCTTTCCTCTCTCATCAGGGTGAATTATTTCGCCATGGGATCCCCACTAGGGGTCCTCTTTGCAAATATGTACATGGCCACCGTCGAAGAAAGGACCTTTAGAGAACATCAAAAACCTATGATTTATGGGCGGTACATCGACGATATATTCGTCATAATAAAAGAACCTGACGATGCCAGAAAACTAGCAGATGCTCTGAAAAGAAACTCAGTGCTCAACTTCACCACAGAGCACAGCCAGCAGAAGACTTTGCCATTTCTTGATGTCCTGGTAAAACAACAAGAAGGACAGTTTAAGACGACCGTTTATACGAAAGCAACAAACGCTGGCCGTTGATTGAACGCACGCGGGGAATGCCCGGACGAATACAAAAAGTCTGTCGTGTGTGCGTATGTCATCAGAGCCTTCACATACAGCTCATCATGGAGAGACATACATAACGAACCCGATCGAATTCGCCAACTGCTGACAAACAACGGCTATGCAGATCAAATTATCGAAGCAGCAATAAAAAAGAAAATGGACAAATTTTACCAACCCAACACGATGACGAAAAACGAGGAGAACTTGATTATTTACCATCGTGTACATTATGGGTCTGCATACAAGGAGGATTGCTGCACACTACGCGGGATAATAAACAGAGGCGTAACCCCGAAAGCCCCTTACCATAAAATAATCCTCAGGATATATAGTAAGCCCAACCTTGTAGCAGCCTTAATAATGAAGAACAGCACCGCTCCGGGGGGACCGAAGGAGATGTGCACGAATGTAGTTTACAAATTTACTTGTCCAGAGGAGGTGTGTAAACCTCACAGCCAAAACTACATCGGGCACACTACAACGACCCTTCGGAGACGTCTGCTGGCTCATAGAAATCAAGGGGCCATCCATCAACATTACATAGTTGTTCACGACAGGAAGCCATCTCTACGGTCGCCTCTAAATAACGGAAGCGGTGAGCATCGCTATTCAGAAGCCGACCTTGAACGTCCAACAGGAATCGGACCATATACTCCCCTCCAGCAGGAGAAGGAATACGCAAGCCAACAGGGACCAGACAGAGCGCCCCAATCCACCGAGAACATCGCGCCCCTTGGAAGACATGAGAAGACCCAGCGTCAGCGAAAGTCAAGTAACATCCTTGCTCAGGTCGCTGAGACCCCGCCCAACACGAATCAGCAGCCGTTAACCAACGTAGACCATTTGGACACACACACACACACACACGCTCACTCACTCAAATTTAAATCATACACATTTATGTATAAATAGAAATTATCTCTTGTACCTTTATACATGCTATAAAATATATAAATATATTTTTATTCCTGTATTTAGATTTCTATATTCATTTTCATTCCTGTATGTAATTTTGTGATTTTTATCTTAAACCAACATGTAACATATTAAATTTTAAACATACATTTAAGGAAACTCTAGCGCATGGCATTGTATTTTGAATATTTATTTAACCACTGTTTAAACTTTCACTCTTATTGTCACAGTACATATGTCCTTATGTTCTTTGTATCCAAAACAGCGCCCTTAAGCTGTTAATCCATAGACTAACCAGTACCCATACCTCAAGGTCATACCTCCCACACGATGGAATAAATAGGCCGAAAGGTCAGATTGTAAGTCAGTAGTCGCTTGATAATGCCATAAGGCGAAACAGCTGTCGTGACAAAATTCAATAAATGGAAGAAGGAAGTCTGCGTATTTTTCACAGAAATTGACGAACGAGAATCGGAAAAAAACTTCGTCGGTATGAAGATACCTGCAAGAAACTTATTGATGCCACTAAAGCAATTGCTTTTAACGATATATATATATATATATATATATATATATAATATTATATATATATATATGGTGGCTTTAAAGGGTTATAACGCGGTTTGCAATCAATTAAACGTTAAGTACACAGTTCTTTGATGAAGTCACGGCAAACAAACTGGAATTTTACCGAACATACCTATGGACTTGAGGCTCGCTTCGGGATTGCTGGTAAGGCAAGTGTAGAGGGGAATGTTATCAAATTGTAAAGGAGGTTCCTAATAATGAAGAAAAAATATCTTACAAAATTAAATATAAAGCATGACGAGGCATGGGTGTTAAAGGAGAAAACATTGCCTCATACATAAGTTTTGTAGAATTCGCAAACTGGTAGTTAAATGTTAGAATTTTAAGAATAAAAGTACATCCCCATATATTCCTAACACAAAGGTTCTTTATATTTCTGTTGCAATATTTACATGCAATGGGATAAGGACATACAAGCAGAAAGAGAGAGAGAGAGAGAGAGACTTCTGCGACGTAAACCATATCACACTGTTAAAAAAACCCGTAGTTTTAATCAGAAAATTACCGTAAAAATATACGGTTTCCAGCCGTATTTCAGAAAACGGGTGGCCATCCGTTTTATCGTAAATTGTTAATATCTTTTACGGGTATTTTAGTTACCGTAAAAACCATTGCTATAAGACATCCTGCCCAAAATTTACGGTCGCAGGGCCGTAATTGAGGTATAGTCCTTATCATAATGGTTCATATAACTTAAATATTTTCTGACAGAATTGTGTTAATTGTTAAGACTAAGCCTATATGAAACATTAAAAGCTTAAAATTTTCTACTAAATCATTAAAAATACAATATTGTAGAAGTTATTAGTTTTATTATTATCGCATTGGCATCTGTCCATATGAAGTTGCCATCCGCTACCATCCCATGAAACTACAGAATTATTAGTGTATATAAATAATATACTTGTACATTTACCATTTCCAACATTACGTTTTTATGAAACGGCAAAAAATAAAAATTCACTGTATATTCAAAGGACCAAAAACATCATATATACTACGATTATCCCGATCAGATACGCATTTCGCAATGCGTGTGTTTTCATTTCTGGCGGGCGGAGGCGCCGAAACAAGTCACTTGAAAACAACGAATCCCCTCTCAGCTCATCACAGGTGCCTTCTTGTGGTTTCTTCTACTGTTACGAAGAGTGAAGTTGTGAACAGCATCAGGTGAGTTTTAAGACCAGGTGTATGCTTTTTCATTTTATATGATAAAACTTTACTGTAGTTGCGGCCTATAATTAGATTAGGACTATTATGTATGGACCCTGCCTCCGTCGACGGCTTGCGGGACGAGTATTTCCCCCTAATACAACCTGTATAATTAGATGGCAATAAATAATCCAGGACTAGTAAGTACAATTACCGTACATTGTGTAGTGAAGCTATGTGGTAAACTTTTGATAAACATCCCATTAGCTAGATTGTTAACCTAGACCACATACCTATAGGTAACAACCGAGTGGACTAGCTGCGGCCACGTTAACCGTGTTCGGACCCACC
>NC_087217.1:17335686-17344159 GCF_015104395.2 Macrobrachium nipponense
TTACGGTGTTATTGGTTAACTTAACGGTAAAAACCGTAAATTTTACGGTTAAAATTTATACGGTATTTTCTCAATACGGTCATACTTAAAAATTACGGGACCCGTTTTTTTAACGGTAAATGCTTGGCAACATTACTGCCAGGATTTTTACCGTTTTTTCAACGGAAAATTTTTTACAGTGCACCAATGCTTACAGATAAGTAAAAAGAAAGAAGTCTTGTGCATACATATACACATATGTATACATATCCATATAAATATATATGCCCATACATACTATACGTATAAAATATATATGAATGAATTTATATATATGTATATATATGAATACATATATACATATGGGTATACATACGCAGCACGCGCGCACACATATATATGACATAAGCATTTATATTATACACACACATATATACGTAATAATATGTATATGTATATATATATATATATAGAGAGAGAGAGAGAGCAGACTGATCACGGAAAACTGATGCCTGGATCAACGGTTGTCACTCATCCAAAGTTATGTCAAACTAAAATTAACAGAGTTAACGAGTGTGTAACTGGCTGGCTTTATTAGCGGTCACCATAACCAGTTTTGTCCATTGTCGTTAATCAGGAGACAAGCGTTTACGACGAGAGCTTGGGACTAACATCCAGATCAAAAACAAAATAATAAAAATAAAACACTTGACTTTATGAAACTTTTCACAGACCTTTTCCAGCATTAAATTTTCGCAAATAATTATTTCTTATTTCCTCCTAATGTAATGAAACCAATATATTGCAATACCTCGTTTGACTGACTATTACCAACATATAACACCCCATTCAACCCAGTTAGGAAGCAAGAGGCGAGAAGAGGCGAAAGAAGTAAAAAAGGCTGCTGTACAACTAAGTGTCTTTTCTCCAGAGTGTAAAGTAGACCACCGTAGAGTTTTGTAAGGAAAACAAAGTTGTACGGCGACCACTAATATATTATTTCATTTCATGACTATTTTTCCCTATTTTGCATGATAAACTTGCATTAATTACATTACGATGACTTGTGCATATGCATATATATTTATTTATATAGTATATAAATAAAAATAAATATATATATATTATATATATATATTCATACATATTTTATTTGAGCTACAAATGTCCTTTAATATATAATATTAAAGGACATTTGTAGCTCGAATATTCAAATGAATCACGGTGATGTGATAATTATTTATATAATGATATATATATATAATAATATATATATATATATATATAGTATATATATATATATATACATATATATGAATAATTATTACATCCCCGTGATTCATATGAATTATTGAGCAACAAATGTGCTTTATATTATATATATATATATATATATATATATATATAATATATATATATATAGATATTCGAAATTAAACAAGTAGGCCCTTAATGTGTAGCCCAGGACAAAAAGGCATCAGAATGATTATTCCAAATTAATTCTTCAACTGCTAAACTGTCCTTATGAGAATCATGAGAATAAAACTCCACATTTGATACTTCAAACATCTGCCCATAAAAGCTCATCAGCTGCACGTCCAGTCACATCACAATCATTGGCATTCGCCTCTAAATTCCTTGCACTTCCTGGATATTATGACGTTTCCTTTCATACAGTTTTTCAACTCCATCCGTCCAGTATTTCTACGGAGGTCATCCGTTTTCACAATCACTAATACAAACTATTCTCCAACCATTTATTTTTAACGTGACCAAACCATCTCAAAACACCAATCAACTACTCTAAACTTTTCCCATTTTCAATACTTCTTAAAACACACATACTGCCTGACGCAAATAATTCATCATATTTCCCATTAGAAATCAACACTCCAGTTCCATAAAAAATGCAAATATATCGTTTTTGCTACTAATTATCAACAAAATTATGTAACATTGACCTGAAGAATACGTGGATGGATGGCCACCAAAATAAGACCAGAATCTCTCAGTATATATGTCCAAAGAATATACATGGGTTAGGACAGTGAGGCAGCAACCTCCTCCAAGCACAATACACTAAAATTAAAAGGGTAGCATTTTTTAAGCCATTATCACTCAGGAGACAAGGTGCTTATGAGCGGAAGAAGGGAAGGAGATTTAAAACGTGCTAATAAATAGTGTGAAAAAGACATTAAAAACGAAATCCAAACTATAGTTAAATAATACGTACAATGTGTGTATGGGGGATTCGATTATCTATTGATGACCCTTTTCTGCAAGTTTCCGAGGCAAATAATATTAAAGGATTTTTCTCAAAGTGATTCATGTGCGATTTCGTTATTAATGGTATAAAACAATGGAGAAGGTCTGTCTACTCTGCTCTGAAGACATCATTTGTTAGTGAAATAGAAAGTTTTACTTTTAAATTGTCTCTGTGTCCTTCCCATTGGTCAGATATTGAATCATATCTGACTTGAATCAGCTTTTATATTAATCTATAATGTATCACAGTATTTTAGTAAAGAAGTTGAAAAATAAAAACTTATGAAAATTATAACGCACTGGTTTTACCAAAATGTAGTTTTAAAAAAAGCGGCAAGATTTAATGTAATAAGTTAATATTTTTTCTCCAACATTATATCATGGTGAAATTTAAAATAATTGAATCATTATAAAAAGAGACAAAGGACTAAATGCTCTTGAGTGATATAAACGCTATCAACGAGTTTCGGGAGAAGTTAGATATTCTTCCATTTCTGTTTGTTTCTCAGTTTTTCATGAAATATTCTAAAAATATATCTGTGAATTATGGTAAAGTTTATAGAGTAGTTGATTACAGACCAGTGAAACGCTAATTAGACTGATATGAACATAAAGGGTGGCTTGCATATAAATACACTACACACACACACACACACACACACATATATATATATATATATATAATATATATATATATATATATATATATATATATAAGTATATGTATTTATATGCAAGCCACCCTTTATGTTCATATCAGTCTAATTAGCGTTTCACTGGTCTGTAATCAACTACTCTATAAACTTTACCATAATTCACAGATATATTTCTAGAATATTTCATGAAAAACTTAGAAACAAACAGAAATGGAAGAATATCTAACTTTTCCCGAAACTCGTTGATAGCGTTTATATCACTCAAGAGCATTTAGTCCTTTGTTTCTTTTTATAATGATTCAATTATTTTAAATTTCACCATGATATAATGTTGGAGAAAAAATATTCAATACATTATATCTTGACGCTTTTTTTAAAACTACATTTTGGTAATACCAGTGCGTTATAGTATTCATAAGTCTTATTTTTTAACTTCTTTACTAAAATACTGTGATACATAAAAGATTAATATAAAAGCTGATTCAAGTTAGATATGATTCAATATCTGACCAATGGGAAGGACACAGAAACAATTTATAAGTAAAACTTTTCTATTGATCATGTACAGCAAAGTCAAAATAAACTCTTCTACTAAACCCAGCAAAAAAAAGAGGAAGAAGAAAAAAATCAACTTGAGGGCAGCGAGAAACTCAATACAGTAAACAAAATACCACGATTTAGAAAACGAGAAGAAAAAGAAACTGGGATACTGACACTGAGAGGTGTGAAGAGTTTTCAAAAAGTCTACGCCTTTCATTTGCCATCTTTAAAGTTAGGTTATACTATCTTGTTTGTTCGCAAAAAATTGACGTTATATCTAAGAGTTTATTACAAAAAGACGGGTTATACGATAAACAAATAAATTATTTACTTTGCAAATAACAGTCAAACGTAACAGAATAAACTGGTACATTCTACATCATAACCTTCTCTATTTAGAACTCAAGTATTTCTTTATTCTAAGGAAATATAAAGAAACTATTAAGAGCTTCGAAAATGAGTCTAGAGATTCACTCCTAGAATTAGTGGAAGTTATTAGGGAATGAAGGCCAAAGAGAGTGAATTATGAGTGAAATTCTTTCTAAATACAAATAAATTTTTCTATATATGCCCAAGAAAAAAAAAGCTTAATTTTGAAAACGTACTAGAAGAATGCAACAAAAAATTTCTGTATGTTCATAATTTTAAAGTATACAGATACACAAATAGTGTAAGTATAAACATACAAGAAAACTATCAACACTTTTAAGTCAACTTAAAATTTCCCATTTATTGAAATGAAGACATTCATTAAAAAATCCAGAATCATAAGTACCAGTTCTACTTTGCTCCCTAAACACCTATCCTAACGTTGCAATCTACGTGGAAGACGCAGTCACTTTAGAAAAGTTACACTCATTTCAGAAGGTGCTGAAAATGAAAGCATTCCTCTCCAGATGCACTGTTTGAAATAAAAGTTTTCGTAGAATAAGGAGGATAAAAGAGGATACATGGAGAAATAAAAACAAGTTACTAACAACGTTAGCGGATGTGAAAGATTATTGAGCATTTTGAAGTCGTGACTAAAATGGAGGGGCGGTCGAACAGGAGGAGGAGGAGGAGGAGGACGACGACGACGACGACGAGGAGGAAGGTTTCATGATCCTTGGGCAAGTACTTAATGAATAAATGTACTGGAACATGTTCTGTTTTATATATATATATATATATATATATATATATATATATGTAATATATATGTATATATATATATATATATATATATATGATATATATATATATATATATATATATATATATATATATATATATATATATATAATTTAGTTTCTTATCAGAACACACACACACAGATATATATATATATATATATATTATATATATATATACTATATTATATATATATATATATATATATATATATATATATATATATATATATATATGTGTGTGTGTGTGTGTGTGTGTGTGGTGTGTGTGTGTGTTTGTGTGTGTGTTTCTTATTTGACAAGAAAAATGCTAGGGACAGTATATTACACATTTCCTATTATATTTTACATTCAGTAAAAAATTACATAAACAATTTTAGAAAGTAATCCATAAAAAAACAAGCATTTCTTCCTATTTCGCAATCAAAATAGAAGACTGAATTCCCACGAAGGCATGACGGTAGAATTCCCAAATTAGACCAAGTTGCGATAACGGGCACATCAATGAAGTTAAGTATTTACAGTGAGCCGTTAAACTCCCCATCCGAGGCTTCTGGAATTTCAATACTTCGATAAGAATTCCCTCAATACAACTGAAGCAAAACCTTTATATATATATATATATATATATATATATAATATATATATATATATATGAAGCATATCTCGTTGTGTGTTGGAATACAACTAATTTGACTAAAAATACCTATTCATCACAAGTTAGGGTTAAAAATATTCTTTATTTCCTATATAGCCCGCACATCCTTATTACCAACAATTATGTGTGAGAGTGTGTGTGTGCATATATATATATATATATATATATATATATATATATATATAATATATATTGTATATATGTATATATATACACATATACGTTATTTATATAAATAGTATGTATACTCACACAACGCACACACACACAAACATATATATATATATTATATATATATATATATATATATATATATATATATATATGTATATATATGTGCTCATAAATATGTATATAAATAGACAAACATGCTTGTGTGAGCGTCATACACACACAAGCGGGTATTTTAGTCTAAATGGTAACGTTTGGCACTTCACTCGCATCTAAGGTATGTGTGGTTTATAGTTGAAGAAAAAGTTTGAATGATTTGACTATACAAAATAATTTCAATTAAATTCCTTCAACAAGGTTAATCTTTCTCAAATGACTTTCATGTTAAGTTGCAAAGGCCTCGGCAAAATGAAATGTTATAATAAGATTAAGGCATCAGTACACATCGGTAATATACAATAATTAATGAGGCAATACATTAGTTTCAACACCTATGTCGTATCCTCATTAAGGTCATAATAGATCACGCCACGATTGACGTATTAAACGTTTGGTGTAAAGGTTAACATTTACTATACTATGTATGGAAATTGTTTTTTACAAGGTTGTGCGCGCGCGTGTGGAATTACTACAGCAGTATTTTACAAGAACTTTAGGGAAATGAAAAATAATAATAAATCTGTTTCCCCTTAAAACTTTCCCTAAGAACTAACGCAAGAGTTTAAAAAAACGATAAGGTCTTTGGAATTTGATCATTATCTCTGCAGACGCTCTGGTTCCTAGTCTGGTGCTGTTTGTGTAAACATTACTTTATCAGTTCAGGTTCCCGAGAAGAAAGGTAATTAAACAAAAAATAGACTCGTTCTTGCTTCCCTTGTCGTAAGTATAGGTAGCCTTGAACAAAATGCTAATTTCTATTGTTTTTATCGTTATTACTATTATGATGGCTTTGCTTAGAATGATCTTTAAATAATCAATAACCTTCGATACAATTTACTAATCTTTTATTATTTTTGTATGATAATTCTATTTGAGAGGATAACCCAGTAACCATAAGGTTTTTTTTATTGTTCTATGTAATATGCACATTCTGGACAATTGCATTGATGAATGTCAAAATTTTTAAAATAAATCACTGCTACTGAGTTATTAGATCTACCGGTTCTTCTAAGGAGGATTAGGAAAATCCGCTGGGTTCGGTCGAACTGAAAATCGCTCCTATGTCGAGTCCCTGCGATTACTTGAGCAGCAACACGCCAAGGAGACATGGGTGTTTTCAATTACGGCATTTTTACGCGCCCAAGGCATGATAACGGTCACATACTTGGTTTTAAATCCCCTGTGAACAGCTACAGATATTGAGAAGAAGTAAGTAATGCAACATTTCAAATATTTAAGTCGATAATTCAAGTCATAAAGCCTCTCTTCCCAAATATATCACTAATCTGCAATTAAGGTAAATTGTGGAGAGAGATACTGATGTTTTAGGAACAATTCAGTCTAATAACAAATAGCAACAAAATAATATACCTGTCATCCTAGCATGCAAATTTTCAATAAACGGCTTTCCAAACAATATACCTTGTACTTATAGGTTAGCTTCCTCACAATACATTATTTACTAGCTATTTTGCACTCCATACATTTTGATATATGCAGATATAATTTACTACACACTTTCACCTTTGTACCATAGATCACTTTTACTTCTATCAAATCCTGGCGGGTGCCCATACTTCAAACTCTTGGTTACTTTTTTCTTTTAACTCGAAGCATTTCTACGATATTCATCACGTTCCATATTTCGTGATTCATATATATATATATATATATATATATATATATATATATATATATATATATATATATATATACATATGCACAATACAGCTCCATCGAACATTACTGCTCATGGTGCGATCGTAACTTAACGCCGCTCCCCTCTCACACTTCCCTCAATTCTCTCAACCGACACTAAAAAAAAAAAAAAATACACCATCTGACCCTACGTTTCTGGAGACCTTGATCTCAGGAACATTCATCCTAATCAGTTATTCTAACGTGATGATAAATCCCACTCTAAAAAGGGTAGAGCAAAAAAATAGTCCTTCATCTTTTCACTTCAATTTAATTTATGGAGATAAAAGAGCTGTTTTCACATTCCTTATCATCACCCCCCACCCCCGCCCCAGAGTTCCCGGCCCTCTACATATGAGGAAAGCAGGCCATCCCCGAATATGGCTGTCTAATGGCCACAGCACGACAGAAAGACTATTTATGGTATCGTAAACTCTTCAAATTCAAAGCCCCTCCGCCCTTTGGCCTTTGCCCGCAAGCTTAAGCAAGATCTTTGTAAATCTGTAATTGTATCGGGCTACTTCATACCCATTTAACTGGAACCCCCTCCTTCAAGAGCAAGATGCACTCAAGACAGCTAAAGATTGGACCAACTCTAACATCTGCAGACACAGGCAAGGAATCTTTTGCCTAATCAGTCTTCCATAACTCAGGCTACGTGATGTATTCAACAACAGCTATGATGAATGGAAACGCATGTTAAAACCTTTCATGTGCCTTAAAGGGAATAAAACAAAAAAATCCTGCTCACAGTTGTATAGTTCCAGAAACAGATAATCTGAGATATGTGTAAAAACAAAAACAGACTATCAACCACTCCATTGCAAAACATTAAAATTGCATAAAATAAAGATATTCACTATAAAGAGCAACTTAACCAACCAACATTTCTCTGGAAATATGGTTGCAAAGCTCAAAATATTGTCAGAAAACATGAATGGCTTCAAAAAGAAATGTATCACCTTCACACAGAATATTTCCTTTTCGTGATCAACAGTAGTGTAGCAATGATGAGCAACTGTGCCACAACACTCAGTTGAAGAACGCTCAAAATGACTGACTTCCCGCAACTCTATCATGGGTTACATATGGACTTTCAAGATAAACAGCAAACCATCCAACACCAAAAATATCTGAGCGAGAAACAAAATCAATAACTTATTCAAATACTGTGCACG
>NC_087217.1:17344659-17360776 GCF_015104395.2 Macrobrachium nipponense
AATCTTTATTATTTAGGCAATATTGGTACAGGAATCCAGGCTTTACAGTTGGCTAATAACAATGACAGCCTGTTGAGGTAACTATGTATGTAAATACCAGTATTAAAAAATTTCACACTGTAATACGCAATAATAATACATTGAACATCCATTACTTAAATAAAATGAAAAAAATCAAAAGTAACTTGAAGAACCCCAATCGCACAGCAAGTGTTAATATTGCGTAGCCATTTGTAGTACAGTAATTGAGAAGGATGCGTTCACTCTGACAGTTTTGTATTTACTGGGGTATTGTTCAAAAACATTTATGGTATGAAATCTTTATCACTTTAGATAAAAAAAAAAAATTTGTATTTAATAGTAAATATGTATTTAAAATCCTTCAAAATCACTTGAGTCATCATCACTTGAATTAAACAATGCATCAAACAAATTATCATTCACGGTTTCATCATAAGGATCACAGTTTGAATCTGGTGAATCAACTGCAGGTTCATTTTCCCTCAAATGAGCCTGTTTATGCCATAGAAAAACCAATGGTCAATAATAAAATACCGGCACGTCGTTTTAACAACCCAATCAAAACATTAACTTGAGTGGCAGTTTGTACATACATGCTATATACGCAGCTGTTATGCAGTGTTAGTTAGCGCTTTGTTCGTTTACATTACACTCGAGTAACGTATCTTTCGTTTCATCATTTCTAATCATGTTTGCCAGTATTCATCTTTTATATATTACATAGATTTGCTAATACGTATACCGAGTATATTACCTGTATTTCTTATGGTAAGTAGAGCAACTTACATGTATGTGCCGTAATAACATTCAGGTTATTTTATATGATACGTTTTACCCTGCTGCTTATTTTGAGAGTACGGTTGGCCTCACATTTTATAGGTAGACTAATATACCCGATATACGTTAAAATCATAAAAATTTACTCAGAATTGGGGGATCGACTTATATGCCGAAATATACGGTAAATGAATATGCAGACAAATTTTTTAATGACATTAAAAATCTTACCAAATTTTCTGAGTAAATTTGCTCCATCCTTAGTTGTTGCAATCAGGCAAAGAGCATGGAAACAGGTCCCACGGACTGAATAAACAGGACAGGTCGCAGCCAGATGAGTAAGCGCTGGAAGTACACCCTCACAACTAAGGAATCCTGCCCCATCACTGCTCAACCCAATATGGCCCATTGCCCAAATTGCTACTTTGAGTTCAAATATGTCTTGCGAAGTGGAGACATTAGCATTTTTAGCAATCTGAAAAGAAATATAACATATTTACATAATTTATAATTCATGATCTACTTTTACATTCTTTATTATACAATTTGTCATTCCAATTGTGCATTCATAATGCTAACACAATGAACAATAAGTTTTATAATAAAACAATTTTTTCATACACAGTCATTCATCACAAAATTTACTTTAAATTGCGCAAGAGTAAAAAGTTCCAGAATGAACAGTTCCACCCCTTATGTTCAGCCAACTCTTTATCACTTGATGCCCTTATCAGTATTCCTCATTGAACTGGTGCAAATCTTCATCTGATGTGAGAGAGGAAGGGAAGAGGGCATCAGAGTTTACAATGGATATCTTTGTACAAAAAATGAAGCATTAGAGTCCTAGAAGGAAGATATTCCCATCAAAAGAATGTTAAATGCCAAGAAGAACAGGAGCTTGCAAGGGCATGTCCAAAGGATACTTCTGTGCACTGAGATTTGGAAAGGGTCTCCAGACACTGAGTATTCCCCTAAGCAGTGGGTCTGAAGTGGAAGAAAATCCAAATGCTGTATGGAAAACCCTACCATAAGAAGATGAAGCAGTGAATTCAGGTAAAAAGGCCCACAGTGCCAGACATTTGATGATGGAATATGAGTTAAGAGAGATGACTGCTGTAGCACCAAGGCATAATGATCTAAGATGAGAGGAAGGCAAATCCATAGTGTTAAAAGCACAGAACTTGGCAATGCACCATGCCCTCCCTACAGATGGGAGAGAGCATCCTTTGATGGAAATGTACTATTAGCTGACTGCCAGCTTTTTAGATTGTTTACATTTAAAGTATCTACATATGGTATCATATTTTCTTTCATCAAAGAAACTTTTTTTTTATTAAAATAAATCTCAGAAATTTACTGTACATCCAAGTAGCTGAAGCTTGCATTTTCCATCTAGTACCTATCCTAACCTTAGTGGAAGGTGATCTTTGCTGGACAGTAATCAGAACTCCTGTACATGACCATATATATACTATATATGGTAAATAAACAAAAGAAGTATCATGCACACAAAAAGATATATAAACAAGATTCCTTCAGGAATAAGTATATGTGGGAGTTAATGGATAAGTGGGTAATTTAAATGTTGTATATCAATAACACCAGTAATTCTGTTCTACTCAAACATCGCTGACTTTAAAGGAACATTATACAGGTGACAAGTTCATGTCATACTTTAACAAAATGTGACTAAGCAATAAACTGTTAATCTGCATTTCTAATACTTATTATTACAGTGTGTAGTTTTCCTTGATGAGATTTAACATACTGCTGTGTAAGCCTACTTCCAACACTATCAAAATCTTATAACACTGCAACAGCCATACTCTATCCATTTGCACACACTAAAGCAATTGGTCAAGAAAATTTCTGATGCAAAACAGTCGAGCTGATAAAATATACATTACGTCACAAACTGTTCAAGTTTTTGTTTTTGTTTTTCTGGTAAGTCAAACTTCAGGAAAGCTTACTTAATATCAAAGTCAAAGAATGTGCAAAACACAAAACAAAGTATTCTCAAAATAAATGAAATGAAAAAACTGAAATAATACATGTGCTATACCTGGACTAGCCAAAGTCACAGCCAATGTACTACGATAGCATCAATCAAAACAAAGCCATAAGCTCAATAGTGTTTCCAACTTTTATATTTTAAATATATATATATATTTTTTTAAATTCTGTTGGTTAAAATTGGGATGTGTCTTCAAGGCTGGAATGTCTTTGATTGCAAGAAATACAGTATATGTACTATATAAATCTCAGTAGGAAAAGAAGAGCGTAGGTTAAGAGACACCACATTTTTATTGCGACGCGTTTCGTTGTTTCTTCATAACGACATTTTCAAGCCTAAAAGAGACATTACAGTATTTTAATGGTAGTTACAAGAATATGTATTATTGGCTGACAAAGCTGAGTAAAAGTACCGCAACAATAAGATAATGGTAAAATCTTTAAAATAAATTGCACCAGCATACTAAAAAAATAAATTATATAATATTTAAAATAAATTACAACCGTATACTAAAAACGAATGGTGGGAGACAGAGATGGATAGCTTACACTACAAATGAATGACTGAATGATTTATATTAAAAGCAAGGGATAAGATGAATTGTCAAGGTTAAGATCTGGTTTCCTTAAAAATATTTCTATTGACTCAGAGATTCTCAATAATGACTCTTCTCTAAAAGTACCAAGCACACTAAAATTTTCCAATCTTCTACCTGTATTACATTCCTCTACGTGCTGTAAAATCGGTGATCTGGTTGGCTTGGCCAGCAAGCAACCAGTACGAGGAGAAATGCCATAATGTTCGGAAGATCTTGTCCGGACCGACCGTTTTGACTGGCCAATATAGGTGGCGCTACAGGCGTCACACTTGTAAATATAGGTGATGCCAGACAAAAGGTCTGAAGGTAGTTTATCTTTATGGTTTAACAACGCTTGGATAGTATGGTTGTTGGTAAATATTAACTTGGGGTTAATGTGGGGAAAACTACTTAAACATATTTCTTAGTTCTCTTGTAACGTATTTAGAACAAGGATCACTTATAAATGGAAATTTAAAATACATAGTTAGTTTATCAACACTTGGTATATTTATTTTGCTATTTATACTAAGAGAAATATTTAGGAACTTTAGAGCATATTCCCTCTGCAGCTCTTGGCAGGCATTTGACTCAGAAATAAAGTTTCTGTTAAACTATTTCAAAATTAATGGCTATCCCAATAACATAATATATAAAGAAATCAAAAAGTTCCTAAATATTTCTCTTAGTATAAATAGCAAAATAAATATACCAAGTGTTGATAAACTAACTATGTATTTTAAATTTCCATTTATAAGTGATCCTTGTTCTAAATACGTTACAAGAGAACTAAGAAATATGTTTAAGTATAGTTTTCCCCACATTAACCCCAAGTTAATATTTACCAACAACCATACTATCCAAGCGTTGTTAAACCATAAAGATAAACTACCTTCAGACCTTTTGTCTGGCATCACCTATATTTACAAGTGTGACGCCTGTAGCGCCACCTATATTGGCCAGTCAAAACGGTCGGTCCGGACAAGATCTTCCGAACATTATGGCATTTCTCCTCGTATTGGTTGCTTGCTGGCCAAGCCAACCAGATCACCGATTTTACAGCACGTAGAGGAATGTAATACAGGTAGAAGATTGGAAAATTTTAGTGTGCTTGGTACTTTTAGAGAAGAGTCATTATTGAGAATCTCTGAGTCAATAGAAATATTTTTAAGGAAACCAGATCTTAACCTTGACAATTCATCTTATCCCTTGCTTTTAATATAAATCATTCAGTCATTCATTTGTAGTGTAAGCTATCCATCTCTGTCTCCCACCATTCGTTTTTAGTATACGGTTGTAATTTATTTTAAAGATCTTATATAATTTATTTTTTTAGTATGCTGGTGCAATTTATTTTAAAGATTTTAACCATTATCTTATTGTTGCTACTTTTACTCAGCTTTGTCAGCCAATAATTACATATTCTTGTAACTACCATTAAAATACTGTAATGTCTCTTTTAGGCTTGAAAATGTTATGAAGAAACAACGAAACGCGTCGCAATAAAAATGTGGTGTCTCTTAACCTACGCTCTTCTTTTCCTACTGAGATTGAGATTTCCAAAACATCTGTCTACTTTCAATGTACTATATACAGGCAGTCGCCGGGTTACGTTTGGTTTGGGTTACGACGTTCCGAGGTTAAGGCGCTTCTCAATTATATTCATCAGACATTATTTCCAGGGTTACGACGCCTACAACGCTCATCTGGCAGATGAAATATGACACCAAAAATGCAAAATAATCAATATTTGAAGTTTTTTTTTTTTATGAAAAATGCAATAAGAATGCAGTTTACATAGTTTTTAATGCACCCAAGGCATTAAAAGTAAGGTTTTCTTAGGATTTTTTACGATGTTCCGGCTTAGATTTTCGGCTTACGACGCATTTCAAGAACGGAAACCCTGTCGTAACCCGGGGACTGCCTGTATATGATAGCATATATATGGAAATGAAGAACTATTAATTTACCTGAACCATGTTTTTGACAGCATCATGCTGCATCAAGACTGAAAAACCTTCCTTATGTTGTGTCAAAGAACCATAAAGATGAGGCAAGAGGAATACATCATGAACAACATGTTTACTGCAAGAACGCCTTCCATAAGTACCATCTTCTCCTCTCTGGTGCTGAGTCAGTGAATCAGCTAGGGCAGTTTGCATTAATCGGACATACCTGTATTGAAAAAAAAGAGTGCACTAAAAGTCTCCTGCACAGATTAAGCATTAGATTTGCAGTATTATAATACAGGCAAAAAGGATTAGGATTTCAAATAATATTTAGATGACATGCAACACAAAAAAAAGTATTCGACAACAATGTGCAATTGGTTATATTCTCCATGAGATTTTCAGAATCACTATTTTTTCAGTATTTTACATTTAATAAGGTTTAATTAGGCAATAGCTTCTCAAATTTCCCCAAAGATGTAACTTCTGAAGTCTTGCAACCATACAAAGAATCACTATAAAACACCTTGTTGAATGACTACTATATATGCATACCAGAAAGCTATCGGTAGGCAGGAACTGCCAGTTTCATTCTTAGCAAGATGCTGTAACAGCTTGAACAAGGTGCCTGGGAGGACACTTCATTTAGATTGATGATGTTTTTGTTAAAAATTTTGTTTTTAAGTCAAAAACTTCTACTGTTTCACAGTAAAACTAAAGAAAAGAGAACAAAAAGGTATGGTCCACAACTACAGCAATCTTGATAACTGTAACAGACTTCCAAATCATAGTGCAATTCAATAAAAATGGAATACTTGTAGGGTAAAAAAAAGATACACCTTGAAACTGGCAATTATTATAACTTTTATAGGGAAATACATGAGAAATATAAAAGGAAGAATTTGGTTACACAACGATAACCTGCAATTGAAGAAAATATTTAAACATAAGAGCTAGCTAATCAAAAGTGCCAAAGATAAAAAGGGTAAAATCTTGTTGCTCCTGTTAATCAGGCACTCAAAAGAACAAGGTGGGTAATTTTTCCTACTGACTGGTCAATGATGTAGTAAATTTTCAAGTTATTTTTCATTATCAACAAGACCTCAGAAGTTATATTTCTGGGGAATCTCTTGCTGCAAGCTAAGGCTAATTATAACAGATGGGTTGTCATAAAAATATAAGACAAAACCAAATCAAGACATGAAACAATTCAGGAGGTAAGACATGGGTACCCCGTAGTGGTGGAGGTTTAGCAGTTAACATCCAATGTGCAAAACGGCTCTTGAAATAACACATTAGGCAAAAATAGGATGGTATGTAATTCATATGAATATAAAGTTGGCTGTTAATTAGGAACTTAAAATTTTTACTTCCTATTCTCAAAATATGAGACAAAACCAGTAATATTTAAGGGCTGCTATACGTGACTATCTCTGTTAAGGATACAAAATATACATTCGTACTAAGACTGAATTTTTATCTTTAAAGCATTTTAGCAACACTTTCTCTCAACCCCAGCCCAAAAGCATTACTATGACTAATTATGCCAAAATATTGGAAAAAATCCAAGCATACCCTAATCAGCTTATTTAATGGCTCTTTTTGACTATATGGGCTTATAAGCAACAACCACTCATAAGATAAAAAAACACTTCAAGTTCACTAATGAAATCTAATATTAAAAAAATATATTCATTATACAACCAAGACCTTGTCAAGAGAATTTTAGTGATAATTTTAACATTACATAACATTACTAAAAATAAAATTGTGTAGGTGTATAAAAAATGATTAAGGAGCCAATATCTATGAAGAAACAAAAAATTAACTAAATATTACATCACAAAAAACACCTTCTAAACTTACTTGTAATTGTAAGTTGTAGCCCATTTGTCCAGCAATGTATTGATGAAATTGGCTTCATGGTATGCTCTAAAGCCTCTAGGAGAAGATACAAGTTTTGCCATTAACAGTTGACCTCGATCTCCCAGGTGAAGAACAGAAGGTGGAGAGTTCAAGACTGATTCTAAATATTCCTGTTAGAAATTGCAGAAAAGTAGATGAGAATGACTTATACTACCAGAGTTTTAAAAAAATGCAAGCCTATTTTGCATGGTAATCTGATCATGAAAATATGCAGCAGGGGGATCATGAAAAATGGGAATGAAAAGTATAAGGCAAGGTACAAGTAATCCTAAAATGAAAAAATATGGTTTTAATCTGGAATTTTGGCAGTGATATCTGTTACAAGAGAAAGACCTGGATTACATTTAAAAAGAGAATACACATCACATATTCATGTACCTTGCATAGACTAAGCTTTATGTATACCAGGTGTGAATAATAATCAATAATGAAAAGGATTAACAAAATTCAAACAGAAACAGTATATAACACTGCAAATACTTATAGGCATGACATTTTTTGAAAGTTTCTTATCCATCCATTTTATCTAGTATATATATACCACTTGTTCAATGAATAGCCTATACACATAAACACAGTATGTACTGCTGTGCATTTCCCATAGGTAATGTAACTATAAGAAGTTTTGAATTTATTTATAGGCAAGAATAATATTCCATGTGTTGTGACGTTACTTGATGAGAGTAATTATGTTCTACTGTTTTCTACTTTACATTGACTGTGACTTCTTGAATCATCATGGAAGGGATGACTTATTTTATATTCAACAACGGTACTATTTCCGTATGAGTGTACCAATCAAGTGTGGGTATCTAGCAACCATGCACAATAATAAACATTTTTCGCAGCATTTCCTCACAGCAAGCTACATCATCTGCTGTCTTTTACTTTATAAGTATTACCTTGGTATCTTCGTCCTTAGTTGTCTAACTTCTCTAACTTTACCCTGCTCTAGTTTTCAACTCCCAATTAAGAAAGAAGCCTTAAGGCATCCCCTAAGTGTGACAGCAATGGTTTCAAAACACTTTCCACACCCTCCTAATTTTCATTTTGACACCATTACGTCCCCACTTTACATAAGATATCCAGTACCTTTGTTTTCTAATAATGTTCCCTATGAAGTACCTACTTCCTGATATTTTAATACAATTTTATATTAACCCTTCAAGAATATCTTTAAATTTCATGAGCTAACATTATAATAATTTACAATCCAATCAATAAACTAAACAATGCAAAAACAAGTTTTCAACAACAAAAAAATAAGATTCTTTATTCAAAATGAAAGATCAGTTATGTCCAAGAATTTATACCATAAGTCAAAATCATACAAGAAATTCAAAGGAATCAGAATTACATTATCAAAATAAATTCTTGTATAAAAGCAAACCATGCTGAATTGACAAATTCTTAATCAATTTGTATTTTTCATAGCTAACAAACCTGAGATCTTAACAATACAATAATCTTCCTGTGCCAGCTGGAAACCAGTTAAAAACAATAAAAGACTGTATAGCAAGGAAACAACACATAATTATGGGTTTCATTTACATTCAAATAATACGTACCTCTTCATCACAGGCTTCATCTAGGACATCAAGAGCAGCTAGAGCAACCAGACGACTCTCATCATTCAGCTGACCTACCAGCATCTCTATGCCCCAATGGGCAAAATTATCAGCACCCGCACGAACCAGCGTTCGAAGAAACTGTGTGGCATACATTCGAGCAGATTCCTGACATCCTGTCAAAATTTTGTTAAATATTGATCTGAAATGAACAATACAGGATTAACAAAAGGTCCAATTGACCGTTTGTAAATGCTTACCTCTACTGTGTTAAAAAAGTATACCTATGTAATAAAAATTTTAATAATTTAGCCTTGTTTCTCCAACTGCATTTTCTAAACATCTGCATTATTGTCAATCAACTACATCTGCTTATACATTATTACAATATAAAACATAAAATGTATAAAATTGATTTAAAAAACAGGAAACCTACCTATTTATCCCATCTATTGAATAATCAAGACATGTGCAAATAAGCTTAGCATACATGTCACTGTTTGATATACTGACAATCTCCAACAACCTGTAAAAATCAATGAGACATAGTTATGATCACTGTTGTTTACTTGCAACAGGTAATAAAAATAGCCTCAGTTTCTAGGTTATTCCCTCATCTAACGTTCACTAAAAAAGATTAATGCTATGCATAAAATGAGAGGATGCAGCAAGTATATGACATTTTAAACACTACACAATATATAATAAAAAAAAAGGTGATCGTACGAATGATTACAAAATAAGTCTTAAATTAATGTGAATTTTTCATAGCTAAGAAACCTGCAGTCTTACATTAGGACAGCTGGTGCCAGAAGGTTTACCCTAATGTTAAGACTTGCCTTAATGTTAAGACCATAGGTTTGTTAGCCATGAACTTCTTTTTACATATGGCAGCGACTTGAGACCTATTAACCTATTGACTGAACTTCAAACAGTCTACTCACTTCCACACTCACATTTTAAAACAAGGTAATTAGGATTACATTTAATACACACACTAGGTAGGAAGTTGATATTATGAGAACAGCCAGTCCCAGGTTTACAGTGGGGGCTCCGTTACCAGCAGAGCACCGTAACCCGAAAAATGTTGCAAACTGGGAACATCAAAATAATAGTAATGGGTATAATGGCAGTTATGGTGGCTAAGTGCTGTAAAATCCAGTTACAGCACCGTAAAATAAGGGTAACAGTGCTATAACCCGAGAAAACCGTCCATGAGGACTACCCTATTAGAGTTACCTCCATAATGATATATAGTATATAAGTTTCACTTGAGGGGAATAATATTTTCATACAAACAACCATGAGATCAAGTCTTTAAATCTAACACGCATGGCCAAACCTATTTGTTCTTAACTCTAAATCATAAAATAATTTTATTTCCTAAAACTTTATTTTGATAACAGAATATCTTGACAAGCAATTAAAAAATTTCTTTGAAGTACTTCTGTTAGGGACTGAAATGATCATTTGAATAATCCAGTTAGGGGAGATGACAACCAAAGGCCTTGACCTAATACAGTAGGCAAATAGGTGAAGTGTCTACAAAGCATTTTATCTTCCAAGAACTGTCTATTGCCCATTATAGATTCATTTATTGTGTGCTTCTTTTTACAACACCACAGTACTTTACAAAGAAAATAATAATGTTCTCACAATTATCACAAACAAGGTGACAAAAATTCTTGACAGTTTGCAACAGTTATCATATTCAAAGTTCCTATCCGGTGTAAAAAGTCATTACATAAAATGGAAATTATGCTTCAACCAATAACCATAAACACTCTTACTGTTGAAAGATGCCTGATCTAAGGAGCATATCATATCCCTTCTGAGTATGCGAAAGTCTTCCTAGTAATAAAAAGTAATGCTGAGAAGTTGTGGTATTAAGGTGGGATGGGGATAAAACTGCATCATGGGGTGGCCGCTCACACACCACATATCCCAGATTCCTAGTGACATCAACCAGGAGTTCCTCTAAGTACTTGGAGCAGTCATCCTGAAAGCAAAACAATACACAAGTTTTTACAAAAAAGGATGTACTGTACTGTAGGTCTCAGTCAATAAAATTTCTATACTATAACAGCCACAAAAGTTATAAAATTATCATGCAGTAGTGAGGAATCTCACAAAAAAAAGAACCCTTCACTACCTGATTTCCCTAAATACCAAATAGTGTTGGTTATCAGGCAAACCTGGGTAAGGTAAAATGTCAACCTCATTTGACCTGAGACAGCCAGAAGTGGGTACTATTTAATAGTGTATAACTCAAGCAAACAGAGATTATTACTGTTAGTTTAACAAGACAAACTGGGAGATTATTAATGTTAGTTTAACATGGCACCCAGTTGAAGATATCAAATCTTATATGGCTGATATCTAAGTTATATAAGTTTGGTACACAACCACCTTCTAAGGTAGAAACATGGGACCAACAAGGAAAATGGAAGAGATTTTGAAGAAGGAACATGGGCACTGATAAGGTAAATGGAAATTTTGAAAAGGAGTACAGTAAGAAGATTGTATAACCAATGAGGAATTAGACGAGAGATGTGGAATAAAAAGGCTGGAAAAAAAACATGATTGTCTGGGTATATGACCAACAGGGATATGGAAGGGTGATCAAAAAAGCAATAGACAGGAAGGCAACAAGACAGACATGTAGGAAGGTCTGGTGGGCAATCAAGCACAGAGCAAATGACAGAAATGAACTCTCTATATATCTAATCCCATACTTGAAAAAGCAAACATAAAAATATCTCTGATGATTATATAACTAACCTAGAAGATTTGCTGGTAGAAATATTCAGATTTTACTGAATCAATTGTAACATAAAAACTAATGAAAGTTTACAACACTGAAACTGACAGAAATTCTGCCAAATTTACTTAACTGATTCATTGCCAAAAATACCAAATTTGTAAATAATTTGTATTTTTCATAACTAACAAACCTGAGGTCTTAACATTAGGATTTACTAGCGCCAAGCTGGAAACCGGTAGAATTAAAATTACACTTGTGAGATCCAGGGACTATTGGCATCTATACCAGGTCACGGGGCATGTATACCCAGAATGCCCACGGCTACCTGTGACCCACCAGTTATATTTATAACCCAGTTTAGACTGCTAGAGGGGTGGTTCGAGGAGGGCCTTTACCTGTTAAGACCTCAGGTTTGTTAGTTATGAAAAATACAAATTAGTTACAAATTTGGTATTTGTTCATATACGGAACAAACATTCGGTCTTAACATTAGGATAGACTTACTTATTGGAGGGAGGTAAGTCTCTACAACTGACTGGGAGTTTGCTACCTTATCCATTTCCGAATATATAGGGAAATTCTAAGAGAATGGACAATGAACCTAGAAACAAAGATATAAGCAAATCTATTGGTTTCCTTCACTGGGTGTTGATACCATTCTATAGTTTACTCTTGTCCCTTGCAACTGGATCCACCCTCACCCCTCTCTTCCCTCTTATCTAGAGGGGTGTGTTGCTACTGAAAAGTATATCATAACCTAAGATAGCTTCACAGTATGGCTGACCACCTCACCTGCATCTAGTCCGTTCCAGCACATGACGGTACTCTCCTTCATATTGCCCGTAGTTAAAGGAGTAGGAAGAAAGTAGTAAAGAAAAAAGACCAGCTTCCCATTTCATTCTACTTTCATACCTTCATCTTAGACTAGACGCAAACTGACCCGCTAGGGGTACTGGATGAGCTATATCACTTGTTGGGCCGCCACCACTCGACCCAAGGAAAAAGTCTCCAAGGATCTATGGGCAACGTCTTTCAAATAAAATGAGGTGAAAGTTGTTTGGCGTTTCCACACACCAGCTTTCAGAATTCTATCCACAGACATGTTCTTCTTAAATGCAAAAGAAGCACTCAAGCCCCTGATGTCATGAGCTCTAGCTCCCACCTGGCTATCTGACCCTCTGTCTTCTGTCATATAAGCATTTCTGATCGTCTCCCTTAGCCAAAACGATATTGTATTCCTGGACACTTCCTTCTTGTTCCGTCCTGTACTTACGAACAACCTCCGGCACCCCGGCCTGAGGTGCGTTGTTCTTCTTAAGTACTCCCTTAGTGCCCTGATGGGGAACAGAAGCATCTCATCTTTGTCATTGTCTACAAAGTCTGCCAAGGAAGGTATGGTAAAGGAGTCTAATCTGCCGTCTACTATTGTTGGGTTTTGGGTCTTGGCCACGAATTCTGGAACAAACTCAAATACCATTGGCCTCCAACCTCTCGAGTGCTTTATGAGATATGACAGGCCATGTAGCTCCCCCACCCTTTTGGTTGAAGCCAGGGCCAATAAGAAGACTGTCTTCAGGGTCAGGCTCCTATCCGTGGACTGCCTTAGTGGTTATTAGGGGAGTTTTGTCAGACTACTCAGTACCATGGTCAGATCCCAATCTGGGGCTTTTAGTTCCTTTGGTGAACATGACTGTTCAAAGCTCCTCATCAGCACCATGAAGAGGAAATGTCCACTCCTTTCATTCGTAAGACTGAGGCTAGAGCCGCCCTGTACCCCTTCACTGCAGATACAGACATATGCTTTTCTGTTCTGAGATATATCAGAAAGTCTGCTAACTGCTGAATAGTGGTACCGAGTGGAGATAAGTTCCCTCTACAACACCAATCACAGTATGCTGACCACTTTCCTTGGTATACTGTCGCAGATGATTTTCTGATATTACCTGCCATCTGAGTTGCTGCTTTCTGCGAAAACCCTCTCGCTCGGAGGAGATACTTGACAGTCTCCACCCGTGAAGCGATAGGGACTTCACCGACTGGTGGTACCTCTCCATGTGCGGCTGACACAGTAGGTTGCTCCATGGGGGTAACTCTCTCGGCACATCTATTAGGAGTTCCAGTAGGTCTGAAAACCACTCTGCTTTCGGCCATAACGGAGCTACCAGGGTCATCTTGAGGTTCTGAGACCGCATTACCCTGTTCAGAAACTGATGGATTAGACAAAATGGAGGAAATGCGTACACGTCCAGATTGTCCCAAGGGTGTTGTAGCGCATCTTCTGCTACTGCCTCTGCGTCTGGGACTACCGAACAATACGCTTCCAACTTTTTGTTGTACCTGGTTGCGAATAGGTCTATGATCGGTCCTTCCCACAACATGAGCATCCTGTCCACTACCTGTTGGTGCAAGGACCACTCCGTTCCCAGAATCTGATCCCTGCGGCTCAACTTGTCGGCCACTATGTTCCTTTTTCCCGGAATATACCTGGCCCTGATGTCTACCAGGTTCTCTACAGCCCACTGATGAAGTTGAACTGTCATCATATGTAACTGCCGAGAAACTAGGCCTCCTTGTTTGTTTATATAAGCTACTACTGTGGTGTTGTCTGACATCAATACCACTGAGTGTCCCTTTACTCTCTCCCTGAATTCCTGTAGAGCTAGAAACGCTGCTTTTACCTCCAGCACGTTTATATGGAGTTCTCTGTCCTTGCAACTCCATTTTGCTGACACCATCAACTCCTCCATATGGGCTCCCCAGCCTTCTAGTGACGCATCCGAGAACAGCAAGAGGTCTGGAGAGGATTGTTGAAGGGGGACACCCACTGTCAGATTGTCGTCGTTCACCCACTACAGCAAGTCTTTCCTCACTTCTGCCGAGGGAAGGGAATTTGCTCGTAACGTACGGGTGATCTACTATTGGTGACCAAAACTCCTTCATCCTCCATTGTAGAGACCGAAGGTGTAGCCTTCCCTGTGGTACTAGCTTCTCCAGGGAGGTTAGGATTCCCAGTACCACCTGCCACTGTCTTGCTGGCTGTGTTTGTTTTCCCAGAAAGGCATTCACCACTTGTTTGCATTTCTCTATTCTTTGGTCTGTCGGAATACTTTGGCTTCTGTTGTGTCTATACCATTCCCAAGATACTCCAAACGTTGACTTGGATCCAACTGCGACTTTTCCTGATTTATCACAATACCTAGGCTGTGACAAAGCTGCAGGAGGGTCGCCCTGTCCCTGAGTAATTTCTCCCTGGACTTTGCTATCACCAGCCAATCGTCCAGATATCTTATTAGCCTGATCCCCTGAGCATGCGCCCACGTCGACACGAGAGTGAACACTCTTGTAAAAACTTGGAGACGTTGTCAATCCGAAGCACAGGACCTTGAATTCGAAAGCTTTCCCTGCAAGACTGAAGCGGAGAAATTTCCTTGAAGACTGATGGACTGGTATCTAAAAGTATGCGTCCTTTAGATCGACTGTCAGCATAAAGTCCCCGATCCTGACCGCTTGTAGAACTGTTTTCGGAGTTTCCATTTTGAAACTGGTTTTCCTTATAAACAGATTCAGAGTTGACAGGTCTATTACTGTCCTCCACTCCCCGTTGGCTTTGGGTACCAGGAAAATCCTGCTGTAGAAGCCTTTCGACGGACTGCATACTTGTTCCACAGCTCCTTTTACCATCATCTTCTTCACTTCGTCCTGCAGAATAATGGCCTTCTGAGATTCGTGGGCATAAGCAAAGTGGGGTAATGGCTGATCTGTCAGGGGCGGGGTTACCTCGAACGGGATCAAATACCCGATCCTGAGAACATCCACCACCCACTGCTCTGCCCCTAGTTCCTGCCACACCTTCCAGTGATTTGCCAGGTGTGGCCGAGTGATGAGAGGCGCCCATCCTGTCTTCTTGAGCCTCTCCCTCTTTCCCCTACTGCCCCTCCTCTGTTGTTTCTATTGTGAAAGGGCCGATGAGTTAGCCTCTTTGGGGAAGAGGGTCTTGTGGCTCTATTAGGGATGTTATGTCTCACTGTCTTCTTCCGATATTTGCTTGCTCTCCCCTCCAAAGGAGTAGCTTGAACTGTTAGACGTTTTCCTAACTGCCTGCTGCACAACCTATCGTTAGTGTCCATCCTTCTTCTATCTATCGCCTCTTCCAGTATGACCTCTGGCAACAGCAATTGCGACTCCAAGATATCCCCATTCCTCATCGCTAACAGGGAATCCAAATCCACAGTGCGGCTCAGTCTAGCCAACGCTACATCTCTCCTCATTAGCAGGATATTTGCCCAAACATTGGCACTTACGTTTGTCAGGTACGCAATCGCCTTGGAACCTGACTGTAGTAATCTAATGAACAATGATTCATCCACTACTTTTCTTGTCACTTCCGAGGATGCAATCTTCGCCACTGCTGTTGACCAAAGATCTAACCAAGAAGCAGCCTGAAAGACAGAAGAAGCTGTTGCTTCTAAACGTAGCAGCCTCTTGGTACGTCATCGAAGGGCACTCCATTTTAACCTGATT
>NC_087217.1:17361276-17366276 GCF_015104395.2 Macrobrachium nipponense
CTCCATATGATCCTCTCTAATTCCACATCTCAACTTTTCATGCTGCTGTTCCTAATATACTATTTTTCAGGACTGTCTTTATTTGCACACTATACTACCTTTAAACTTCCCTATTCCTATTTCCATGCTATATAACTCAAAAATTTTTGCCTTTTATAGTATGAATGTACTAGTGTATGTGTGCAATGATTAGTACTTGAATTCTGCAACTTCCTCGCAGGGACCTTATAATTTGTTAATCTGCATTCTAATGCATGATATATCCATAAAACTGTCCTGTCTAGTAAAATTCCATAATTTTTTTCTTTTTTATGTAATATCAGTTACTCTTCCTACCAGTTGTTAGTGTGTTTGGCCTTCTAATTGTCACCCACTGTTGAAAAATATTTTTTTTTCCTGGCAGTTTCTGCAATAAACAATGCTTCACTTAAATAATATATATAGATTGGCATTTTCTCTGTTTTCTCAATCTAATTCATGCTTTCTATTCCCACCACACATGCTACTACAAAATTCTATTGTTACAGAATTTCACCAAGGCTTAATTTTCAGGAACATCGGTGCTCCAGGCTATCCGCTTCATAGTTGCAGTTGATGGAAGATTCATCAACTCAGACTTGACTTCACTCGTGCTGCGATGGCCATGGTTTTCGCAGCATTTTTTGATATATGATATTTATTACCCATCAGAAGCTTCAGTCACAATGGAATTTATGCAGAGGTAAAGCTGTTGTAATAAGTACTTGAGTTTTTTTTTTTCTTTAATTTAAGAATATCAGGGAAGTAATTTATATTTAAATGTCCATGTACTGTAACTTTTGTAATATGTGTGGTGGTGAGCAGTTGTTTTACAATATTTTTACCATTATGTTCATATATCTTGTCATTTTTACAGGTGTTTCTGAAAAATCAAATGCAGAAAAAGGGACAAAAAATACCAGAACAAAGAAAAAACGTGGCACACACCCATTGAAGAATATTAAAGTCAATGAGCGTTATGGAATAAGAGTGAAAAGCATTCACATCTTCTGTTTATAAATAATTAAGTTAAATTTTTGTGTTAAAAAAGTTATAAATCTGTTTTTCAAGAATAAAGTTTTTTAAAAGTTAATCTTCTCATTATTTTCTCCAATTGGATATATGACCTGCACAAGGAATTTTTGGTTACTATTTCAATTGTAACATAAAATGCAAAGAAATATTAGAAAAATCATGTACAAATCCCAAAAAGTTACTGTATACTCTGTCAAATAAATTTACATAAATATGTTACATGTATAGGATTTGTTACCAATTTTAGTTTTTATCTGTTTTGATATTGTATGAGATGTAATTATAACAAAATTTTAAAAAAAACTGTAAAAAATGACTATTGGTAAAATTTACAAATGTTTATAAATGACTATTGGTAAAATTTAACAAATGTTTAATAAAATGGGGCCCCACAAGGAAGGTATGAAAAATGTTTTTAGGATTATTTTTTTCTTAAATTAGCCACTCCAAAGTTTGGCGGGTGGGGTTGTGTAGCGCAGTGATATACAGGGTGGGGCAAATCAAATGCCCGAGTTTTGATCGGCTATTAGGAAAAGCAAAAACAATACTTACAGAATTATTTGTTTTACTCGAACAGTATACAATGCTGTTTGTGTGATCCTTTTGAAGATGCCATCAGGAAGATGGTGCCATCTATAGCGATGCACAGTTGAAGGCGATGTCTGAAGTTTTCGGCTGCTCTTCGGCAGATCTCGAGGAGTATTGTAGCGATTTCCTCCCGGATTCGCATCTTCAATTCTTCCAAACTGTGTGGCCAAAAGTGAGATGAGCCGAAGAGCAGCTGAAAACTTCAGACATTGCCTTCAATAGTTCATCGCTACAGACGGCCACCATCTTCCTGATGCCATCTTCAAAAAGTGATCACACAAACTGCATTGTATACTGATTCGAATAAAACAACAAATAATTCTGTAAGTATTGTTTTACTTTTCCTAATAGCCTATCAAAACTCGGGCATTTGATTTGCCCCAGCCTGTTATATATGTATTTTCACCCGTATTTGAGAAAATCCCGTAAAAAATATTAACCGTAAATTATACGGTATGTTATTGGTTAACTTAACGGTAAAACCGTAAATTTTACGGTTAAAATTTTATACGGTATATTTTCTCAAATACGGTACATTAAAAATTACGGGACCCGTTTTTTTACGGTATGCTTGGCAAACATAAACTAAAACTTGGCCAACATTACTGCCAGGATTTTTACCGTTTTTTCAACGGAAAATTTTTTACAGTGCACCAATGCTTACAGATAAGTAAAAAGAAAGAAGTCTTGTGCATACATATACACATATGTATACATATCCATATAAATATATATGCCCATACATCTTACGTATAATATATATGAATGAATTTATATATATGTATATATATGAATACATATATACATATGGGTGTATACATACGCACGCACGCGCGCACACACATATATATGCACATAAGCATTTATATTATACACACACATATATACGTAATATATATGTATTATATGTATATATATATATATATATATATATATGAGAGAGAGAGAGCAGACTGATCACGGAAAACTGATGCCTGGGATTCAACGGTTGTCACTCATCCAAAGTTATGTCAAACTAAAATTAACAGAGTTAACGAGTGTGTAACTGGCTGGCTTTATTAGCGGTCACCATAACCAGTTTTGTCCATTGTCGTTAATCAGGAGACAAGCGTTTACGACGAGAGCTTGGGACTAACATCCAGATCAAAAACAAAATAATAAAAATAAAACACTTGACTTTATGAAACTTTTCACAGACCTTTTCCAGCATTAAATTTTCGCAAATAATTCTTATTTCCTCCTAATGTAATGAAACCAATATATTGCAATACCTCGTTTGACTGACTATTACCAACATATAACACCCCATTCAACCCAGTTAGGAAGCAAGAGGCGAGAAGAGGCGAAAGAAGTAAAAAAGGCTGCTGTACCAACTAAGTGTCTTTTCTCCAGAGTGTAAAGTAGACCACCGTAGAGTTTTGTAAGGAAAACAAAGTTGTACGGCGACACTAATATATTATTTCATTTCATGACTATTTTTCCCTATTTTTGCATGATAAATTGCATTAATTACATTACGATGACTTTGTGCATATGCATATATATTTATTTGATATAGTAATAATATAAATATATATATATATATATATATATATTCATACATATTTTATTTGAGCTACAAATGTCCTTTATATATAATATTAAAGGACATTTGTAGCTCGAATAATTCAAATGAATCACGGTGATGTGATAATTATTTATATAAATATATATATATATATATATATATATATATATATATATATATATATATATATATATATATATATATATATATATACATATATATGAATAATTATTACATCCCCGTGATTCATATGAATTATTTGAGCAACAAATGTGCTTTAATATTATATATATATATATATATATATATTATATATATATATATATATATATATATATATTCGAAATTAAACAAGTAGGCCCTTAATGTGTAGCCCAGGACAAAAAGGCATCAGAATGATTATTCCAAATTAATTCTTCAACTGCTAAACTGTCCATTATGAAGAATCATGAGAATAAAACTCCACATTTGATACTTCAAACATCTGCCCATAAAAGCTCATCAGCTGCACGTCCAGTCACATCACAATCATTGGCATTCGCCTCTAAATTCCTTGCACTTCCTGGATATTATGACGTTTCCTTTCATACAGTTTTTTCAACTCCATCCGTCCAGTACTTTCTACGGAGGTCATCCGTTTCACAATCACTAATACAAACTATTCTCCAACCATTTATTTTTAACGTGACCAAACCATCTCAAAACACCAATCAACTACTCTAAACTTTTCCCATTTTCAATACTTCTTAAAACACACATACTGCCTGACGCAAATAATTCATCATATTTCCCATTAGAAATCAACACTCCAGTTCCATAAAAAATGCAAATATATCGTTTTTGCTACTAATTATCAACAAAATTATGTAACATTGACCTGAAGAATACGTGGATGGATGGCCACCAAAATAAGACCAGAATCTCTCAGTATATATGTCCAAAGAATATACATGGGTTAGGACAGTGAGGCAGCAACCTCCTCCAAGCACAATACACTAAAATTAAAAGGGTAGCATTTTTTAAGCCATTATCACTCAGGAGACAAGGTGCTTATGAGCGGAAGAAGGGAAGGAGATTTAAAACGTGCTAATAAATAGTGTGAAAAAGACATTAAAAACGAAATCCAAACTATAGTTAAATAATACGTACAATGTGTGTATGGGGGATTCGATTATCTATTGATGACCCTTTTCTGCAAGTTTCCGAGGCAAATAATATTAAAGGATTTTTCTCCAAAGTGATTCATGTGCGATTTCGTTATTAATGTATAAACAATGGAGAAGGTCTGTCTACTCTGCTCTGAAGACATCATTTGTTAGTGAAATAGAAAGTTTTACTTTTAAATTGTCTCTGTGTCCTTCCCATTGGTCAGATATGAATCATATCTGACTTGAATCAGCTTTTATATTAATTCTAATTAATGTATCAACAGTATTTTAGTAAAGAAGTTGAAAAAAAAAAATAAAAAACTTATGAAAATTATAACGCACTGGTTTTACCAAAATGTAGTTTTAAAAAAAGCGGCAAGATTTAATGTAATGAATATTTTTTTCTCCAACATTATATCATGGTGAAATTTAAAATAATTGAATCATTATAAAAAGAGACAAAGGACTAAATGCTCTTGAGTGATATAAACGCTATCAACGAGTTTCGGGAGAAGTTAGATATTCTTCCATTTCTGTTTGTTTCTCAGTTTTTCATGAAATATTCTAAAAATATATCTGTGAATTATGGTAAAGTTTATAGAGTAGTTGATTACAGACCAGTGAAACGCTAATTAGACTGATAT
>NC_087217.1:17376276-17518776 GCF_015104395.2 Macrobrachium nipponense
ACCTGACACGCGTGCTGTACACCTCTGAAAAATATTATAAAACTACGACAAAAATTCGAATCACACCGCACAGGTTCCTAAAAATATTAATTCTTGAGAATAGAAAGGTCTGACTTGCTTTGAGTGACATCTTAATTGCGTGTGTTGGAGAGAGTGAGAGTGACAAAAAGTATTCCCAAATTAATCTTTTTTTTTTAAGAAAGAAACAAAGTTTTATGCATACAAACTGACTTTTAATATGAGAAAAAAAAAACGTGTATTCTTGCTTTGCATATTTAGATAATTGTAATAAACTATATTTGTATTTGATTATTTAGGTTTTCACAAGACCCCGTGACCAATCACCACCATGTGTGACGACGACGAGGCAGCGACTCTCATCTGCGACAATGGCTCCGGTCTTGTCAAGGCTGGCTTTGCCGGTGATGACGCTCCCCGAGCTGTCTTCCCCTCCATCGTTGGCCGCGCTCGTCACCAGGGTGTGATGGTCGGTATGGGTCAGAAGGACGCCTACGTCGGCGATGAAGCTCAGAGCAAGAGAGGTATCCTCACCTTGAAGTACCCCATCGAACATGGCATCATCACCAACTGGGATGACATGGAAAAGATCTGGTACCACACCTTCTACAATGAGCTCCGTGTTGCCCCTGAGGAGTGCCCCACCATGCTTACTGAGGCTCCTCTGAACCCTAAGGCCAACCGAGAGAAGATGGTTCAGATCATGTTCGAGGCCTTCAATATGCCAGCCACTTATATTTGCATTCAGGCTGTCCTCTCCCTTTACGCCTCTGGACGTACCACTGGTCAGGTTTGCGACTCTGGGGATGGGGTCACCCACATGGTTCCTGTGTATGAAGGGTTCGCCCTTCCCCATGCCATCCTCCGTCTGGACTTGGCTGGTCGTGACATCACCAACTACTTGATGAAGATCATGACAGAGCGTGGCTACTCCTTCACCACCACCGCTGAGCGTGAGATCGTCCGTGACATCAAGGAGAAACTTTGTTACATTGCTCTGGATTTCGAAGGAGAAATGAATACCGCTGCTGCTTCTTCCTCCATCGACAAGTCCTACGAACTTCCTGACGGTCAGGTCATTACTATCGGTAACGAGCGCTTCCGAGCTCCTGAATCATTATTCCAACCCTCGTTCTTAGGTATGGAATCTTCCGGCGTGCATGAAGTTGTTCACAACTCAATCATGAGATGCGACATTGACATCAGGAAGGACTTGCTGGCTAACGTTGTCATGTCTGGTGGTACCACCATGTATGCTGGTATTGCTGACAGGATGCAGAAGGAAGTCACTACTCTGTCCCCATCCACAATTAAAGTCAAGATCATTGCTCCCCCTGAGAGGAAGTACTCCGTCTGGATCGGCGGTTCCATTCTTGGATCTCTGTCTACTTTCCAGAACTTGTGGTGCACCAAGGAAGAATACGACGAGTCGGGTCCTGGAATTGTCCATCGTAAATGCTTCTAAAATATAAGAGTTGAGACCATTTCCTTATTCAACAGATATTTCATTAACTGGAGAAAGACTTTATGTCTACACAAAGTGTACATGAAAGAAGAGTATGTTTGTAAGTTTTATTAATAAATATCTATCTACCTAAAATATCTATTACAACCTCATGTGAAGCCACGAAAACTATCTATTTATTTATACTCATTCCAATGACGAGTACCTAACATTCATTTCAATCAACGATGACCTTACTTTCCATATTATCTAAGGATTCTACTATAAGTATTAATGTGTATAATGGACTGAATCGACTTTATTACCTTAATTATGTTCAGTAAAATCGGAAAGCATTCAAAAATTTATATAATAAAAACACGGGCAGGGTCTAAATGTGCACCACAATTATAGCTTTTCCATGATGCAAATGGTTATAGTGCATTTCTTCGAGAGCCATTAGTAAATTATAATTATTTCTAAACTACAAAGAAATTCCAGTAGCATTTTTTGGTGTACAACTGTGACAATTTAAGAAAGAAGAGAAAAATTCTAATTATAAGATTGGGGGAAAATGGAGACATCAGGAAAGGGAAACTTAGTATGGGTTTTAGATAACTATTCGAGTCTTCCTGTGTTTCTCAAACTTTTTTTTTTTACTCTCTCCTCTACCTTTCTCCAAGTAAAATGTATCTTGCTAATATAAAGGCAAACGAGAACGTAAGGCTCATAAATATATTTTTTTGCAAACGAGAACGTGCGGCTCATAAATATATTTTTTATGTTTTTTCAACTTAGTGTTACTTGCCTAGATAACACAATTATTTCTCTTCCTATTGACATGAAAAGATGCCAGGGGAACAGCGGCACATGAATAAACAAGGATTATACAATAATGATATCTGAAAATCCTTAGAAATATACATTTCCACGTTTTCTGTATGGCATACTAGGATTTATTGTTAAAGGGTTATCAAGGCTGCCTGAGTCAATTACAAATCAACTATACTTATTATTATTACTATATATTATTTTTATTTTTTGGAAGATGAAACCTATTCATATGAAACAACCCCACCAAAGGGGCCATTGACTTGATATTCAAGTTTCCAAAGAATATGGTGTTCATTAGGAAGAAGTAAGAGGAGGTAAAGGGCAATACATAAATATGAGATCCTGCTTATCAAAAAAGAAAAATAAATAGATAAAAATGTATTAAAATGCAAGGAGAATAATATTAGGGGAGCAATATATTGTCGTTATTCTAGACATCTTACAAAGTACATTTCTGAGATCGATGGGGATATAGTCCGAAACACTGGAAAACATGTTAAGATTTGTTTTATGGCTTAAATTTGAATTTATGCATATATTTTCTCTCTCACTTGTACATATATTTGTTTGTTTGTTTGTTTTTTATATCGTGCTTTTACGTTGCATGGTACCAGTGGTTATTCAGCAACGGGACCAACGGCTTTACGTGACTTCCGAACAACGTCGAGAGTGAACTTCTATCACCAGAAATACACATCTCTCGCACCTCAATGGAATTGCCGAGAATCGAACCCGCGACCACCGAGGTGCGACGCCAACACCATACTAACCATCGCCCTGCATTCAAAACATCTGAGTTTAGGGTCACGCGTATGGCTGAAGTTGCCCTGATTGCGACTTTCCTGTAAAATAAAAATGTAAATCTTGATCTAAAACCCGCAAGGAAGACAATCTATACGCTTATTGTAATAAAATACGGCATTCTTCCTTTATTTCTGATGCTAATTCAGTAAATAAATACTAACTGAAGATATACATAAGAATATCAGATATTTCTATGGGGAGCAATGACCAATAACATGAAGTAAATGGTGTATGTAACAAATAGTCCTCACTAGATCCCGATTTGTCGAATGTCAACAAACGGATGTTTTCTTAATCTACAAAAACACTCATAATTACGACCGGATTTGCATTTTTGTCACCAAGAGATGTTTTTAAAGCTCCTGATGCTGTCACATTCCTCGCACATATTTGCACAAGAGCCTTAACAGCCGAGAGAGTATTTCAGACTGGGATAAATTAGAACTGAGGGACCAACATGGCGTGTATGCAACCGAACTCATTACTTTGCGACCCTGATGCCAACTGCCCAATTCAACATCTAATAGAAAACATGTTCTGGGAACGAAGGTCTGTTGGTGGTTCAGATTTCTCGCTCTTACCAATACTGTTTGTTGGTCGAATAGTATAGCCTATTTGATGTGTGTATACATACACACACACATCTATGTAGTATATAAATATATATAAATATATATATATATATATATATATATATATATATTATATATATAATGTGAGTGAATTAATAACTTTTGTATATATATATATATATATATATATATATATATATATATATATATATATATATTAGAACGATACTTTCACGTATCCTTCTTCGCATTTACGTTTATTTATACGTTCACCACGTTCCATATCTTCGTGATTCAACTAAATACATACATTACATACACACACACATATATATGTGTGTGTGTATGTATGTATGTATGAATGTATTTAGCTGAATGACGAAGATATGGAACGCGTTGATGTATAAATAAAGGAAAATGCCAAGAAGGAAAAATGAAACAATGGAGTGGTTGCTAGGCCTTTCGACACAAAGTCCTTTTGCTAGCATTTGCCTTTATTGATGCAGGTATGTATGTACGTCGTACGGGTTTTTTCAAGCTGATAACGAAGCAACTGATAAAGTTGAAACTACGCGTGATTTCTTTATTTCCCAAATTCAAATACAATTTGAATAATTCTGTAAAAGAAAGCTTAACTTTGCTTGAAAGCATCGTTCTAATATATTATATATATATATATATATATATATATATATATATATATATATATATATAATATATCTGTAAATATATAATTATATATATATTATATATTATATATATAATTAGTAATTCACTTACAAAATGTGCAAAAAGGAGGACAGTGTAAACAAAGGAGCCCTTTGCCTAAAAGCATTAACAACAACAATAAACAATCACCAGATAAGGCACAGTAATTTGTATTTGTGGGACATTTACAGTACCATGGACCCATGAAGATTATCGCTTGGGACTTAAGTTTAGGAGTACTATAAAAAAAGGAAATCTCTCAGCGAAATAAATAAACTTCACGAGAGATCGAGATCAGACGTTTCCCGCTGGTTTCCCCTACCAATAATTTAATGAATATAATAATGAAAATAATAATAATAAGAATTATAATAATAATAATAATAATTGATTTGGATAGCAGCTGCCACAAACTGCTACGTCGCACCCTACAAACATCTATGGACTACAGCAGGTAATCTTTCTATTAATTTCATACTCATATTCCCCAATCCTCCCTCCGGCCTACCCACCCCCAAAATAATAAGAAATCAGTATTAATCTTGGAAACAAAACCGAATGTCAAAAGATATATTGATCAACGATAAAATACCATGAATATTAATCAATAATTTGTTAACTAAATAATAAAAATTCTATTCATATTGCAATACACACACAAATGTTACACACACACACACACACACACACACACACATATATATATATATATATATATATATATATATATATATATATATATATATATATATATATATATATATTATACAGAGAGAGAGAGAAAATAACGGGAGAGTATTTTAGCAAGGGGAACGCCGACGTTAACCAAGATAATTTAGGATTAATTTAACCTCTGGTGCCCTGCGGTATATTTATTCGATATCTTGGCTACTGCTATATGAACTAAGAAGGAGGGTTTCCATTGCTGTTGGTCTACGTGCCAGAGTAGCTCAGATCTACGAAAACGAAAGACAAGTGTTTTTATGATAAGCATCTAATTCAAGCTTTTGCACTTATTCTTGTACATATCCACACCACATGCATACATATATTTGAATTCACACACACAGATAATAGATATATATATATAATATATATATATATATATATATATATATATATATATATAGAATAACTTGATCACGAAGTATATAAAACGTGATGCTATGTATAAATAAAGGTTTTTTGCCACGAAGGAAAAAATGAAAAAGCGAGATAGCCAAGTACTTTCGGTCCTGTTCGGTAAAGGGTCCGAACAGGACCGAAAGTACTTGGCTATCTCGCTTTTTCATTTTTTCCTTCGTGGCAAAAACCTTTATTCATATATATATATATATATATATATATATATATTATATATATTATATATATATATATAAGTATGTATGTATTATAATATGTATGTATGTTATGTAATGTATGTATATATATATATAAAATAAATATATATATGTATATAATCTATATATATATATATATATATATATATGTATATATAATGATGGCTAAGAAGATGGTCTTGAAGACTGACTACTCGATCCGCTAAAAGTTTTGAACTGTGATAGCAATGTCGGCTAATTAACAATTTGTAACACTGACTTGTGGTACAGTGAAAGTTTTCATTTCTATGCAACGAAGCCGACTGACATGATCAACGGGATTTCGATAAACAGGCTTTTTGGGATATTGTATTGTACACTTTGATTACTCAAAACTATGGCATACCGTAGTCTCAATCTAATTCTTAGTATTTTGAGATTGGATGAGGTTTACGGCTCGGACCTGGTAGTTAGTAATGAGATGTGTCCTTATACTGCTTGTCCTTCACTGTGAGTCGTTTCTACTTGAAGATTATTATATTATGAATATTATTGTTACTAGTATATATTATTATTATTATTATTATTATTATTACTATACATAGTAGTGGTAGTTACTAATGAGATGTGTCCTTATAATGCTTGTCCTTTACTGTGAGTCGTATCTATATGATGATGATTATTATTATGATTATTATTGTTATTGTCATTAGTATATGTCATTTGTATTATTATTATAACTACTATTAATAGTAGTGTTAGTTACTAATGAACTGTTTCCTTATAATGCTTGACCTTTATTGTGAGTCAAATCTATATGATTATTATTACTATGATAATTGTTATTAGTGTATTCTATTTTTATTATTATGATTACTACTATTCATAGTAGTGGTAGCTACTAATGAGATGTGTCCTTATAATGCTTGTCCTTTACTGTGAGTAGTATCCACATGATGATGATTATTATTTTGAACATCATCAATATACGTTTATTATCTGTATTATTATCATTACTGCTATTAATAGTGGTGGTATTCGTAGTAGTAGTAGTAGTAGTAGTAGGTGCGTCATTATTAATAAATAATATTATACGTCCGACTAACTGCACACCAACCATGACATATATATTGTAACAAAAACCATCCCTAGTTCCCATGAAAATTGAATATTCGCCCAGGACCAACGAACTGCTTTGAATTGAGAAACAACCGCACTATTTATTTCCCCGCGGCACTAAATCTCCGCGCCACGGCTTTTCCTCCCAAGGTGTACCAAAGTGAGCACCGATCCATTTCACGAGCACTTAACAGCCAAGTATTTCGTTTAGGACAGATTATTCGGGAGTTAATTCCGTCGTGAACTGTTTTTCTTAGATCGAAGTTGGGTAAGATAGTATAGTACATCAGTCTGGTACGATTTGCATTACTGTATGGTGGACATGCGTCCGCATACTGAAAAAGATTTTTTTCGATTGCATGACTGAGTTAGAAATGACACTATAAAGGGATTGACGGAAGTTTCATTTGTAGATGAGATAACGGAGTAAGGGAGATGCAGACGGACTCTACATTTCTTTCGAAAATCCTTTGGGAAAACACTACGAGCTGGTGTCAGTTTGGCTCCTCTGGGCGCATACAGTTAATATAACCGTACCATTTCCTTCTGTTGTATGCCATGCAGAGGTATGTAGGTGTAACGTATTTTTATATATATAGTTATTTAAATCTCGTATATATATAAACACACTTTGAAATATAAGCAAATTTATTAACAAATATGATCTACCTATCTTCATTTGGCAAATTCAATTCCATGAATCTGTAACGCCTAAATTTAAAAAAAACAAACGGTAAAATAAATTATGCTCTCGCAGAAATGGTTGGCCCGGATAAGATAAGCCCCATGTTGAAAAGAAACTACTACTTTTCGGCTCGTCTAGATCGCGAATTTCTTATGGTACCGAGGCATCTAGAAATTCTTCAGTGTGCGAGCCGAATTATATCCGGACTTTTTTTTTTTAAACGCTAAAATGCGCAAAGCTAAATAAATACTTAATACTTGTAATGTATTCGTTTCTTAAGGATTGCACTGATAAACTCTACACGAGACAGTCAAGGAAATTGCTCTGATTTCGGCAGATATACGCATGTGTGAACTAAGATCAATTCTTTTCTTTCGTAGGGGTATGATGGTTAAACCCCAAATCCAATTTCCTGTAACTCGGGATCGTACCCCTGGATGGGAAATGATACATTTTTTATTTTAATTTCATTTCCCATAATTTCAGTGGAAATCGAATTAAAACTTATCAAGAGTGTTCAGTATATGTCGCCGTATTTCCAACATATGGTGTAGTTAAGAGTGATAATGAATTTATCATAGTTATGGTAAAGTCCTGAATGAATTTTTCTTATTGACCTAAGATGATCGCATGAAGCGACGAGATGAAGTGGAAGTACGACCACAACTGCATTTATATATAGTATATATATATATATATATATATATATATATATATATATATATATATATATAATATATATGTGTGTGTGTGTGCGTGTGTGTGAAACATAAATGCATATTTAAATATCTCGCCTAGATGTTTCTCGTCCATCGAAGTAGATAAAACAATTTACGTGGACACATGTTATTCACTTATTTCAAAGAGGCTGTAACGATGATAAAGTTAAGGAAGTGGTTTAACCTTCTGCTAAGTCATTGCCTTTCATTCGAGCTTTAGTTGGGCACACCGCTCATGATCAAGACAGGGGATATCCCCCTCCAACACCTTTGACAAGGTCTAATATGGATTTATTATATATCATGTGCTTTATAGTTTCTAACAAACGGCTATTTTACATAGAAACAAATCCCCAGTTAGAAGCTGATCATTTGAATCCTCACAGACGATTCAACATCGTATTACATCTAACATAAAGCGAACACTCGCGAAATTGTAGACAAGTATGGAGATCTATTTAAGGAAATCTATTCTTTTGGAATAATATATAAATGGTTTTACAATGATAATACCATTTTGCACGGGATAAAAAATGCCGAGAACGGCTGTAATTTACTTTTTCATAACGAACTAAATGTACAGCAAGTATGGACTGTTTTGAAGTAGCGTTGGATCCTGCCCTATCAAAACTAGATTGAAGCCCTAGATGAAATAAACAATGATAGATCCACTGTTAAAAGCTTCCAAAAGTCCTGAAATAATGTTTACAACCCGAAACATACTATCAATAGTCACTCTCCCCCTCCACCCCGACCCCACCCACCCCCACCCCGTCCACCCTCTCCTCCTGAAGCCATGCCCGTGCTCACTGTCTTGGGAGGAATGAGCCATGTTGGGAAGTCCCATCACGCAAACAATGTTTTTTTGGCGCAAGTCCCTGTGTTCTTGTTTAGTTTTCAACCGCTTCTTCGTATAAAAAGGGGAAAATGACTGCCAAGAGCTTTAGTCACTTTACCGACTCATCAGGGCAGGAGGAGGTAGGAAGGAGGGAAGGATTAGCGAAGGAATTTTACTTTCGAGTCTAACACGTCGGCGAGGGTGCTTTATGACAGTGGTGGAGCAGCTTACTTAATTGATTGATTGATCTTCTATAAATTGGCTTTAGTGCAGTTTCGTGCTTGATACTTTCCGTTCGCGGTATATTCAATGGATTCGAGTTCTATTTCCCTTACAAAATTTTTGTCAGTTAATATGAAGCTGTAATATCCAAAGATATTCCCATGCAAAAATCTAATGTTTATAGTATCGTCTGGAATCCATTGATTAACAGTATTAATGCCAGTAAACTGTGATATTCATATTATGTTTAATACTTTCTACTAATCTTTCGAAGCTATGAAACTATGTGAGTACAAAAGTAACAGAAAACTATTATTTTTCCATATCTGTGATTACTTCGCACGTAATTATCCTTATACACAACAAACAAACAAGCAAGTGTTTTTCTTCAATTGAAATAAACGTACGAAGCAATTAAGGGTAACGCTAACTGACGTACTCTCAAAGAAAGCTTTTCTTATCTGAAGAAAATAATTTTTTTCGTTGTGTTTGCATTGTCTCTTCTTTCATAAATAAGGTTTTCTGAAGTTTTCAGAAAATTATCATATTGTTGCTAAATATACCAATCTTTATGAAATCTTCAACATAGCAAAAAAAAAAAAAAAAAAAAAAAAGTAGATCAACCATTAAATTACAGTATTTTGAAACATGAAACTTATATACCTCAGCAAAATAAAGATTTAATAAATATGTTACTTCTGGTGGAAACAGTTTGCAATTGACATTCATCACCGTTTACCGTTTAGGTTCCTTAACAACAAATTTCCGCAAACGGGAATTATGCATCAAGTTATATAAGTGTTAATTTCGCCAAGAAATGGGTCAATCTTCATCATTTCTTCATCATTTCAGTGCCCGGAAAATTTTATCTGCAAGGCTTCCTATAACACGAATCTACATTTGTCTTCCTGGTAGCAGGTATACAAGCAAGAAAGAATTAGGTACTAGTGATTACACCTTTATATCGAACTGGTTACATTAACAAGCCTTTAATGATTCTTTCGACTTATATATAATCTTTTGTAAGTGCTGAATTATTGTACGCTTTTCATCTTGTTCACAGTTTTTTAAATGACCGGCAGGGTAGTGTTCTTAGACCTTTCTTGTATATTATTTTCATCAGTGAAAAGTGCAATTAGCAAACGATGCTATTCATGTTAAGGTTTTTTATTCTGTGATATTGAATTGCTGCTAGCTTTAACAGACAATTAGAACGGAGCAGCAACTGGTGTAGTCCATGGAGTATGAAGCTGATCTGCATAAAAACTAAGACTTCATTGTTTACCAGCTCTGTCACAGATCTACTATACCTCACGGTTTACTTTGTACAGATAATATTGTATTTAATGATTCTGAATTTATCATTACTTGGTGTTTACGTCAAGCTTTCGTTTTCCACAGTAATCTACTGTCAGAAATCTACTGCAGGTATTAGTAAGGTTTCCTAAAAATACAGTTTTTCAGCAGCTTCAGTAAACACCCTAACAATACCTAACTCATTCTCATCATTTCCAGATTTCAGTTTGACTCCATAACCAACCACCACCATGTGTGACGAGGAAGAAGCAACGGCGCTCGTCTGCGACAATGGCTCCGGTCTTGTCAAGGCTGGCTTTGCCGGTGATGACGCTCCCCGAGCTGTCTTCCCCTCCATTGTTGGCCGCGCCCGTCACCAGGGTGTGATGGTCGGTATGGGTCAGAAGGACGCCTACGTCGGCGATGAAGCTCAGAGCAAGAGAGGTATCCTCACCCTCAAGTACCCCATCGAGCATGGTATCATCACTAACTGGGACGACATGGAGAAGGTCTGGTACCACACTTTCTACAATGAGCTCCGTGTTGCCCCTGAGGAGTGCCCCACCATGCTTACTGAGGCTCCCCTTAACCCCAAGGCCAACCGTGAGAAGATGACTCAGATCATGTTCGAGTCCTTCAACATGCCCGCCATGTACGTCTGCATCCAGGCTGTCCTTTCCCTCTACGCCTCTGGCCGTACCACTGGTCAGGTTTGTGACTCTGGTGATGGTGTCTCTCACATGGTGCCTGTCTATGAAGGTTTTGCCCTTCCCCATGCCATCCTCCGTCTGGACTTGGCTGGTCGTGACATCACCAACTACTTGATGAAAATCATGACTGAGCGTGGCTACTCCTTCACCACCACTGCTGAGCGTGAGATCGTCCGAGACATCAAGGAGAAGCTCTGCTACATTGCCCTGGACTTTGATGGTGAGATGAACACTGCTGCTGCTTCCTCTTCTATTGACAAGTCCTATGAACTTCCTGATGGACAAGTCATCACCATCGGTAATGAGCGTTTCCGAGCTCCTGAATCTCTCTTCCAACCCTCTTTCTTGGGCATGGAATCTTCTGGAGTTCATGAAGTTGTTCATACCTCCATCATGAAGTGCGACATTGACATCAGGAAGGATTTGCTGGCCAACATTGTCATGTCTGGTGGTACCACAATGTATGCTGGAATTGCTGACAGGATGCAGAAGGAGATTACAGCTCTCGCTCCATCCACAGTCAAAGTGAAGATCATAGCTCCTCCTGAAAGGAAATATTCTGTCTGGATTGGTGGGTCCATTCTCGGTTCTCTCTCCACCTTCCAGGCTATGTGGATTACGAAAGAGGAATATGAAGAATCTGGTCCTGGAATTGTTCATCGAAAATGCTTCTAACATTGTTTGATTTGTTGTATTTTTATATTGTATATTTTCAAAATTTCTTGTAGTAGCTTTGGACTTGTTCAGTTCAATTCAAATAAAGATTTCTCTTTTATTGTCAGTAAACGATTACGCAGTAATGGATTACGAATATTGTAAATGTTATTTTCAGTAAATACTGACTACTTTTCCCAGCATTATAATAGATGTAAACCACTCCACTCTCCAAATAGTAATATTACGCCATGCTTTCGTTACTATCCTATACTTCAAAATTCATGTCTTCAAGGTTTCATAAAAATTGTAAAACACAAACATACGAGAAAACATTTAACATCCCATAAATGTCCACGCTTTTACTTAAAATATATCTAAAACCCTCACCTTCACTCGTTTTGATAATCCCAAGGTAAGAAAGATTAGCCACCCTAACAAGAAATTACTCTTTATGTAAATGTCTAAAAATTTACGTACTACTTTCGTGTTTCGCACGCTAATCATACGCTCTCAAGTATATATGTAACTATGCACATACTTGTCACCTGTGTGAATTAGTGAGCAACTTGGCATTCCATTCACCCATCTCAAATATTGTGCACTGCCAATGTTTTCGTTGAAAATGAACACTATTAAAACAAATAAGATTACAAGAAACGCTACAGAGAAAACTGGAACCGTAGGATATCCGTAAACTAATAATTGGGGGCACACAAATGACTCATGTTTTATGTCCTGTAACAAGCCGCACTTATTACCTTTAAACAATGCGGTAAATTTATTATTATATTTAGAAATATGAGAGTACTGGACACATTTTATGCTAAACTCTGGCTTCGACAAATCACACTCGAACAAACTTCCAGGTGCCTAATTAAGTGCTTAGGCTTAGATACACGGTGAACTTATCATGCATGTTAAATATATAGAAAGATACTTCGGTCCCTCTCTTTCCAGAATGGGTTTCAGTATGAGCAAGAAAATGACACAATGATGCAATACGAAGATTTATTAAGAGAAACAAAATGACAGGCAACAATGCAGCGCGAAAATTTAACTAAGCATCAACCCACCAGGATTTGTTTCTGCGAAAAAAAAAACTGAGGTTAATTCACTGCATTACGTCTAACTCTTATCGCATCATATTTCTCATTTCGTGCTGCCTTCCTGAATTCCTTGTCATCTTTGAATAAATTCACACCACACCGAAGGCAAAACTCTTACGAGGAAAGAAGGGGACAATTTATTTCAGTAGTTGTAGTGCTAAAGTGGAAAAAAATTCAGTAGCTGACTGCTAAAATATCGTTAACACTTACTTTACCAAATTATGCAACTATGTATAACAAGATAAAAATAACAAATTCTAAGCTTCCCTGGCACCGATTCGGTATTGTTTTTATTGCTCTAAATTTAAGAGCTTTAAATTTGGCCAGAAGATTCAGTGGTGAAATACGATTGTTAAGTAAGTCAGCGGATGTATATGCTCATCTTCATTAGCTAACTTTTTCCTGACCGATTTCATAAACCCGAAATTGCTAAATCCTGACACGAAACGGAGCAACAATGATAGCAATCAGGTCAAGATGGAAAGAGTGCCAAGTTAATAATTGTAACTGGGAAAATACAGTGTAACATTAAAACATATAAATAGAAATATAAGTAACAATTAAAAGGGTTTCACTTCAACCATCGTGAAAATAATGATACACTCGTTATCCTATTTCAATATAACATTCGTCATGATAACTCAAATCTTTTAATATTTGGGCGCTGTTTACTGCAATATCAATAGGTAATTTTATAGCAACCTGATCACTGCTGCCATAGGAAGTACCAAAAACTTGAGTCACAATTATAAGGTACGTCCAATGCAGGAGAGCGCCCTGTGAAAAGCTGTGGGCTTTTTCGGTAAGGGGGAGAGTCCTGTTAACGAAAATAATACCATCCTTTCCGTCAGCATAGTGTCATACTGATACTGTAGAAGAAAGAGAGAAAGAGAGACACATAGCGGGTGGGCGGAAGAGGAGGAGGAGTTCAAAATACGTGGAATTGTTGAAGGAGAGAGGAAATATATATAATAGCTGATTTGTTGGAGAGAAAACTAGATGCTCTGGCACTTAACGAGACAAAAGGTGAATGAACATTGTGTGCGAGAGCACAGGATTCAGAAAGACAAAGGGTGCTTGTCAACGGTAGCAAAAAAAGTATAGAGCTACGTACGCGGTAGTTGTTGTAGTATTGAGAAAGCTTCTTTGTACACCTGAAAGAATGAAATTGTGTTAGATCGGAAAAAAAGCTGTAACGGTGAGTGCTATGGTCCAGGAATAGGAAAACACTGGCGTGAAAGGAAAATATTTTACGAGAATCCGACTTTATGCCCGGGTTGGATATAGAGAATACTGATGAATTCGATAAGCACGCAAGTGTTTGGATTTGTCTGTATATTAATCAGGGATTCATTAACATAATCAAATCTAAATATATTTGGCAAAGTAACATAATAGCATGTAGAATGGAACACAAATGTCCTGATATTCATGAATAAACTGGACATTAAAAGAAGAAACTCAAAAACCCTAAGAGAGAGAGAGAGAGAGAGAGAGAGAGAGAGAGAGAGAGAGAGAGAGAGAGAGAGAGAGAGAGAGAGAGAGAGAGAGTGCTCCTGTGATGAACGAGGAGAGACACCCTTTGATCATTTTGGCAGATTAACTGTTGGACCGTATTAAAGAAAATGGAAATGCGACGGTGCTGATTTACGAAACACACTAAGAATCGGTCGGCAGCGGGACGCAAGCGGAGAAAATTCTATTGAACTATTGCGTCCGCGGCCGTAAAGAAAATGCAGACTTTCATCTTGAAAGATGGGCCCTCGCGAGATCTTTGTCTTGCTAATTTAAGGGCATCCGTGACTTAGATCAGAGGTTAGCCGATTCCTATGTTCCCGGTATAGGCCTCCTTGGCTCCTCTTCGGAATTCTTCCCTGAAGAGAATAATGAAGGTGTTTGTGTATATAAAGAGCAGGTTCACCAGACACCCCTTAGTCACTCCGAGACTCAAGAAGCTCGTGGTAAGTCCCTTGGACGACAAGTGTATCAATCCGCCCGCTGGAGTTGCTACGGGAAGTTTCTGGTTAACCAAAGAAACAATTGTCGAGCGGCTTTGCGGGACTTGTTGTGGTGTTCCTTGCCCCTGAGTTGACACGCTAAATATTGACAATTGAAACCGCTGACCCATCTTATACATAATAATAATGTTAAAAACTCCTGTACTTCAAATAATCCGGTGCTATGGTTCTTGCCCATATACAGGGTAAAATAAAATTGTTTAGTCGCTGAAAAGATGCAACCCCAAGAGTATGCAAACTGATATTCACGTGTAGTTCAAATCTTACCTGATGACAATGAAAGAACAGTTGCTGATGAACTGTCGTATTCCTATCATTTATTTCAACTTTATACTTATAACAAAGCGAAAATCGTTCCGCTAGCAAAGAGAAACCAAAAGAAACTATTCCTATTCCTTGTAAACAATCTTTAAAGTAGAACATAACAATGAGACCAAGTAAAGGATTGTTTGTGCTCACGATGTTGGTTATATACAGAATTTGCGACAGAGTACGAATCTCAAAACAGTGATCAGTATTACAATACAATAATTCAGTATCTAAGTGAATTTTAACAACAGATCTTTATTTCCAGGCAATAAGAGGGATATTGTCTCTTAACGGTGTTCATATTCAGTTTACTGTGCTCTATTTCCAGGTGTCCCTAATACTAAATGAATTTATATTCATAAAAGTGAATATTTTTTGTAAACCACGAAGACCAAGAAAAGATCTAACTGACTTTCAAACCTTGAAGTTTATTTAGTATTCAAATAATATTCATGAAAAAGGGAAATTTGAGTTTCAGAAAAAATGTTTTGTGAAATCTGTGAAAAAACAATTTAAGCAAAGGACTTTTCCAGTAACATGATTAATTGAACTGGTTCCTTATTATTTCCTACTGTCTCTTAGAAGATTGTTTCTTGAGCCTGTAAGATCCAATTGTGTCCCTTTCGTTCTCCAGGAACAAGAGAAATATTTCACGGGATACCATGAAATTAGATTTCATTGTGAACAAAATGAAATACGTTAAACCAGGTATACTGAAGAACGGTGGATTTTCATAGTATAAGATGGCTAAACATTTACTTCTCGTGAACAGAAATGTGCTGTAAAAGTAAAAGCAATTTACTATTCTAATCTGCATACGTCCACCACCATGTTTTATAGAAGCAACTGACATTAACGACGGCGTTGTTTTTTATTAACCTTTTAACATTTGTTAAAATCTGCTAATTGGGTTTGTAAGAATTAATTCCACTGCAATCCGGTTTGTAAGAATAAATTCCACTGCAATCCGATTTAGCTTTTGTATAAAAAATATTTTCATTCTTCTATTGAAATGAGAGTGATGTGGGTTTGAGGTAATCTATTTGGCAAAATCAATGATTTTATAAAATTATAAATTTAAAAAGAAATTCTACAACTAGGAATAATCCAATTGAATTAAACTTCATTTAACCTGAAATTTAATTAAAATTACCCAAAACACTAACAACATTAATAATAACTAATTTGCTCTTAGCATCAAAATGAGTCTTCTATTCTCAAAGTTCCAGGTAAATAGCAAGCACATCCATAGACCTCAACCATGTGCGACGAAGAGGATGCGGCGACCCTCATCTGCGACAACGGCTCCGGTCTTGTCAAGGCTGGCTTTGCCGGCGACGATGCCCCACGTGCTGTCTTCCCCTCCATCATAGGCCGTGCTCGTCACCAGGGTGTGATGGTCGGTATGGGTCAGAAGGACGCCTACATTGGTGATGAGGCCCAGAGCAAGAGAGGTATCCTCACCCTCAAATACCCTATCGAGCATGGTATCATCACCAACTGGGACGACATGGAGAAGGTCTGGTACCACACCTTTTACAACGAACTCCGTATTGCACCAGAGGAGTGCCCCACCATGCTTACTGAGGCTCCCCTTAACCCCAAGGCCAACCGTGAGAAGATGACTCAGATTATGTTCGAGTCTTTTTCAATGCCCGCTATGTACGTCTGCATCCAGGCTGTCCTCTCCCTCTACGCCTCTGGTCGTACCACTGGTGAGGTCTGCGACTCTGGTGATGGTGTTTCTCACATGGTGCCTGTTTATGAAGGATTCGCCTTACCCCATGCAATCCTTCGTCTTGACTTAGCAGGACGTGATATCACAAATTACCTTGGTAAAATCATGACCGAACGCGGCTATTCCTTCACCACCACTGCCGAGCGTGAGATTGTTCGTGACATAAAAGAGAAGCTCTGCTACATTGCTCTGGACTTTGAGGGCGAGATGAACACAGCAGCTGCTTCTTCCACCGTCGACAAGTCCTATGAACTTCCTGATGGCCAGGTCATCACTATTGGAAATGAGCGTTTCCGTGCCCCAGAGTCTCTTTTCCAGCCTTCATTCCTTGGTATGGAAGCTGCTGGAATTCATGAGGTCGTTCATACATCCATTATGAGGTGTGACATTGACATTAGGAAAGATCTTTTAGCCAACGTTGTCATGTCTGGTGGCACCACCATGTATGCTGGCATTGCTGATAGAATGCAAAAGGAAATTACTTCTTTGGCGCCATCCACAATTAAAGTAAAGATTATCGCTCCCCCTGAGAGAAAGTACTCAGTCTGGATCGGTGGTTCCATCCTTGGGTCTCTGTCGACCTTCCAGGCCTTGTGGGTCACCAAGGAAGAGTATGAAGAATCTGGACCAGGAATCGTTCACAGGAAGTGCTTTTAAATCACTGAGGGGAAACTAGAATGAAAGCATCCACCTATATTAGTACTGATTTAACAGTGACGATTCTGAAGAAACTATTTTTTATGACCAAAAGTATGAATAAAGACCGCTAATTTGGGACTATTTTGTTTATTCCACCTGAGCCGTATGCTCCTCACTCAAGCATGTAAAACCACTGTGCCTATAACCATAATAAACAATACAAACATAGTTGTAATATTTGCCTTTCCTTTATTATTGACCAACCGAGAGTACAGCAATTTCGGGAGCTTTTTTTCGGAAATAAAGCATAATCAAATCAGACTAATACTTACTGTATTGCTAGAGAACTGATATTGACTGAAATAAAAATTTGATAAATATTCATTCTTCTGATGCAGTGATTTTTGGAGGTTCCCAAGAGGGTTCCAGGTAACTTCGTATAATTAATTCAGTTCCTACTACGATGTGTATTATCACAATAATACTGATTATGATTTCAACGATTAACTGAATAATAAATGTATTACAATTTCGATTAGTTTATCAAAGTAATAGGTACATTTATTATAAACTTAATCTTAATCTAAAACTGAGAACTTGCCTAGTGAATGAGCAACTGACGACGTGTTCTCGTCAAACTTTGATTGCCGTCAGTCTCATCCATCAAGCGAAACTTAGTGGTTCGTGAATATTTACTTCTGCCAGTAAATCAATGAGAGGAACTAATAACAATTCACATTAGTAGATTCACATCACCTGTGCATCCTGATTGGCTGTTGATAAGCCAATCAAAGGGCAGGATATTTTCAGTCTCTCGAGAAGTTCACATAGGCAAGTTGTATGTTCCACCTCTCCTAAGGAATACGTTTTTCAAAAGTATCCATCAGGAGAGGTGGAACATACATCCTGCCTATGTGAACTCTCTCGAGAGACCGAGTTTCCATCCTAGTGTTTGACTTATCAACAGCCAATCAGGAGCGTCGTAAGGAACGGGCCTAGACATCAGATGCACGGGTGATGTGAATCTACTATAGGATACCTGATTCCGTTTACGGTGTTCACAATTTGTTTCGTTGGCAACGGAGAGAAACGCCTCTAAAAGATATTCGCGCTTAGTAGAAGTATTCAAAGAGCAGCAAACAAAACTGCTTCTATCTTTAACTGTATAATACGGATGATACAATTTAACACCAAAAGCAGTCATATAGCTCTTCCCATAGCTTTCTCGAGCATTCCAAGCCTACAGAAAATTCTATAAATCCATATTCACTCAAATCACATTCAACCATTCTAATCCTAAAAACATTTTCAGGCGTCCCAATCAAGCATGCCTCTCAACGAATATTTACCGGGGTAGATTTATTCATCTTATCCAACGAGACAGTTATAAATCCTTCAAAATTATCAGATCGTCAAGAAATCGGAGTTTATTGTATTATTAGGTCTTTAAAGTTCGAAGGTTTGGGAAACCTAAACGCCTGTAACCCTTTTCCTTTTAAAGCTCTGTTTGACACTGGTCAAATACTAGATATTACTTTATTGTTCTAATTATGAAAGAACTATTCAAAGAAAATAAAGACAACCATAATTTAAAATTGTAATACTGCTAGTCCATAGCTCAAGTACAGACTAAGTAATTAATCATAAGTATTTCCTTTTACACGTCTGTCTGTCTGTCTCTCTAACAAATACACCTCCATAAAATCTCTGTAAATTAATCCTAGAACTTTCACAGAAATCTTTGCCGTTAATTCCACATTTATTTATCAGTTCCTGAAATTTGCGCTTACATAAAATAGGAACGTGCCATAAATGAAAAGAGCCAGATTGTTAACATTCAGAAAATTGGTAAAAGCTTGAGCAAACTTGGAAGACGAAAAAATATAGGTGTTTAATTATCTGACAAATGCATGTCTTTAGGAAATGATGTGGATTTTTCTTTTCAGGGCTCAAGATCACGTGCAGTATCACAAAAAGAAAAAAATAAATAAATAAAAAATCCGTACTCATTACTTAAACCCAACCCGAACAAAAATTATACAAAAAGTGTATACTTTGAACTCGGTAGGTTTGTTTCCACGCTGCTGTAATATATAACTGACCGGTAAAAAATAGGAAACTTGAAACGACTGTAAAATAAAGAAAGACCCAACTTTAGACTCTGTAGATTCCCCGAGCATCCATGGGTGCAGAAAACTGGCCAACGTTTTCTTTACTACGTGAGTTACAAGTCCCTACAATAACGGGTTCCTTGAATTTTGTCTCTCTTATATACGTTAACCTACATCGGAGATCTAGGGTGACGTAACTTTTCACTTTTGTTCATTTGTCTGTGATCACAAACTCAAAAGTTCTGATTACAGATGTTGTAAGTTCTGGTTACATGTGCTGTAAAAGTACTGATTAGGGAAGCTAATATAGATATATGGATAAAATGGATAAAGAAAGCAATCATCTCACTGCAACGCAGTGGTTTCCAACCTGTGGGGCGCGCTCCCCTAGGGGGCGGGGGGCCTCGAAGGGCTGCCAATGCCTGATGAAGGGGACAGTTATATCTGAAAACTATTAATTATGATGGAACTCAGAATTTCAAAATACTGAGAAAATATTTCAGATATAAATATGAAATTTAGTTGTCTAAACATATAAACAATTTTAAATTCTATATTAAGGAATTAATATATATATATACATACATACATATATATCGCCTCCCTCTTTTAAATACTGTAATTTACTGGCATAGTCGGCACATGTCAATAATTCACAATATTATGATATATATATATATATATATATATATATATATATATATATATATATATATATATATATATAATATCATAATATTGTGAATTATTGACATGTGCCGACTATGCCAGTAAATTACAGTATTTAAAAGAGGGAGACGGGCACAGAGAATTGCCATTCAATGAAGGGGGCGCAGAATTAGAAAAGATTGGAAACCATTACCGTAACGGGACTTGAAAGCAATCAGGGAAAAGGATGAAAGTTATGGAAAAGTTAATATTTGTAGGATTAGACATGCAATATTATATATATATATATATATATATATATATATATATATATATATATATATATATATAAAGGTTTTTGCCGAAAGTACTCGGCTATCTCGCTTTTCCATTTTTTCCTTCGTGGCAAAAAATCTTTATTTATACATAGCATCACGTTTTATATACGTCGTGATCAAGTTATTCATATATATATATATATATATATATATATATATATATATATATATATATATATATGTATGTATGTATATGTATATATATACTAAACCTAAACTTATATATAGGTTTGTGTATGCATATAGTATATGGTATAAGATAATCACATCCATTACATTTATGGTTTCTCCGTTTAAAATCTGTCCTAGAAAGACTAGATAAACTGGTTCGCAATAAACATCAGATTGATACTCTAAAAGAAATTACTGTTAAAAAGTCAAAGCTTTTATCCTTATCCAAAGCAGAAAAGTTCGTTTACAGAAATAATAAGAATGATACTGTTTCCGCAGGCGAACTTTCTCACGGAGACTGAATGAGGTGGACACCTATCATAGTGCCTTGAAGAAAACAATAACGAAAATGGTTTTAGTGAGAGTTCAGATACAGGACATCGTTCCCAGATGATCTGTGAATAATCTGCTACGGACTGATCTATTCTAATGTCACAGACAGTCTAAATTTAGTTTATTCTTTCATAAACGCACGTCATCAAATGGGTAATCTTGTTTCACATTTATTGCTATTCACATTCATTTTATTTCTGATAAAAATTGTCTATTGCAAATTTATAGAATTCTTTCCTTTCACCTCGTTAGACGGCCAGAGAACTTAATTGTTGCCATTCACTTGGGTTATTATAAGAGGCGAGGAATGTCCTTGTTGAAGACACTGCCTATGAATACACGAGGATGTCTGTGGATTAATAATACTTTCCTGGCTAATTCTTAAAGCCATTGGAAGCGTTGTCTTCTGCATATCCCATGAAAGTATAATGTTACATACATTTAAATACAATTGATGGTTGTAATGACTGGTGAACTCTTTATTCAATTATAGCAAAACCCCTAAACTGAACGTGTTTTTAAATGCGTTCACCGAACTTTTGCTGTTATATCATGCTGGCCTTAAGCCATCCCAGGGTTTTGCACTTTAAGGCAGCAAGAAGGAAAGATTATGCAATGTCCACAGTAAAGTTAAATGATTCAATGAAGCTTTTAGAACATTAATCTTACAAAAAGGACTAGAGAACACTGATTCCAACATGAAATGTAAATGTGATTAGTCCAAAATTCTTACGATTTTCTAAATGCAAAAGTAAATACTACAATGATATGTTTAAAGAATTACCCATTACAAAACGCCAAACTACCAGTATTTAGGACTTAACGACTAAAAGTAAGTTATTAAAAAAACTAATACGTTTTGTTCAGTAGAAACGCAATGCTTCGGTGAAGCCTCTACAAACAAAGCTTACGAAAACGTCCTAACTATTTAGTTTTAAATACTAAGCAAACCGCAGTTCAGCAACCCCCGGCCCCCCCTTCCCGAAAAAAAAAAACCGTATCCAAGCGGCATCCGTCCCCCCAAAACCAACCATAGATTGAATCGTAAATCGCCGTCGGTGAATCAAGAGGATAGCCTCACCTACGTGCCCAAAGTGGCACTGTAATGTAAATAGATTAGCTTTAGTTGGCACCGACATCAACAGCCCGGGGTCAGTTAAATGACTGGGGGTTAACCAACGTGAAACCTCACCCTAAAATACGGTGCGGCTAATTTTAAGGAGGGAGCAGATTAGAGGATGCAAGGCCGTAAAAAAAAAAAAAAAAAAAAAAAAAAAAAAAAAAAAAAAACTTTGCGATTAACAATTTGGAAGAAATAAATAAAAGTGAATAGTTACCATAGAAGATTTCCCATGAAGCTACCACAGAATTGACAAACAAATAACGTCTATAATGGGAAGCTTGACAATGGTCTATAATTAGGAACCAAAATTATTGTCAACATATTCATAATTTAGTACTGAGTACAAATTAAAATAATATGATTGGTGCATTTGTTAATGAATCATCATATGTATTCCAAATAAATTAATGAGAGAAAGTTCCATATGATAGCCAGTCGTTAATACTCATGGAAGCCAGATTGAATTTCACTTTGGTATGGGCTCCCAAGACTCTGACAAAGAATATTTTTTTCTTATTGATACACTAAAACGTATATCCTCTCTCTCTCTCTCTCTCTCTCTCTCTCTCTCTACTCTCTCTCTCTATCTATATATATATATATATATATATATATATATATATATATATATATATATATATATATATATAATATATCACGTATTCAACATTAGGATCTCAAAACAATAAATTAAAAACGATAGAGAGAGAGAGAGAGAGAGAGAGAGAGAGAGAGAGAGAGAGAGAGAGAGAGAGAGAGAGAGAGAGAGAATTTGTTTAAAAACTGATAACTTTTTGAATAAGCGTAGTAATACATCTCTGGGATTATTCAAACAAATTATACCTCGCGTAAAAATAAGAAACAAATAAAAACAAACCATGTCCACGCGGTGAAAAAAACGCAAATATCCATTAAAAGGTCGCTTCTACGGCCGTGTACAGACGCAGGCTTTTATCTTGAAAGATGGCCCCCTTGACGGATCGTCGTCTCCTTTAATTTAGAGGAATCTGTCTCCCCAAGACCATGGGACAGCTGATTCCCAGTTCCTACTTTAGGCCTTTTTGGCTCCTCTTCGGAATTCGTTCTTGGGAAGAATCATGCAGGTGGATGTATATAAAGAGCAGGTTTCCCCGCCCCACCTTAGTCACTTCGCGACTCAGGAGACCGGTGGTGGTAAGTTCCTTCGACAGCCGGTGGTTCAAACCAGGCCACTCGGAGTGGGAAATGTGTGTCAATTGGCTGTCCTTAGCCGGATCTTGGGCCTCAGATTGTGCGCTTGCAAAGAGGAGATACGGCAGTCAGTCCGTCTGCAGTGAGCTTTTACGCAAGCAGTGGTATCTGAGGACATACTTGTGGATTGCTACCGTATGCTTCTGGAGTTTCAGCTACTTTTCTGGTGTTTGATTTTAAACGAAGTGAAATTGTTCGAGTTATAAGGTCAATAAGTGAAAGGATTAACGATCCCAGAAGCCTCTGTTTACTTAATTCATATTGAACACACAAAAGATAGAGGGCTACTCAGTTTAATTCTTCCATAATTTATTCACTACTTTATAGCGTTGGCTTAACTGTTCCTGTTGTAGAATACAAAATATTAATTCAACCTAAACAAATGCCACGTAATATTGAATTCTCCGGCCCTCCCACGATATTGCGCCGGTCTCAGTGGCTACGTAAATCAAATTCTCGCCCCCAAAAAACTTGTCATTTCTTCAGCTAACAAATTTATTTATCTTTCTTAAGTATCTTAGTTGCATCTCACTGTTCTTTTTATAGAAAACAAAACGCGTTCTCTTTCTTTTTATAGAAAACAAAACGCGTTCTTTCTCTTTTTATAGAAAACAAAATGCGTTTTCTGAAATTCTGCTATTTCCGTCGTTTCTCAAAGATTGTTTTTTTTTTTTACCAAATTAAATATCTTCATTAAACAAACTAAAATCGACGGAACCATTCGACAATCTCCTTTTTACGGCTTATGAAGAGATTCGTCTTTAAGTGAACGAATATTGTGAAATCTTCTTAGCTAACTCCGAACACAATGCAAGATTAATAACTTCTTTTTTATTGCCTGTTTTCCGCTCAAATTTAACATTAGCTTATTGAGTGAAAAGACTTCTCAAGTGCCAACGCTTTGGGATAAAACAACTAATGGAGAAACTTGATCTTAAGCTTTCAGAAGTTGTCTCTTGTAACAGGCTCTCAAGTGAAGTTTTGAGTGCCCACAGCCTAGTCATTTTCAAGCATTGTTAGTTAGTGATAAATTTTGCCTCTGAAACAATCATAGGCCTGAATTTCCTTTCTATAATGCATTAGTATGCCCTGATTTTAAATTCTTATGAGAGTTATTTTAATTTTCTAACAATTTATAGATTGCTTTTCTTTACATACAATTTTATCATAGATACTAATGACGCTGTATAAAAAATAAGCCGGGTATATATTTAAGGACAAAGGTGTATCTATGCATCTTTAATTAACTGGTTTAAGAGCAAGCGTTCAATAGTAGGAATTTTAAATGCAACAATAAAATCCAAGTAAGAAGAAGTTTAATTCGTACTAAGCTAGTTTTTTAAATTCCATACTAACGGGAAAACGGATTGAGATTTATAACGGTTTTCTTATACATAACATAGATCAGATGTAAGCTTCAAATGTAATCATACACGGGACATATGAATAAACTGCATAAGACTAGAAGCAACGATACATTCGATAATGCGCTTATACATTTTGCACTGTCAGCGAAGTGTTGAAAATTATATGAAAATTTTAGTACATTCTTTAACATTTTATAAATTGTTTCCATCCTGTTAACTAAAAGGGGAAAAAAGGTAATTTAGCGACTTCCACAGATAAATAAATATAAAAATTCCTAATTATAAGGGGAAAAAAGTTTCATACAAACATGTAAATTTGAATCTTTGATAAAATAGGAGTAACAAGTCTTTTGACAATAATAAATTTAAGAGATATTTATCTCCAAATAAACAAAAATAAAAAGCACTGAACATAACCAATTTTCACTCATTTTTCCAGGTAGACAAGAAACACTTCTAAACAAACTCCAGCCATGTGTGATGAAGAGGATGCGGCGACTCTCATCTGTGACAACGGCTCCGGCCTTGTCAAAGCTGGCTTTGCCGGCGACGATGCCCCCCGCGCTGTCTTCCCTTCCATCATCGGCCGTGCTCGCCATCAGGGTGTGATGGTGGGTATGGGTCAGAAGGATGCTTACGTCGGTGATGAGGCCCAGAGCAAGAGGGGTATTCTTACTCTAAAATATCCCATCGAACATGGTATCATCACCAACTGGGACGACATGGAGAAGGTCTGGTACCACACCTTCTACAATGAGCTCCGCGTTGCCCCTGAGGAGTGCCCCACCATGCTAACAGAGGCTCCCCTTAACCCCAAGGCCAACCGTGAGAAGATGACTCAGATCATGTTCGAGTCCTTCAACATGCCCGCCATGTACGTCTGCATCCAGGCTGTCCTGTCCCTCTACGCCTCTGGCCGTACCACTGGTCAGGTCTGCGACTCTGGTGATGGTGTCTCTCACATGGTGCCTGTCTATGAAGGCTTTGCCCTTCCCCACGCAATCCTTCGTCTTGACTTAGCAGGACGTGATATTACAAATTACCTTGGGAAAATCATGACTGAGCGGGGTTACTCCTTCACTACCACTGCTGAGCGTGAGATCGTCCGTGACATCAAGGAGAAACTCTGCTACATTGCTCTGGACTTCGAGGCTGAGTTGAACACTGCAGCTGCCTCTTCAACTCTTGACAAGTCTTATGAGCTTCCTGACGGTCAAGTCATCACCATTGGCAATGAGCGTTTCCGTGCTCCAGAATCTCTGTTCCAGCCCTCTTTCCTAGGTATGGAATCTGCTGGTGTTCACGAGATTGTGCACAATTCCATCATGAGGTGCGACATTGACATCAGGAAGGATTTGTTGGCCAACATTGTCATGTCTGGTGGTACCACCATGTACGCTGGTATTGCTGACAGGATGCAGAAGGAAATCACTGGTCTCTCTCCATCCACTATTAAGGTCAAGATCATTGCTCCCCCTGAGAGGAAGTACTCCGTCTGGATCGGTGGTTCCATCCTTGGTTCTCTCTCCACTTTCCAGGCCTTGTGGGTCACCAAGGAGGAATATGAAGAATCTGGTCCTGGTATTGTTCACAGAAAGTGCTTCTAAAAAATATGAGCCGTTAAGTACTTCCTGTCATATATTCTTGTAGTAATGTTGCCACCACAATGATGTTTCAAGTCTAAATAAACTCGTTTCTTATCATCACTTTTCCATTTTCTTCCCAACTTATTTTCGTTACAAATATGAAACTTAAAATTATATCGAATATCAGCATAGTACATTTAAAGTCAAATTGCAAAAAAAAAACAATGTTGCATCGCTTACAAAAAATTATTGATTAAATATTTCTAATATAGTATTTGTGTGAAAGCAAATTTAATAAACGCTCCTTCCACATTACCAAAACGTTTTCTACTCAACATCAATAAAAAAAAAAAAAAAAATCTACCTCTTTTAATGAATTATGAAGACAAGTTTTTTTTTTTTTAATGTGGGAACAAATTTACACCGTACCTTCAGTAAATATGTGGATAAAACTTATATTCAAATGACTTCAAGATGGCTGATAAACTGAATCTTGAAAACGCCCTTTCCATATTTCTTTACAAAATCAGTAACATGAATCTCAGTTTTTAATCAAATATCTGAGATCTCTACAGACGAATAATTTCAATACACTCAGAGAGGTTGTAGCGTAACATTTATGGCAAATGAATGTTTCTAATTCCCTCCATATTACTTCTATTTACGGGGAATTACGGATAAATTAATCAGTAATCTGCAGTCTCACCAACCAAAGACTGCGCTACCTTGCTCACACATGAAACAAACATTCCCTGCCATTGATCAACGGATGGATACTCAAGTAACTTCAAAGCCAGTATCTATAGGACTGAAAAAAATAAACGCTCGTCAGAATTGGAATTCCCAAAAAGCATTGTCTATATTCTTATCAAGGAAATTTACAAAAAATCACGTTGTTATTAACAGAAGGTGCAAGGACATTTTTTATAATGATTGTGAGGTCCACTATTTGTAAACAAAATTATGTTGCGAGAACTGAACATATAAACTCTGGGGGCAAATGCTGCGTTCGCACAAAATCATGCAAAAACAGTCCTTTTGTTTAATCTTTATTCACCTTATGGTGTGAAAACATAAATTAATGTAATTTCCTCCAACTCTTTCACCAATCACGTATACCGTATTTGTAGTCCTGAAAATATCTTATCTCTCTCTCTCTCTCTTCTCTCTCTCTCTCTCTCTCTCTCTTCTCTCTCTCTCTCTCTTCTTCTTCTTCTTCTTCTTCTTCTTTCCTTTCGTTTTCCAAGATGAATGCAAAGGCTCAAAGAAATTCTTTAGCGATCGTAAACGCAGCACCCGAGGTCTTTCAAAGACTCTGATGATTATATCTCTATAACTTCGCTGTCTTATCATTTCACTAAATAACACGAGACCAAAGGGTTTGATTTCTGCGGTTTGAGATGGATCACGGGAAGAATGCACTCTTAGAAGAAGCGTGAAAAAGGTAAATTTAGACTGCTAAGTGAGACGAGAAGATATGGACTGAGAGAAAAGCAAATCGAACAGAGAAATGCTACTGAGGACCAGAGAGACACTAAAATGAACCTTTATTTCCTTCTCTTCAAAGGTACCTTCTATGCACTAAACCTCTCTCAGTTCCCACCCATCCAATCAGGGACACAGGGTGAACCAGTTGAAAATTACGAAAAAGTATAATATACAGAAAATCTAGGAATGGAATGGAATATGGAATTTAGGCCATAGGCCCAGCACTGGGACCTATAAGATCATTCAGCGCTGAAAAAGAAACTGAGAATAGAAAGTGGTAACAGGGAGGAAAACCTCAAATCAGTTGCACAATGAAACAGTTGTTAGGAGAGGGTGGATAGCAAGATGGAAGAAAAGGGTTATGAATGGATGTACAGTAAGAGGAATGAAAGGGCTTGCAGCTAGGGGCCGAAGGGACGATGCAAAGAACCTGAAGTAATGCCTACAGTGCACCGCATGAGGTGCACTGACGGCACTACCCTCCTACGGGGTAGGATATCTGGGGTTAAAAATAACATGGTTTTTTTTCCTTCAACAAAATGTTACTTAGCCGACGGTGACTAAGCCATCGATCAGGCGAATGATCGGTGTCCCTCTGGTTGCTCCAAAAGGGTTTAGCGGACCGATCAAGCTCAACGAAACTCCGAAACATCTCACCCTTCCTGTGAGCATCAACGTGAGCTTACTGACACTATTCGGTTTTTTTCCATCTGTCCACCCACCGGTAGTGTTTGCGTATGGTAACACTGCGTCCCGGGCTTTAGATAGTTACGCTATGTGTAAGTGTTAGGTAAATAAAAGGATATCAGGGTGTACATTTGCAACTGAAAAGTGTTTTAATAATCTACTGTATGCGAATTACAGTTAATATTCGAAATAGGATATTATTATAATTATTGAATGTAAGCTGAATGTAACTATCTAAAGCCCGAGACGCAGTGTTACCATATGCAAACACCACAGGCGGATGGACAGATGGAAAAAAACGGAGTATAGACAAGGCACTTCAAATTCAAATCAAGAGACGAGATGCATTCTGCTAATATTCTATTAACAGTAGTAAAATGCTTGTTCTTTTTCTTCTGTTTTATGCTGAAGAACGTAACAGAACCTGGCAAAAATTTACGTGTCTTTATCAGGCAACTAAGCCTTTCGACTACTTTGCAAAACAAATAAGTAAAAAAATGCGCCGAAGTTTCTTCGGTGCAATCAAGTTTTCTGTACAGCCGCTACAGCGTATAATCAAGGCCACCGGAAATAGACCTATCTCTCTGTGGTCACGGTATAATGCTATAAGAGCCGCGGCCCATGAACCTTTAACCACGGCCCGGGGATGGCCTATCCTACATTGTTGCCAGGAGAACGATTTTGGCAAACTTTAACCTGAAAGAATGAAAACTGCTAAGGCTAGATGGTTGCAATTTGGTATGCTTGATAATTGGAGGGTGGATGATCAACATACCACTTTGCAGCCCGCTAGCCTCAGAAGTCTTTAAGAAATGAGGGTGGACAGAAAAAGTGCGGACGGACAGACAAAGTCGGCACAATAGTTTTCATTTACAGAAACTAAAAAACTTGGAGAAGCCTAGGATTCGCATATACCAATTAACTCCACTGTACTTGAGATATTCTATTATTTCACCATTTTATGCACATTTTCATATCAAATATCCGAAAGTCATTTCGCTATGATAGCCTTTAATGAATGAACCTATCCAAGTAACGTTAATAGGCATAAAAAGAGGGAAAAAGTCTAAAATAAATTCATATGTCATCTATTTGTTTACAACGGACTGAATGTGATGATGTTAAAACACTTGAAGTGATTTCAAACCGTTTGGGCGACATGATTGGTTAAACAAAGAGACTGAAAATGACTCGTTAAGATACTTGTAATTACCCGCTGGAGCAACCCTGGTAACGATGCCTGATATTGTGTTATTTATTTATCTGCATAAGTAAGGAAGTTGTGTGCTAGATACCTTGGTTATTCCTCCAACCACTGGGTGGAATATTCAGGTTATGGTGTTCTCTCTCTCTCTCTCTCTCTCTCTCTTTCAAAAGTATGATTAACAATATATTTCCAGTTAATGTTCTGAAGTCTGTCTCCCTGGATGACAGATTATTTGGCCTAACCCTAATTTGTAAATATGGTTAATAACTGCTTCAGAGAGAGAGAGAGAGAGAGAGGAGAGAGAGAGAGAGAGAGAGAGAGAGAGAGAGGCATTTGTCATCTCGGAATTTGGACCACTGAATAGAAAACGAATAAGAAGAAAACGGAAGTAGTCTACGGACTGTTCGCGCAACTTTCTGTCTCACACATTTTTACCTTTTAAGAATAAATAAACGTTCGCGACTCACATCAAACTTACACCAATAAGATCAAGAAAAGTCGAATACTAAGTATATCAGTTTCCAAAATATGAGGATAAGGGACATCGAATTATGAGATGTTCATTGGCAAATGTCAGGAAATTGCTATAAAATCCGCATCTTGATAAAGATAAACATTACCATGGGACGTTGTATCATGACCAAGGTCGTAGATGCTAAAATAAACCCAGAAATAAACATTCTAAACAAATTCAAATATAATTAGTCTTAAATATTTTACGAGCAACTCCTCGTCGGCAAATACTTCATTACATTGGCAAAAAGAAAAGAAAATTGAGATTTTACGTCGTCTTGCTTTTAAGACAATAACACAGGGAAAACCAGAAACCAAATGGATTCTAAATTTATAAAGGAACTAGAGCTAAAAGGGTCATTAAGGGATAATAAAATACCGTTCAAAACCAGAAGTTCGCGTCTTATATAAAAAATATATATAGAAAGAAACTACGGACAGTAAGTCAGTCAGTTCCAGACATCACAACAAAAAGTCATCAAGTTGCAATAACTTCATCCTCGGGAAATTATACAAATTTTTCTATAAAGCAATGAACAAACGTTCAATGTGATTCTTACCAACAAACTTTATAATATATATATATATATATATATATATATATATATATATATATATATATATATATATATATATATATATATATATATATATATACACACACGCATACATACATACATAATATACAGACACTCACACACAATATATATATATATATAATATATTACTATATATATATTATAGTATAGATATATATTGTATAGATATATATATATCTATTATATATAGTATATATATATATATATACATATAATACATATATATATATATATCTATATCATATAAGAGAGAGAGAGAGAGAGAGAGAGAGAGAGAGCGAGAGGAGAGCAGTTTAGGAGAAGGAGGAGAGAGAGAGAGAGATCGCATCTGACAGATTACGTGTCAGTTTATATAAGCCCTGTAATTCGATTAATGTATAAAAGGGAGGAATGCCACAAGAACGACGACGGAATGCCACTGAGAACTCGATTCACCTGAAAGGAACTCCCGGCGGGAGAAGCAGGTGCAGCGTCTACGTTCTTCCACGTCGTTCCCCTTTCTATTTATACCCACATCTCATTCGCGATGTAGACCTCGCTTATAGCTAATGTATTGCCATTACTCTGTGCCCAGAATACCTTGGCGAGTACCTTCTCAGGACGAACTACTTACTTTCCGTCTGATGGTTTTCCGTTGTTGTAGTGAGGTGTAAATAAATCTGTCACTGTCAATACCCAGTTCGACTCTCATTGGTTAGTTAGTGATTGTTTTGATACGCATGTTGGTGACGGCGAATATTCCTCAGAGAACGATAGGCGTTTTGACTGTAGTGCGTTTACTGTCGAACCAATATGCGAACGGCTTCTGTCAAATACCATTGAAACAAACCATTTAAAAAAAATAGCCATCTTTATAGCCATCAAGTTCAGGTATAAAGGTAAAAAGCTTCCAGAAAGGCAAAAAGATCGTGCCGAAAATTTTTGAGAGAATATCACAGTATATAAAAAATACATATAGAAAGAAACTACGGGCAGTAAGTCAGTCAGTTCCAGACATCACAACATTATCACTGAATTTTATTCGTCTCATTTAGAACTCTTGATACTACTGCAGACTAATCGTCCCACGCTATAACAACTGTATATAAAGGAAAATCAAATCAGTTTCTTCAGGTTATGCTTACTTCAAAAATTCTGCAATGACTGAAGATCCATTTCCTATAGTTCCGTGGATATACGATCAACACTTTTTTCTGTAAGCTATAAACTATGACGATAACTCAAAATAGTTTTTGCGCGTTTCTACAGCTCACACAAGTTTATGATCATCATGAGCATGCGTCTGATATTCATGGATTTTTTCAATAACCCTTATATAATCAAGGAAACTACTTCATGATTTTAAATGAAAAAAAAAAATTAATCAAAATTAGCTAACCCGTTCTTGAGAGGTACCGAGGGTGAACGCATACCCTTCAAACTTCGGGGCCTGATAATAATCCTAGTATGTGGCAGCAGTCTAGATTATTAGGCATTCACATCAGTACATTAAGGAAACGAAAATGTAGCAAGCTATCACTTAAAGTGTACAGATTAACTCAAACGTAAGTGCCTCTGCCTCAGACTGCACTGTGCCTGAGAGAAAATCAGAGCGACAGCTCAGTGACTTGAGAAGAATCCAGAGCTTTTACTTCTGCTAAATATCTAGTTCCTTTATCATGTTAAGCATTAAATCCTAATAAACAGGCAAAGGCTTCCGCAGCTAGTACTTGAGAAAGTTATATACTTCCATAAAAAAGAAAATACCCAGTAATCTAACATTTCTCTATTATTTCGAATTAGCATTCCATTTCGTCTATAGCTCTTAATTACCTCAGACGCTATCTGAGGAGGTTGCATGAGAACATTTGCAACTGCAGTACCTTTAACTAAGGGCGTACATTTAAAATGGATTACTTCAGATAGCCCATCTTTGGCGCAGGTAAACATTCCAGTCGTTAAGAATTTTGAGTAAACTATAAAAAGAAGGTAAAGTGCTGAATCTCCTTTAGTCAGATGGTAAGACTCACGGCCAGGAGTAGAGTGGTTGAAGTTGGTGACAGCGGTTGAAGGCTGACAAAACCAGTTTCAGTGAGTGTAAGCAATTTATATAAAAGGATACGTATCAGTAAGCGTTACATTATACAAAATGATAAATATCAATAAGTGTCACATATACGTGCTAAATGATCTCAAAAACCACTGTCCTGAAAGGAAAATATTAAAGATAAGAGAAACTAGATTTAAAGACGTCAATGTACAAGCTGTGATACTGACGAAAAATTCAGCGACATTATTGACAACTGGATATCCCGGATTTTTATTGCACCACATCCAATACAAATGAAATAAATTAGAAATATCGCCTTGATACACGGTCCCCGCTCCATTCTCATTTTAACGACTTATTCGTGGATGAATTTCATGCGTAGCAAGCCTTCCATAATATTATGCGTCATCAGCAACTAAAAATGTCTTCATTAGCAGTGCGTTATGCATCCCTGTCATACACGTATTCTCTAGTTTCGTTAAAAATCTTTTTTTATAGCGTATCTCTTTATCTCTCACATCAATCTCTTTCTATGTATTCCCATCCTAGTTTTATCGACTAACTAGTTACGAGACTAACTAACTAGATCCACAATACAAAACTGATATTCGTAATGTATAAATTCAACAATTGCATTTCCATTTTTATTTACACATCCATTTTGATCATATCTTTAGGAAAATGTTTCATTTTGTCAAAAATTTGTCAAAAGCACTTTAAACTATTCCTTCCTCTTATAGCAGGTCGGGTCAGAGAAATTTATCTAGAACTACTGTGAAGCTTTCGTGTTTACAGACGATTTTCAACTTATAAAGAGGAATGGTATTATCAGCTACAAACAAAAAATATATCATTGCTGTAGGACACACATTATAAGAAATCTATTTATAATTCGAATACAATGAAGAAATATCTGAATCGGACACCTATTAGCATTTACAAAAAATAATGGAAACACTCAAAACTTCCACATCTATTTCTCAGTGAGATCATTTTTACATATTATGAAAATGGGACAGTAAAATTTTCAGCAAGATAAATATGAGTAAAAACTATCAATGATTTCCTTGTGCTCTTCTTTCAGATCAATAAAAAGTAAGGATGTGCGACGAAGAAGACTCGGCGACCCTCATTTGTGATAATGGCTCTGGGATGGTCAAAGCTGGTTTTGCAGGAGATGATGCCCCTCGAGCCGTTTTCCCTTCCATCGTTGGTCGTGCACGACACCAAGGTGTAATGGTGGGTATGGGTCAGAAGGATGCCTATGTTGGTGACGAAGCCCAAAGCAAGAGAGGTATCCTGACCCTCAAGTACCCCATCGAGCATGGCATCATCACTAACTGGGACGACATGGAGAAGGTCTGGTACCACACCTTCTACAACGAACTCCGTGTTGCCCCTGAGGAGTGTCCAACAATGCTTACCGAGGCACCACTCAACCCGAAGGCCAATCGCGAGAAGATGACTCAGATCATGTTCGAGTCCTTCAACATGCCCTCCATGTACGTCTGCATCCAGGCTGTCCTCTCCCTCTACTCCTCAGGCCGCACCACCGGCTTGGTTTGTGATTCAGGTGACGGTGTCTCTCACATGGTGCCTGTCTATGAAGGTTTCGCCCTTCCCCACGCCATCCTCCGCCTGGACTTGGCTGGTCGCGATATCACAAACTACCTGATGAAGATCATGACTGAACGTGGGTATTCTTTCACTACGACCGCTGAGCGCGAGATTGTTCGAGATATCAAAGAAAAACTGTGTTACATAGCACTAGACTTCGAAGGTGAGATGAACGTCGCAGGTGCATCCACTTCACTAGAAAAGTCTTACGAACTTCCTGATGGTCAGGTCATTACCATTGGTAATGAACGTTTCCGGGCTCCAGAGGCGCTCTTCCACCCGTCTTTCCTAGGCATGGAATCCGTAGGAGTCCACGAAACCGTCCATACTTCCATAATGAAGTGTGATATTGACCTACGAAAAGACCTTTTTGCTAACACGGTACTATCAGGAGGTACAACCATGTATCCCGGTATTGCTGATCGCATGCAAAAAGAGATGACCAACTTGGCCCCATCTTCAATCAAGATTAAAATCATTGCCCCTCCAGAGAGGAAATATTCCGTGTGGATCGGAGGCTCTATCCTTGGCTCTTTATCCACTTTCCAGAACTTATGGATAACCAAAGAAGAATACTTGGAATCCGGGCCGACAATTGTTCACAGAAAATGTTTCTAACGCCAAATAAATTAATGATTGCACCAAATAAAGATAATGAAATTTACTTGAAAGTATTCATTAAGCTCTTGCCTTTTACGCACATTAGTTTAACTGTACACTCAAGAGGAATATTAACATTTATAAATATGCCGCTAGACAAGCCTGAAGTGATATAAAAAAGAATATTTTTTCAGGTCTTAAAATCTTATTGTTAACGGTAAAATGCGTATGTGCTCATTACATCGCATGCTCATAGATTAAGCAATAATACGATGCGTTCCAAAAGCAAACTAAATGTATATTTGTAATCAACTGTGCATCACTCACGCTTGGTTAAGATGAAAGGAAACAAAAATTTTTATATAATGAGAATTGTATATTTAAATCTAGAAGCACAATACAAGCATAAGCCAAAGTTAATGAAAACGATTGAATTTTTAAAGCTGTGGGTTAGGGTTAAGAAGCTATGAATTATAAAAATATCGTCTGATTTTAACTTCTTGAAAAATGCGCTTACGAAGTAGCATAAGTTGATGGAAGTAATTAAAAATACTGCAAGACCCCTGGAAAAATAAACAAACCTTAAACATTTGCTTATAAGGTACTAATTTGGAACTGTAAATATAAACTTAAATAACAAATTATAAAAAGCATTCTTACATACCGAGCAATCATCAACTGAGGATAAAACATTCCAGTCCTAAAATGTGTATATATAAGAAATCTAAACGTAAATATGAGAACGTCAAAACCATGGCCATCAACAAGGATATTTACTTTTGCAAGCCAAGTTAAACGGTTGTGCCGTAAATCAGGCATTGGGAAACACATAAACTGGCCGAAGTTGCGCACTAATTAATCAACCTTACGGGCAGTCAAAATATCTGTATTTTTCAAATCGTCGACGTTTCACCACTGCCGTAAACAAGCATTTTCTGAGTTGCAGCTATGTGTGTGTGTGTGTGTGTGTGTGTGTGTGTATTTAAAGATGATCTTCAAATACATTTTTAGCAGTAGCCACCTTAGATTTTATGCCTTGAGCAAGAACAGATTAAATGGTGCGTTGTTTACTACAGTTTTTATTATTGTTAACAAGCAAGCAGTTTATTCATTATGCAACTATTCTTAGAAATCAGTCTTGAATCTTGACAAGAAAAATTAATAAAAATGGAATAGTGATAAAAAAAGTATTCAAAAGGTTTTCCCTATACAGAAAAAGTCGTATCATGTCATTTTCTTTTGTTGTGATAATCAATCTGAGATATACCTTCCATGAATAATTTAGCGTTGTTGAACCTTGAGAAATTTCTATCTCCCTCGCTAATGCACAATTTTCTCAAGAAGTGCTCTATCTTTTATAGTTGCCTGGATTAACAAATACTCATACATTTCATATCAACATGCTGTTCTTCCTTTACCATGCCTTTGCTTCAGTTCATCAAATTTTTAGTCAAGTTCCTTCGTTCTGTTTCACAACTCTTCAAAAAATAGAGGATAAATGTCAATTTTGCAGGACAGAATCCGATTGACATTTTAAAAGATTTTTAATTAAAAAGCCGTTTCCTCTAAAATAAAGTGCCAAGAGAGAATAAAAAAAGGTTACTGCTACATTCATCATTATCGTTATCATTATTCATAATGATAACGATAATAGATTCGAATATATATACTAACGAAGTAAAGATTATATATATGCATGCAAAATTATATATATATATATATATATTATATATATATATATATATATCTATATATATACTATATAATATGATATATATATATATATATAAAGGTTTTTTTGCCACGAAGGAAAAAATGAAAAAACGAGATAGCCGAGTACTTTCGGTCCTATTCGGACCCTTTACTGAGGTAAACTGATTTTACAAAAAAACAACATAGTCAAAAGAAGGCTTAATATACAAACTGACACTACTAGATTAGCCACACCTTGAAGGATACCCGCAGTAAACAAGTGATTCTTCCAGAAAACAGTTCATTTTGAAAACAACACGGGAGCATATACAATTTAATATCATGAATTTTTACACAAATTTTCCCAACAAAAATTATTATTAATGAAAAGACGAAAGAAAATATAAATATATATATATCGAGCAAGAGAGAGAGGGAGAGAGAATATCGAACCAGAGAGAGAGAGAGAGAGAGAGAGAGAGAGAGAGAGAGAGAGAGAGAGAGAGAGAAAGAAATAATAACTATACATGTGGGACTAATTTATTAGTTGTTCATTTATTTTGAGGTCCTTCATAAACATCTTACAAATATATGGGTCCAAATGGTACATTCCCAGACTAAGATTTAGGTTGTTTTTATTAGTGATTTGTATAATTGCCGATTCCAGTAAATTTCTTGAAACATAATCATTAGATCTAGCAATTACTGAGGTATCACCCCAATTAATACAATGAGATTTTTCACTCAGATGGATAAGCAGTGCATTTGAAGTCTGGGCTGTTCTAACTGAATACATATGCTGCTTAATCCGAACACATAAATTTTTACTAGACTGACCAACGTAAAACGATGGGCAATCCTTACAAGGAATTTTGTAAATGATGTTGTTATTTGTTACGGGACTATTCTTAATTAGCATATCTTTAATGGTATTGTTATAAGAGAACACTACATTAACATTAAACGATTTAAATATTGATGTTATGGTTTCAAATCCACGAAAATAAGGTAAGCTAAGTACATTTTTAGGCATTTCTTTTTCATTTTTAGCAACATTATAAAACTTTTGATGAGCTTTTTGATAACATAAATCAATTATATGAGGTGGGTAGCAGAGATCGTTTCCTATCTTTTTTATGTATTCTATTTCATGGTCCAGGTATTGCGGACTCGTGATACGCAAAGCGCGTAGGAACATAGAAGAAAAAATTTAAATTTTAATATTAAGATGGTGGCCAGAATAAAAATGTACATATGTTAAATTATTTGTGGGTTTTCTATAAATACTGAATTTGCATTGGAAAGATTCTCTATGTATTAATACATCTGGGAAAGGGATGACATTGTTATTTTCAATTTCAACAGTGAATTTTATGGATGGCACTAAATTATTCAATTTAGACAGTAAATCATTTACATCGATACCACCAGGTAAGACTACTAAGATATCATCGACATATCGGTACCATTTTAAGGGGATAAGTGTGATATTCGGGAGGAGTTGTCTCTCAAAAAATTCCATATATAAGTTTGAAAGGAGAGGTGATAAAGGGTTACCCATGGCCATACTAAATATTTGTTGGTAATATTCTCCATTAAAAATAAATCTGCAAACACAAATACATAACTTAATTAAGGAAATTATGTGACTAACGGACATAGGCAATTCATGCAGTACAAGTTCATTACTTAAATATTCTAGCAAAGAGTCAATAGGGACTTTTGTAAACAAAGAACATACATCAAAACTGACAAAAATATCGCTAGGGTTTAGTACATTGTTATTTAATTTTTCCACAAGATCAAGAGAATTCCGGATGTGTGAATTAGATACAGTTCCTAGTAGCGGGGATAACAGTTTAGTAAGATATTTAGATAGTTTATAAGCAATTGATCCTACAGTACTAATAATTGGGCGCATAGGTTTGTTTTCCTTATGAGTTTTGACTAGGCCATATAATTAAGGTAATGAGGGACACTTTACAGTTAACTGACACAAAAGTTCTTTTTTATCTTTAAGAATTTGTTTGATATTGATATTAAAGTTTTTTATTACTTGGTCCAACGGATTTTTTGCGAGTTTTTTGTAGGTTATTTCATCCTCTAGTAAAGTATGCATGCGTGATATGTAGTCAGTTTTGTCAAGAACCACTAAACTATTGGATTTATCAGCCTTGGTAATGTGTAAGCTATTATCATTCTTCAATTCTTTTAAACTTTTTCTGTAGCGAGCGGGGAAGTTATCTTCATGGTAGGCATGCGTAGCACTATATGTCATGCCTTTGATAATGTCTAAATGATTTTGTGGTAGGTCACAGTATTTTTCAAACTTATATAGAGATGTCGCTATTGATAAAGCTGAGCGACATCTCTATATAAGTTTGAAAAAGTTTAAAAGAATTGAAGAATGATAATAGCTTACACATTACCAAGGCTGATAAATCCAATAGTTTGGTGGTTCTTGACAAAACTGACTACATATCACGCATGCATACTTTACTAGAGGATGAAATAAACTCAGGAATTGCAAATAATAGCTCCCTAGTCGTTTATGCTCAAATTAAACAGTGGGAGGGGGATGTTTGCCCTCCCCACATCGAGAAATTAAACCTCGAAGTTGTCTCAAATATAGTGCCATCCCAGCTCCTGTCTGGCTCTTATTCTCTAATTCAATATTATGGTGATAGAAAGTCATGATTTCGCAATTTACACAACCTTATAAGCTAACGCATTTCAATTCCATATTTATTAGTACAGTACTTTTTCTTCTGTTTGGGGCGCGTAAAGAAGCGACGACAGACGGCACACTAGTTATGACAACCACCCACGTGGTCTCATCGTGACCCATCAATCTGGTTGACAGTGACAATTCAGATATACAGAAAACGGACTGCGTGACAAATTCAGAAAATGGGAATTAAACGCATAAACTCAAGATTCATAAATCAATAGCTAGAAAAATTAAAATGAGATCCCATAACAGGATGACCAAGGAAGAAATATCAGGACAGAACGCATAATTCACTTTAGGATGCTAAAAAAAGATCAGCATAGTTTCTGCATAATAATATGGCGATAAATAATTCTTTCCTTCTATATATTCTTCAGCCATCTCTTGTCTGCTTGGTTGGCAAGAATCTTTCACACGGTGGAAGGGTGGGGTATTTTGGCTCTCTCCCTTTTCGGCGGGCCCTCCAACCCAAAAGCATGTCTCTTATGGGCATTCTATTCTGCGAAAACACACATTCACGTAAAAAAAAAAAGACGTAAAAAAGACGGAAATAGTGAAATCATCTCTTTTAAAATACAGTGATCTCCTAATATTAGAAAAATTACAAATACATTCAAGACACTAACTAATCAAATCATTGTATTTTTTTTTTGGCATATGTTATTTCATAGCGCATAAACTAATTTCTACTTAAAATGTAAATATTCCATTTATCTGATCCCGGAATTAACTTACATCTAAAACGAAAGTTACGTTTCCTTGCGTATATCCGCATCAACTTGAAAATATGAAAGCATTTTTTTAAAACACACACAAACACACAGACACACGCGCACACACATACATATATATGTATATATATATATATATATATATATATATATATATACTATATATATATTATATATACTATATATATACTATATATGAAAATAAAAGGCCAATAAAAGCACTATTTATACGTTCTTTATGGGGCTTTTATCTTCATATTATACTGTTGGATTATAGTAAAAGACATTCACTATGTGTATATATATATATATATATATATATATATATATATATATATATATATATATATATATATGTGTGTGTGTGTGTGTGTGTGTGTGTGTGTGCCTTTTTTTAGAACCATTTCCTTTAACAACAAAGGTTATGTAAATGTTAAGTTGTTAGTGTAGAGAATACATACCAGACAAGGAATCATTAGGTAATTTTTGAAATGAAGGGATTTTTCCTCTGCGATCACGATCAAAGAAAGTTGTTACCAAGACCGAATGGAATCTCATGTTGAATATATGAACTGAGGAACATTTGGGGGAAATGTCATAATTTGATTCACCTGAGGAATTGACATATTGCTTTTATTAGCACATTTAGCAGTGTTTTTACTTGCATTAAAGTTCATTGTAATGTCCCATTTTACGCTTCAGTGTTCTGCGGTTAAATCCCAAAGGAGAAGGATACTTTTCACATAAGTATACCTTTATGTATGTAGTATGTATGTTTATTTATGGCCTGATGACCTTGAATCTAGCTTTAACGCCCATAGAGGAGTCAGATTCAGTGTTAATACATTACATATATATATATATATATATATATATATATATATATATATATATATATATATATAAATATAATGTGTATATATATATATATATATATATATATATATATATATATATGTAATGTATTAACACTGAATCTGACTCCTCTATGGGCGTTAAAGCTAGATTCAAGGTCATCAGGCCATAAATAAACATACATACTACATACATAAAGGTATACTTATGTGAAAAGTATCCTTCTCCTTTGGGATTTAACCGCAGAACACTGAAGCGTAAAATGGGACATTACAATGAACTTTAATGCAAGTAAAAACACTGCTAAATGTGCTAATAAAAGCAATCTGTCAATTCCTCAGGTGAATCAAATTATGACATTTCCCCCAAAATGTTCCTCAGTTCATATATTCAACATGAGATTCCATTCGGTCTTGGTAACAACTTTCTTTGATCGTGATCGCAGAGGAAAAATCCCTTCATTTCAAAAATTACCTAATGATTCCTTGTCTGGTATGTATTGTCTACACTAACAACTTCACATTTACATAACCTTTGTTGTTAAATGAAATGGTTCTAAAAAATGCAACCGAAGACGGCCGGTGCTAGTACTTTCTATTGAAGAAGACAAATCACTTATTTCCTAATAAGGAAACAGAAAAGAACCACACGGTGTATGTACCCATGTCTAAATTTGGTATACGCAGGCGCACGCTCACTTGCTTAGGGAGGCAGTCACCCGGTGTCGTTAAATCCGGTAAGAATTTTCCTGGGACTTCGGTATGCTAGGGGATGGGTTCCTCGAATGTCTAAGGAGACCAGTTTGGCACTATATAGGGTATAGACTTCTCTTAAGGTTACCAGTTTCACGTTGACACTCACGCCGGTGCCACCCTTGGCCTGTCTTCACCTGACGTTCGCTGGAGAAGACAATACACGGTTACCACATCGGTTGAATTCGCAGCTGACGAAACAAGTTTTGTTTGTTTACGGAAATTACTCGGCGGTTCATCTTTCTGTGGAGGTGCGTATAAAATGTGGGTTGCGAGAATGATGTAATGCGGTATATGGCCAGGTTAATACGGGTTTGCAGATTTTTTTTAATGTACACCACACAATCTGAAGTATTTTTTCCTGTGAAAAGTAATAGAACCTCATACGAGTAGGTGCCCCTTGAGCTTACAGATTTTCCTTTCATATGTTACATCTCACCTATAGGCCTATATGCGATATGGTATCTAAGATTTCTCTCTCTCATTTTCGCTACTCTATCATTTTTAACACACACACACACACACGTGCGTGTATATATATATATATATATATATATTATATATATATATATATATATATATATATATATATATATACATACACACGTGTATAGATATTATATATATATATACATAATATATATATACAGGTGTGTGTGTATGTATGTGCATGTGTGATTACATTTAAATCTTTCACAACGTTAAAGGCATTCAATTCTGGTAAGGTGTGTGAAATGTGTGAACATGGATACCTGTAAGATATACTTCGTTCCATGTACAAAAAAAAACAATACACACTTAATACAGTCTTAGCATCTACCGTGAAGTTTAAGGTAATTTCAGATTATCTCCCACGAGGATAATTATCTTGTTCTTATTTTCAAGATTTTTAAATCGCGTCAACTGTGCTTTTAAACACTACTGCTTTCTCTCATGCTATTAATACGTTTCCGTACGGAACTGACAGATTTTGGGTTCGTTCAAGGCATAGAATTCAGAAAACTCCTGACTCGCTAAAACTGAGTTTTCTTTACTGAAGAAATTGTTTTCCTGTCAATAATTCTCCCGGATTACCTTAGGCATACGGGTTCAAAGTTATCGGTTATAGAAGAACTTGGAATCCTTAGGTTGTCGTATTACTTGTAAAATGTTCTGTGTTACCGCCACGGAAATGTCCATTAGTAGTATTTCAGGATCAAAATGTGAGCTATCCAATGTGGTTATTCATTCCAACTTTTAGAGTACTGAGAATTCCATAAGAAATTAATTTTAGAGTTCAATGGTGGCTCTAAATCTATCGTAAGCGTTGGATTTAGAGACTATCTGATAATACATAAATTTTACTGCAAAATGTTATGCAATTCTTACAGCATTAACTGCAATGCGAGCATTCCCCAAAAGCGACTTTGCAATAATCATCTCCGATGCAGTTAGCATTTTACAGGTTTCCAGAACAGTTCGGTCAAGCATATCCATTAAAACAATAAATTTTAGAGGGGTCACACCAAGCAGTAAATGAAAAAAGTTACCTCAACAGGCACCAAAAACAAAAAAAATAACACCTCGCTCACTGTAAAATATGCGTACCCCGTAATTCCATTAAGAGTTGCATATTACAGGATTTTTGTTGGTAGCTAGAAAACCACAAAACACAAACACGTCTAAAAAAAATATTCTTCATTATATCATAAACTTTTTTCGTACGTATATAATGTCAAGCTTTCTGTTTAACTTTTGGTATGGCAGTTTATTCCATCAATAAATACAATACTATTTGCATATCTTAATTTGATTAACGAGTTTCTTTTCTTAATATCTTTCGCAAAAAATATTGAATATCTTCACATACTGATCCATTACAACGATCTTCGTTTAATGTTTAGCCAGATCGTCACAGAGGATGGGATACTTGCCTTAATTAATAAGCAAAATGCAACCTATTAACACGATAACACACATAAATCGGTACGAACGCATAACGAATTACTGTGTGCACGAGAAAATATAACAATAAATTTCCCGGTAAATCTAGTAACTAATTAATCATAAACCGTGGGTTTTAAACGAGTGGAAGTGAAAGACAAAAATTAGTAAGTTTCCATTAGATTTATCTTTAAAGATAATATTCATTCAAACGAGATTTTCTCTGCCCCACCCCTCCCCGACCCCCACATACACGCACAGATAATCCCTGAGCATTAAAAATAAAAAAAAATGAAATTTTCAAGTTAATTTATCATATGTAAGTCAGATAAAAGTACGGAACCACGTGCCCAGACACCACGTGTGTAGTATACTCTATGGGAAACGGGAAGTCGAGACTGTTGTTTCCCCCAGTATCTTCCCTACGCCTCCCCCCACAGGCCCCCACCCCTTTTCCCCCAACAACAAGGATTTACAAATACCTTTGGCTCCGTTACTTATCGCTGAGTTCACTGACTGAAGGAGAAGTGAACGGCAGATCTATATCAGGATGCTGAATATTTTTGTCAACAATAATAACGACTATACGTGCAATTAAAGCTATTACAGTAATTACTTGATAGTATGATAAAAATTGGTGTTAATTTGGAACATATGCACTGGTACAATTAATTTCAGTCACTTTAAGCATTTACTACTATCATCTTCCATTGCTATCATTTTTTTTTATTATAACAACAGAACACTAGACGCTAACAGAATATTCTTCTCTTTACAGCCTTCGCTGGGCACTGTGCCAAGATGTATGACGAGGAATCTTGCGCTCTCGTGTGTGACAATGGCTCGGGGATGGTGAAGGCTGGCTTTGCAGGGGACGATGCTCCTCGCGCTGTCTTCCCCTCCATCGTCGGACGGGCCCGCCACCAGGGCGTGATGGTCGGCATGGGCCAGAAGGACGCCTACGTGGGCGATGAGGCTCAGAGCAAAAGGGGCATCCTAACTCTCAAGTATCCCATCGAGCACGGCATCATCACCAACTGGGACGACATGGAGAAGATCTGGCATCACACCTTCTACAACGAGCTTCGAATCGCTCCCGAAGAGTCGCCCGTCCTCTTGACGGAGGCCCCATTAAACCCGAAAGCAAACCGAGAGAAAATGACTCAGATCATGTTCGAGACTTTCTGCTGCCCGGCCATGTACGTCGCCATTCAGGCTGTGCTGTCTCTCTACGCCTCCGGCCGCACCACCGGCATCGTGCTCGACTCGGGGGACGGAGTCTCGCACACCGTGCCCATTTATGAAGGGTACGCCCTTCCACATGCCATCCTCCGTCTCGATTTAGCGGGCCGTGATTTGACCGACTACCTTATGAAAATTATGACAGAGAGAGGCTACTCCTTTACTACCACGGCCGAGAGAGAGATCGTCCGCGACGTGAAAGAGAAACTATGTTACGTTGCTCTTGACTTCGAAGGTGAAATGTCAGTGGCTTCGGCTTCTTCATCCTTGGACAAGTCCTACGAGCTTCCCGATGGCCAAGTCATCACCATCGGTAACGAACGCTTCCGAGCTCCCGAGTCTCTCTTCCAGCCTTCCTTCCTGGGCATGGAGGCTTGTGGCATCCACGAAACCGTCTACAATTCCATCATGAAGTGTGACGTCGACATCAGGAAAGACCTTTACGCCAATACTGTTCTCTCGGGAGGCACCACCATGTACCCCGGCATCGCCGATCGAATGCAAAAGGAGATCACAAATCTGGCCCCGTCTACGATCAAGATTAAAATCATCGCCCCTCCTGAGCGCAAGTATTCCGTCTGGATCGGGGGCTCTATTCTCGCCTCTTTGTCAACCTTCCAGCAGATGTGGGTGACGAAGGAGGAGTACGACGAATCTGGGCCAGCAATCGTTCATCGCAAATGCTTCTAAATCTATTCCATTCTAATATAAAACGAGTCATTTATCTTTTATAGGCTATAAAACGAAACTTAAACCTAAATTTTCTATGTACTTTTTTAAAATAAAGATTTACTTTCTAATTTTTCTCTTTACTTTCCTATCGGAAAGAAGTTGGGAATATACACAATCTCTTATCAAGAAGTAGTGGGTGTTAATCAAATAGTGATATAGAAGAAAAACTACTTCATCCTTTTTAAGGACAAGCTCAAAAAATGAACAGGATTTAAATATGATGTTTAAATAGACCTAATATACAGTAAATCAAGGGGATTAAGACTGCACATCTCATGAAGTAATACTAAATTAAAAGAATTAAATCTTCACCTGATACAGAAGAATATGTCAAATTCCTATCCAAGTTATTAAGAGGTATGTACAGCAAATTAATTTTGCAATTTTTTACTCATTGAATTACATTATTAATGTCTATCATTATAATCTACTCTGGTCACTTTATCGTACCACTGTCGAAGTCTAATGATAAAAGACGATTATACAGATTTGATTGATTTATTTTTTGAAGAGGCCTTTTGAAAAAATGATAAAATTTTGAAGTCTACTTAATGCACAAATAAAAAAACATAGCCTTCTGAATATAATAAAGATTCTTCAGGTAAATAAAACTAAATAAAAACTCCGCTGAATTAAATTTAAAATGAAAGAAGAATATACCGCAATTCCACAGCAGTGTAAGTACTATGTAGTCCACCTAAACCACCCCCCTATAGCAATTGTCGTCTTGAATGACTGGTGTCTGCCCCTCATCATACCAAGCAGAGAATTGAGGCCTCCTTTTATAAACCTCAGAGCACATGCCCATCCACCTGGGCTTCACCTGTGCCAAAGAATGACGGAGACTGTAATGATAATAACGAGGGTGGTCGTTTTTCACTTTGTGTCTGACTTTGCGTAGGGAACGAGAGATGATTTGGCACGGAGGAGGAATTCGTCCTAATCTAAAGTTGCAGACTAGGTAAGTGACAGAAAGCGTGCGCTCCCTTTTTGGTTTATGGTAACATAATACATTTCATATAGGAGAGAAATTCCGTATAGTATATTATGCAGACTACAAACGGAAGATTCTTATTAGAGTTAGTATAGAATAAAACTGCAGGGCAAATATGTGTAGATTGTTTAGGCATGTTGTAACGCAATACATTTTATAGCTTCACGAGGGTCGTTTTCTCCTGTATTCTTTGATGTAATACTACAAAGAAAGACATCAGCAAAGACTCATCAAGAGAATCCTACTTTAAACGCAAATTGTACCCGAGTATTTTGATGCTGTGTAACTCTGTCTAACATCAACAGAACCACTAGCCTCTTGATAGCCTAAATATAATTATCTAACAATAATAATAAAAACCGAGTGGATCTTTCTTGTTTGTCCGAAGGTTAGGTAGGGGATCGGGAGGATAAGAGATGACACATCCACACTTCTACTGAAAATCTGTTTGTCCGCCCTCGGTGGGTGTGGGTTAGGAAGGTGACACATGACAGGCAGCGCCGGGTTCCAGCGCAGCTAGTACGCGCCTTCAAACTCGTAAGAAGACAAAGGTGCGTTCGTCTGTGACTCAGGACAGTAATCAACGTCCACAGGGTGGTCAAGGCTTGCTTATCTCACCACTGGCGCCAAGAGACGTAGGCTATGCAGAATGAAGGTGCCTTTGCCCGACCATTTTTTATGGTATGGTTGTATTAATCTTTAATATTTGTAAGCTTTACTAAAAATGTAAACAATGGCTGAATATGTTTATACGATCGTTACTAAAATCACACATGTGGATCATACGCTTATACGGCAAAGAGTGCCACTGAAAATCTACACACATTTATCTAACATTTTTTGGATACTGTTGCAAAATATATGCGTATTAGTTTATTTCTTCCTTCATGACTGAGTGAAGTTCAAATAGTCCTGAATTTTCTCAAGAGGCCTGTAAAAACAAGCGTAACAAGTTACGAAGTTTCGCGTACGATAAGGAATTACGATTCACCACTCTCTTCTTATGCAAAATGAGTACTTGATATTGTAAGACAGTATTAAAACTTCGCGTTCAGTTACTAAACATTATGTCAACATCTGTACCTCCTTCAACATTACTTACTTAAATATTATAAAATACAGGCTACAGTACAGCAGCTGTAACTTAAAGCAATTTACTAAGTACTCTCAAAGTCATTGAACAAGACCGTAAATGATTAAAATTCTAGCATTCCCTTTTCTTTCCTGGAAATTATTGTCGTTCTTAAACTTATGAAATAATTCCGTGATAGGTTCATATATATATATATATATATATATATATATATATATATATATATACTCATTTTGCATAACAAGAGAGTGGTGAATCGTAATTCCTTATCGTACGCGCAAACTTCGTAACTCATCTATATATATATATATATATATATATATATATATATATATAGTGTGCATGTGTGTGCGTGTAGGGATGGGGATAAAGGCCCCATGGGCACGCCACTAGGTAATATTTACATCTCCCACGGCAAACATATGTATACAGAAATTACGTATGATAAATTCGTAAAGTAACTAAGTCTACGGGCGTAACCAGCCTAGTTTCGCGGGCAGGTCCAGCTCCGTTTCAGGGGATTATTCTCACCCCACCCATTTCGGAGGGGGATGGGAGGTAGGATGAAACCCCATAATAAACCATCTTAGGTGTCCCCACTATAACCCTGCTAGGTTTCATGCCCATCGGATCAGCCGTTGGCCTTGATTGAATGACAGACTGACGGATAGACATTACGCCCATTATAGTAAGATTATTATTATTTTTGGTATTATTAATTATTACTATCAGTATAGAAAATGAAGAGCCATATGGCACTCACCTGCAAGGCCACTCACTTGCTAAGCAACCTTCTACAGAAAAGAAGCACTATAGAAAAAAAAAAAAGAGAAACCAGATAGAAGAAATCTTAAATGATACGTTACTTGAACAAACAATTCATATTTCATGAAATGTTGAAATCAAGTCAGAAAATTATGCCAATAGTGTACGACACCTTAATGAATTAGAATATCTCCTCTTTAATTTTTAAACATCGCCATCATTAATACTACCATATACGTTAAAATGAATTCTTACATGATATGAAAGCGTATCCATAGAAAATTAGAGAAGTTGAAACAATTAAAGAGGATTCCGAGAAAACGTTAGTGTAATATGCATATAATGGAATACATTATATATTAAGGAGGAGAAAATAAAGATATTTAAAAGAAGAGTAAGTTGATGGATAACTCCTTCTACGCCTGACAACAGTGTGTCATTCGTGATGGTCAGCCGCCATAACCTAATGTCATTGCTGGTAATGAGGCATAACAAAAACAACTGTACTACAAAAGCCTCGGTATCAAAACAGAAACCTAGAAACCATTTTGCAACATTTTCAGAGACAGAAAATTCCGAAAGTTTGAGGTAGAATAAATTACTTACTGAACCACATTCATCTCGAGAAACAAGAAATTCGGAGTCTTGTTAAAGTTAAAGTTTAACTTCCCTTCACCTACTAACTAGCAATGTCTGGACAATAACATTACAATCTCTCTCTCTCTCTCTCTCGTCTCCGTCTCGGTCTCTCTCTCTCCTCTCTATAGATATTATATATAATATATATATAATATTAATATATGTATATTATATATATATATATATATATATATATATATATATATACACAAACTTCAAGCCAAAAATGTCCTTTAATATCGAATTCACCATACCTTGGGAGTAACTTGCACCCAAGGGGAATTTAACTGATAAGTGCACCTGCACCGGCCAGGTTTCGAATTATGACCTGCTTTAGAAACATCGTTGGACAGTGACACTGACCACCCGGTTATCTAGACAGATACAAGTTGATATCGACTCTGCTATACGGAGCCAGTCGAACCTGTTTCTGACATGATTGATGACTGGTAAGGTTGTAACACATGGCTAATTCTGAAGAGAGATTGACCGCTATTTTTAACCATTCCGCTTTAACATCGGCTTTCCTTTACAAATTAAACAATTTGGGCACCATATATAATAGTATAAAGAGCCAAACAGGTACAGGGCAGTGAGTTTTGGAAATGACACTGACTACAGCGAGCGTTTAACCTACTCTGCCTACTTTTTAATGTTTGTGCTCTTTCTACTACAATGTTGTAAGAGTCGAAAAAGGATAAACGTATACCGTCAATTAGTAAGGTTACATTTTACTTGAAACTTAATTGATTACAATGAATATTTTGTTGTATGCCTGTACATAAAATATCACTGGGAGCAATGAGAACTTATGACAGTACAGTACAAAGGAATACCATAATTTACAATAGCTATTTTCGCCCGTAAAAACTTTTCCCATTGAATTGTAAGATTACATTATAACATGCAATAGAATATAGGCCGAAGTGCAAGCACTGGGACCGATGAGGTCATTCAGCGCTGAAAGGAAAATTGAGAGTAAAAGGTTACAAAGGTGTAACAGGAGGAAAACCTCGCAGTTGCACGATGACACAAATGTTGGAAGAGGGTGAAAAGTAAGATGGAGGAAAGAATATGAAAGGATGCACAGTCAAAGGATTGAAAGGGGTTGCAACTAGTGGCCGAAGGGACGGTGCAAAGAACCGTAAGTAATGCCTACAGTGCACCGCGCGAGAGGTGGACTGACGGCACTATGAGGAGGAGAAACTAGGCAGCTCTCGTCGGGAAGACTGGTTGTGAAATTCCTTGAGATCACTGCGCCGGCTTTACCACTGACAGAAAGTCTCATGCAGTGAAGATGACAGACTGCTTTCAGAAGTAATGATTTTATGTTAGACAAGGTCTCCTGATCGCTCTCCAGCCATATTCCCCCTTTAAAACAAATAATTAGATCTTTTAATTCTGGAAGCCAGGATAGGGATGGAATGGTACTTTCTGTTTAACATCTTACATTTTTATAATGAACAACCCTACGTTTTCATCAGTACCAGATCCTTAGAGATATCATGAATTATAACAAAAGGAAAAAGAATGAGGCACGAAAGGAAAAAATAATCCAGCCTCTAGAAGTAAGGGAGCTCCCACAAATCTAGCATTTATCATTGTCAACGCTGATATTAATAAGTGCATCGATAAACATTTATGTCCAATATGCACTTTGTTTTTTATTCAAAGTAACCTCCTAAATGGAAATCGAAGCAATTTTTATTTAATCTAAAGTCATTCTTCTTATGTTTTTCTACATACGTACGAACCGGTCCATGACGGTTGTTGCTACAGCAACGTGCGTTTGTCATGTCAGGTAATCAACATCACTCACACCCAGAAAATTGTAAGGATATTTTAACCTTTCGTCACCCTCCTGATCAACCCATGTCTGACGCCAGTTGCATATAACAGGAACGAATTCCCCCCATTTCTTTACCTTTTTTTTTTTTCTTTCTTCTCCCATTACATTCCGTCTCTGTTACTTCTCCCTCTTCCCCCCTCCAACAGCTTCAACAACCTCCCTAAACTCCCTATTGTTCTCCCTTCCGTACCAACGTCTGTCATATCTATTCTCACATGTCTGAGACGGGTTATATATAATGAAGCTTTTCTAGGGTCATCTCACTTGTGCCGGAACCATCACGGAAGCTGGAGGAGCCTTAAAGGAAATAAAGGTGAGTACTCAGGTTTACTGTGAACTGCATCATAAGAGTGACATCGATCTTCTGTTAAAAAGGAAACGCGATTGCGGTGTTTGAGTGTTATGACGAAATATTAAAATGTAATATGATATTTCAAAAAGTCAAATTTACGAGAATCATCTGGGTTTGTTCAGGGAATCATTGCATATGAAACTAGCATATGTGTTACAACTAAGATGACACTTGAACGACAACAATTTTGTTTGGTATATAATACGTTAAAAAGCCGTTTTACACGAAATGGTTTTTCACTTGGAAACTCGGTGAATAACATTATGTAACCCTCGGCTTGTCTGTACAGTTTCCCGATAAATCGAAGAGCTTCTGTGCCTGCGGGAATTGAAATTTAAAAGTATACTACTATGGTATAACATCCGCAGTCTACTGTACTCCGTGGCAAGTACTGATCACAATTATGTTACTTCGGGTAGTGGAATATGCCCTATCCTGTATAAACAGAATTGTCAATTCAGTCTTAGAAAAAATGTATAATTTTTTCGTGATATGTCAATACCAGAAATACTTTGTAAATACCGTAGTTTATATTGTGCTGTAGTAAATCTGTACTTAAATCTGAAAGTTGTAAAATATTAGGTTCTGGTACGCAAAGCAATATCCGTAACGTCGTTATAAGGCAAAAGTATACATAATAGTGCTATGCTGCTGATAGAGTTCTTCCCAAGCGCTAAACATGGCATATTTCCTTAATGATAAAGTAGTGCCCTTTGTCTGAATATATTCTAGTCATTCAAATAACGATAATGCTACCGTCTGTGAAAATTAATGCTTGTGAGGACTAATCAGATATTAGTGCCCACAAGCACAGTTTCCCGTGAATAGTTCCCGGTGGATTTAGTCTAAAAAACAGAAAAAATTAATAGGCAAGTGAGGCGCAATAGATATCCATCCAATATTCTGAAAACGCTTCAATAATAAACCATCATGATTACTAGGAATAATATTGGTTTTGAGTTTTGAAATGGTATAAAAAATAAGGAGGCCTAATTAAAGCTGGAGCAGCACTTTCTCGATTTAAATTCCTTCATAAACAATCCTATCCCTTAATATTAAGGCGATCTTGTTACTAATTTTCTATAGAGTATTATATAACAAGATATTATTCTCCCCAGGTAACTCCCAACCATGTGTGACGACGACGCTGCTGCTCTTGTTTGTGACAATGGCTCTGGAATGGTCAAGGCTGGCTTCGCTGGTGATGATGCCCCACGCGCCGTCTTTCCCTCGATCGTGGGTCGCCCTCGTCACCAGGGTGTGATGGTCGGCATGGGTCAAAAGGATGCCTATGTGGGTGACGAGGCTCAAAGCAAAAGGGGTATTCTTACTCTCAAGTACCCGATCTGTCATGGCATCATCACCAACTGGGATGACATGGAGAAGGTTTGGCATCACACCTTCTACAATGAATTGCGAGTTGCTCCCGAGGAGTCGCCAGTGCTTCTCACCGAGGCTCCTCTTAACCCAAAGGCCAATCGTGAAAAGATGACACAGATCATGTTCGAGACTTTCAGCTTACCTGCTATGTACGTAGCCATTCAAGCCGTACTTTCCCTTTATGCTTCCGGCCGCACGACAGGCATTGTGCTTGATTCCGGAGATGGAGTGTCCCATACAGTTCCCATCTATGAAGGCTTTGCTCTCCCCCATGCTATCAATCGACTAGACCTGGCAGGTCGTGACCTGACTGATTACCTTATGAAGATCATGACTGAAAGAGGGTATTCCTTCACGACTACAGCAGAACGTGAGATCATCCGTGACATTAAGGAAAAACTCTGCTACGTTGCTCTGGACTTCGAAAATGAAATGGCACAAGCCGCAGCCTCAACATCCCTGGATAAATCTTATGAGCTTCCCGATGGCCAGGTCATTACCATCGGCAATGAACGTTTCCGAGCTCCTGAGGCCATGTATCAGCCTTCCTTCCTTGGTATGGAATCTGCTGGAATCCATGAAACTGTCTTCCAGTCCATCATGAAGTGTGATGTCGACATCAGGAAGGATCTTTATGCCAACACTGTCATGTCTGGAGGTACCACCATGTACCCTGGTATTGCTGACAGGATGCAGAAGGAGATTACTACCTTGGCTCCCTCTACTATCAAGATCAAGATCATCGCTCCTCCTGAGCGAAAGTACTCCGTCTGGATTGGAGGCTCTATTCTGGCTTCACTGTCCACCTTCCAGACCATGTGGATTTCTAAGGATGAGTATGATGAGTCTGGACCAGGCATTGTCCATCGCAAATGTTTCTAATTACACTCTATACCCTATCAATAAAAGAATGCCGAGTAATTTAATTGCATTTTGATTTTCCTACTAGCGAGGACTTTTTCTTGAAGAGGTAAACTATAACAAGAGGTTATAGCACCAGAAACCAGCCAAAAAAATCATAAAACTTTTGTTGACTGACTATGGTAACAAGATATAGCACCGAATTCTATAATCTTAGACCCTTCCAAACCCAACCCCAATAAGAAATGAATACTATTATGAGAACTATTACGAGAATGTAAAGGAAATATTTGCTCCAGGATGAAGGGTACTTTCCAACATAACCATTCAGATATTATTCACCATTCGCTACAATTTGCGTGGTTTTTGTGCATTCCGGTCAAAAAGAAGGATCAGATTTAATGGAAAGATATATAGTTATTATGAATTATTAAATACCACTCGAAATATTTAAAGTCTTGCATGAAGGGAGAATAGTACAATTTGAATACGAATCTTAACTCCATACTTCTGTATCATCTCAAAACACTATTGGTAAGACAGTTCAAAGCAAATATAATCTTTTTGCTATCCTATATATCGACTTTTTCATGTCCGATTTGGGAGATATTTATTTAAAACCTAAAAGTTTATCCTCTCAGGACTCAAAAGAGAGATGATCTAAAAAATGTGTTAGGGGCTACTGGACAAAATTGAGAACAGTAACTATGAATTTCACTCGCCTTGAGTCATCGTTCTTTTAGAATAACTTCTTAAAGAGTAGTCGGATTAGTATGAAATTTTGGCAGAACCTGATTCACAACCTGAAAATGTTGAGAAATTCCAACGACGATCATACCAATCTCCGAGCGAGTGACTTCGACGTCACGAAAACGTCACCATTAAGCCCTACCCACTCATCTCATTTTTCCCCCTTCTTGAATTTCCACCCAGTTTTCAAACCCTTCAACATAGATGGAAAGGTTAGGGGAGGACAATGATACCCTCGGGGACATCGCACTTTTATTTAATTGTCTATTTTCCTCTCCATATTTGATGTCAGTGATTGAAGCAATTCCTGAGCCACTGTAACTTTCAGTCACCTATTCAAAGTTATCTGTAGACAATTGGGAACTTTCTCCTTGTTATATAGGGTGAAAAGTTTCAGTGCAACTGCATTCCTACAGCCCCATGGACAATTACGAAGCATACTCGTCATAATTACTCTGGTCAAAAACAGGTGACTTGCCATCGTCCCACGTTGCCAAACGAAGAAAACGGGAAACCTCGAAAAACCACTAAACTACTAGGCTGCAAAAAAATTCCTCCTCATATAACCAGTTGTCCTCCTATACTTTGTTAGTACTGTCAAAAGAAAATATACATTAAAACATACCCATCAATTTTTTAAGTATAAATCGAGTCCTCGAGATACCCTCGGGGACCTCGCACCTCAGGTGCTGTCAGAGTTAATTTTAATCTGGCCATTTTTTTTTTAATTGGCTACTTTCCTCTCCATATTTGATGCTAGTGACTGAAGTAGTTGCTGCGCCACTGTAATTTTCAGTCACATATTCAAAGTGATCCGTAGACAATTGGCGGTTTTCTCCTTGTTATAAAGGGTGAAAAGTTTCAATGCAACTGCATTCCTACAGATCCATGGGCAATTACTTAAAATACTCGCCATAATTGCCCGGATCAAATACACCTACCTGCAGGCCGGGTGGCTGCTGCCATCGTCCCATGTCGCCAAACTAAGAAAACGGGAAACACCGAAAAATCCCCGAGCTACTATGCTGCAAAACGCCTCTTCATATCACCAATTGCCTTACTAGACTTTCACGTCATCTGTCTGTTACTCTAAAAAAATATACAATACAGCATACACATCAATTTTTTACGTATAAATTAAGCTCGAGTGGCCATTTTTTCCGTGAGAGAGAGAGTGGGTGGGTGGGTGATCCTATAGTAACATCGCTGTTGCGCCACAAGGAATTTTGTCCGAATTGCTATCGTCGAAGTTGGAATTTCTCTTCATTTTCAAGAACAGACAGACTTGACTGATTACTTTTAGTACTGCACTATGCTAACAAAAATTACGGCAGGTTGTGAATAAGCCTATTCCAAAATCTCATACTGATCCAACTATTCCTTAAAAAGTTTTTCCAAAAACACGAGGACTTAAAACGAATGAAATGCGTCGTAGTGTTTAAAAATCTAATTTTGTGTTTCATTTCTTTAAGAAGTAAACAATGCGCTTGTTTTTTGTGGATATACATAATTAATGGTAAATCCCTATTTAGCATTTAATATTTAAAAAAAAATCTTTCAGTCTCATCTTTACAAAGCTAATATCTGAGAACGAATACTTCATTAGTGAGAATATAAAACACAGCCACTCGAGATATAATTACCTAGTTTCATAACCGACGAAATTCATTATCGATTTTTACTCGTCATCAAGGCTTATTCTGGGGAAACTAGTTATCAAAGGTTAAGCACTAACCAACAAGAAGATCTGCATTTAAGGACTACCTAACCAAAAGACTGAAAAGGAATGTGTACGGTGTTCATCGTCCTTGGCTGGAAAGTCACTTTTCGTTAGGACATTAACAACTTTTAACAGTTCCTGTGTCCCGCGGGTTGTAGATCTTTCGGACTGTGTGGAGTGGTCATCGTTGTGTTGGTGTTTGCATTTTTCCAGCCGCAGTATAGCGGTTCTTTGGCTTCGGATGTCTGGCTCCGAAGGTAAGCTTTGCATAATTTGATTTTTGCCAAATGAAGCGATTTCTGTTATAAGTTTGCTGTTAAATATGAAGTAGATAGGACCTCTACATTAAGAGGGCGTTTTGCTTTATTGGATACTTCTGGCTGTTCAACTAAATTTTTTTCTATTTCTTGCTCTTTTAAAATTCTAAGAGGAGGATTAAGTTTATATCTTTTAAATTTTGCACTTTTAGCAATGCTTTTTGCATAGGTGTTAAAAGTAAATGTGGCTCTTTTAAAATCCAGAGATTTGGATTAGAATAAATTCTCACTCAAATTTTATAAATAACTATTTTGATCACAGAGCTGTTACAATGTAATTGATTTTGAGGTAACGTTATTGCTTACTGTCAGCTGACACATCCCACCCACCAAGTAGTCTTTTAATAACGTAGGGTACCCTAAGAAAATGTACGGAAAATTAGCTGTAATCATTAAATTTTCTTTGCAGGAGACGTGGTAAGAAACGTTCCAGGACTAAATGGGTTATGGAGATGGTTTAACGCCGAAGAATATCCAAACTACCCAACTATGGGTACACAGAGCCTGAAATTTCGGAGTGTACCGGGTTCGGATCACCGTAGTAATGCCCAGCATCTGAAGAAAAGGAATTTAAGCACAGCCTCTTGTATATTGTTATACAAATATTATATTAAATTACCAGTATTCATAGATTTTAAAATATTGGTTCACTTTAAGTGTTAATTTTTTTTATTGGTTAACCGTGTAAATCATGAGAAGCGAGAAACATTATGGTTAACAGAATATTTGATGTTTGAAGGTTGCTGTGAAGCTGTCTAGTTTTCAAACCCCGGTTCAAGTCCATTTTAGTTGTGTGCAGAATGGGATTTGTTGGTTACATAGAAAGGGTTATTTTTCTTTTTACTACCGGATGACCTTGAAGGCTAGTGCTTATCAAGCAATGGTTCAGATTTATATGAACTACGTAAACTATTGGCGAAGAGGTTACAAAAACTGTCAGGGTAAATTGAATGAATCTGTAAGCAATGATTATCCTTTTTGCTTAAAAGATGCCGAGGGAATTTAAGACTACATTTTTTTCTATTCTATTCATCTTTGACATGAATGGCACAGAAGTGAGTTTAATATTATATTACTGAAATGGACTTTTTTAACCGTTAACGATCTAGATAGGTCTTGTTACAGCAAGGGGCTTTACAGATACAGAGCAGTTTGTGGATACTTTGTTCAATAATGCAAAGATAGTTATTAGTGTTACTGAATTGGAAACGTAAATGCGCGTAAGTAAAATTTACTAAAATCTTGTTTCTGCCGCTGATAAAACAGACCTAGCTCAAAATATAAATTTATTCCAGATATTGCAAAATAACCTAATTTTCTTCCAGTTTAACCACGTAAAGTATGAGAAGCTTGCAACATTATGAATGATAGATTTATATAATGTTTGCAGGTTGTTGTGAAGCTGTCTGGTTTTCAACAACTGGTCAAAGTTCATTTGGATATGTGCAGAATGAGATTTTGTTCAGTATGACATGAAAAGGGTTATGTTACCAACAGATGACCTTGTAGGTAACTGCTTATGAAGCACTGGTACAGCTTATGTTAACTACGGAAATTTTGGCTTAGAGGTTACAGAAGTTAGGGTGAATTTACTGAATGGTTAGCAATAGTTGTATCTTTTCTGCTAAAAAAATGCTGATGGTAATAATTAGGAAATTTTCATATTACTGTAATGGACATTTTTAACCGTTATCTAGAGTCTTGTTACAGCAGGGAGGTTAACCAACACAGAAGTTTGCATTATTGAGCCTTAAGTAACCACAAAAAATGTTAGGAGATCGTGACCGAGTTGGAGTTAAATGGTACCTAAAGTAAAAAGTGCTAAATAAAACTGGCTATCGACTAAGCCATTCCACTCCTCCAGTGATTGTTTCAAGGCAGTGGGTTGTTGAGGTTAATAGGGCTAAATAATCGTATATCTTGGGTTGTTGAGGTTAATAGGGCTAAATAAGCGTGTATCTTGGGTTGTTGAGGTTAATAGGGCTAAATAATCTTATATCTTGGGTTGCTGAGGTTAATAGGGCTAAATAATCGTATATCTTGGGTGTTGAGGTTAATAGGGCATAATAATCGTATATCTTGGGTTGTTGAGGTTAAGAGGCTAAATTAATCGTATATCTTAGGTAAGAAGGACTAAATAATCGTATATCTTGGGTTGTTGAGGTTAAGAGGGCTAAATAATCGTATATCTTGGGTTGTTGAGGTTAATAGGGCTAAATAATCTTATATCTTGGGTTGTTGAGGTTAATAGGGCTAAATAATCTTATATCTTGGGTTGTTGAGGTTAATAGGGCTAAATAATCTTATCTTGGGTTGTTGAGGTTAATAGGGCTAAATAATCTTATATTTTAAGGCAATGATTTTAGACGTAGTTGATGATTTCTCATAATTGGCTAATATGTTGCTTTGTAAAGTTTGGAGCCCTCATCATAACCGGTGGCACTGATAAACATACATGTTTTAAGATATAGTACGTCAGTGTCTTTAATCTGACTGAAAGAATATACATAGAGGGAGAGACACTTGGTCTAACCCGTAAACTATCTTAAGTTTCATCTGGGCACGTAATGCTGCTGAAATTATTTGTTTGACCCTTGGAAGTTAAATTCGTGCAAAAATTTTGAGATAAGACGTTAAAACTTAAACAATCCCTACGATGAGAATTATTTCGACACGGTCTATTTAGATATTGTGATTACCCGCCAAAATGAGCTTTGAAGACATTATTAAATGACTGTCAATCACTTACAGATTGAGCAAGGTCTTTTGCCTTTTATTATCGATTACACTTAGTTTTTTATCGTGTTCTTATTGCACTAGCTTCCGGGCCTCATAATACCCTGTAGCTACTTGTAACAAGTTGCCGAAGGTTGCCTGCAGCGGTTCGAATCAGGCTGGCGACGAAGCACTTGTCAATTATGATCCCCACCCTTCCTTCTTTGCCCTGGGTATGGTGATCTGGATATCAAACTATATTAATGGCTTAATATTTTGCTAATATAAAACATATCACGGCGTATGTGACAGAAATTCATACACACATCAGCACACACAAGTCTAGGACAATTACCCCCGAGGACGATTACCCCAGACCTTATGGACAATTACCCCCGAAGACAAATACCCCCAAACCCCACGCACAATTACCCCCACAAGACAATTAACCCCGTTATTATATGCTGTTTGCAAATAAGGATAACTTTTAAAAATCTACCACGATAGCGTTTGGCGCTAAATCTTCTTTCAATAATCTTAGCTGCTCTAGAAAATTAGTTTAAATTGGTTGGCTTTTATAGGATAAAACTGCGTAAATTAATATTGCTGATCGATTTTTTAGCAGTCCATGAATTGTGTATAATTGTGCAAATATCCAGTGAACCGTATTGAATGTTCTATCAAGAGACCAGTGCCGTTCCTCATCATAAATAATCCAGGTTTGCATGTGTTCCAAAAATCAGACTCTTTTTTTCCCAACAGGTCCACAAATCAGAACTTTTTTTTTTCTTTCTTTCTTTTTAACAGGTCCAGAGTCGTACAGCAAAAAATTTTGACCATCTTGTGTTCCTGTACGCTCGTCCGTTAAAACCAATTCTTTAGCGTTGAGAGGTAAAGGCCGTTAAGTGAGACGAACATCATCGCTGACGTCTACTAAAATGTTACGTTTTCAGTGGTGCATTGGAGGCAAATTTGCTCACGTTTCTTCATCGATGAGAACACGGGCCTCAGATTATTTTCGGCATAGTTTCTTCTGTATTTATAGCTGCATTTTTATCTTGTGGATAGTTAAGCGGCTTTAATTTTCCTCCTTTCTCTCTCTCTCTCTCTCTCTCTCTCTCTCTCTCTTTTCTTTTTTATCTTGCGTATGGGTCTGATCCTGAAGTCTACCCACAAATTCATTTCGCTGGAAATGCACTTTAACTTAGCTTTGCAGGTGGATTTATTTCTGCGTTCTTCACACTCAAATGAAACTCCACCATTTGCTAATTCGTCTTGTTTAACATACTCCTATCCACCATAAACTAGTCTGCCTTTTCCTCTTATCAGTTTTTATAAATTCCAAAATACCTAAAGGACTTACAATCTATTCTCTAATGTTAGAGAATTAACAACGAAAAATGTGAATATTCTTAAGAAATGTATTCAAAAGTAATTACAAGTGTCACTGTTGTTAAGCTGTATAGTGGAACCCTTTTATTTGATCGTCATTCCCAGTCTCTTGGGAATACCAGGTTTCACTTATATTCATTATATCTATTTTCTTTTCAATTTGGGTTAGTTCTTCTAAGTACTCTATTTTTCTTTTTGAGTTACTCGTAACTAAACCCTGCGCATTCATCACTATGATGGTTTGCGAGCTTTCTCCGTTCATTTAATATGGGTAAATAATAAGGAGGATTTTCCATGTCTTTACCTGTTCTGGTATATTGTTCTTTTCTTCATTTCCAGAATTCTGACATTAAAAAATCCAACTTTTCCATAATATTTGATCATCCTTCATCATAATTATTCATTTTGTGTCTGAATCTGCAATTTTCTCCGTATCTGCAATATCCTCTTGCATCATAAATACAGTTCTTATCTCTTGAGCTGTATCTTGGATCTGATGCTTGGAAGCATGGGCAAGGGCCTGATAACCTGATTCGAAAACTGACTTCTTAAGAATCTTAAGAAGTCTGTCTCATACCTAAGCGGCATGAGACAGAGAAAGAGAGTAAAATTCGAAAAGAGAGAGAGAGAGAGAGAGAGAGAGAGAGAGAGAGAGAGAGAGAGAGAGAGAGAAAAGCATGGGCAAGGGCCTGATAACCTGATTCGAAAACTGACTTCTTAAGAATCTTCAGACCAGACCTAAGCAGTATGAGACAGTGAGTGAGATTCGAAAAGACAGCATTGCGTGAATTAAATCATCAATGCATGATATTGTGCATGGTAAGGGGATTAAATCTACGTTAAACATTATTCTTATCTGGTGTGAGATTGGAGCAGGCAACATTGTATCATGGTAAAATGGGAGAGTATTATTTTCATCTGGGTGCTAAGGAAAGAACGCACGACCCAACTAGCGCATTCTTCATGCCATCTGTTTCTTGACACTAAAGCAGATGTCAAAGAGACAGTTACACTACGTCGACGATTGCCTTCTAAGAACTGCGTATGTACCCCGCGATTCAGATAACTATCAAGAAATACTATAGCCTGCATACTGTTTATTGCAAGGTGACTGTGTATACACATAAACCTTTTGGAAATAAAAATAATCGTTACATCTACACTGGGACCATAAAACGAAAAGGTTATGAAACTTACTTTCGTGCTAGACATATATATATATTATATATATATGTATATATGTATATGTATATATATATATATATATATATATATATATATATATATATATATATATATATATATATATATAATACACACACACACACACATATATATATATTATATATATATATATATATATATATATATATAAATATATATTATTTATTACATATATATCAAGTTATAAATACATATGTATATCATATACGTATATTTATCGTATACTATATATATATATATATATATATATATACATTAATTTAATTTTCGGTCGTTTCTTGAACATGGCGTCACATACTGTAAGTGCTGAATAATTGGTAAAGCCCTGTGCAGTAAGACTTCGAGAAATCAATCATTTCATCCAACAATACATTGCATTCGTTCTTGCGCTTTCTTTCACGCCATCTATCAAACGCTCTCTATCTCTTCGTCTTCCCCTCTTCTGAATTAAACAATCTTTTCATCAAACTATCATCGTCCACTGTTTCTACATGAGCAAACCATCTCAAAATCATCAGATCCATCCTTTCACCAAAGCTAACTTTTCCTACCAATTTTGCTGTTGATTTCTCACCCTATCAGTTCTTCTTATGCCGTTTCTGTTATACAAACACTTAATCTCGAAAGCTTCACTTTCACCTCATAAAAACTAAAGCCATCAGATTCACAAGATCTACAAAGCAAGAGGAGATACCAACCCTCTTCTTGAAAGACAAAATCTTACCATATGAAGATGAAGTTAAGCTTCTTGAAGTGATATTTGATAAGAAACGTACCTTTGGTCCTCCTATAAATGACCTCGCCAACGGAATTAAACAATCACTCAACATACTGAAGGTGATATCACATTCTGTTTGGGGGGCAGACCGGAAAAGTCAAGCTTGAGCTTTATGTATTCATATGCTTAAGCAAGATGGAAATATCTGTTAAATCTATGCATAACTTGGGACTACGGATATGTACAAGGGCATACCACACTTCCCCTGTAGCTAGTATAAATGTAATACTCGGGTGTACCTCCTCTTTCACTCCGCGGGGAAGAACTAAGCATAAGGTACATATCCAAATCCTTAACCTCTAACAGCAATCCAAGCTATAAGTATGTGAGGCCCCAGAAGATCGGGCAGCAAATAGACACCGACGACCCAAACCTCTGGAGGTAAGACTTGAAAGAGAAAGTCGAGATGTTAGCATATTGAAACACTTATAGCAAAGGTTGCATACCCTATACCTCCAGCTTAGTGCAATTCACCTATTGATTTATGCTCACTTGTTGGCAGAAGAAACATATTTCTAATCAAAGAAGTTAGAATGGAATTTGTTCAGCATTCTCCCAAACTCACAGGGATAAGCATATTTACTGATGACTCAAAGTCGGAGGATGGGGTTGGCTGTACAGTAGTTAGTAGGAAATTATGAGATCAAGAAGAAATGGCCCCCTTCCTGTTCGATATTCACGGCGGAATTATATGCCGCTCTTGCAGTTGTATAATATGTTTTTAATAAAGGAAAGAACGATGAAAGTTTTATCATATATTCTGACTCGAGTGGTTTTTCATCGTCACTGAAACAGTTGATTCCCTTCCACCACCTAGTACAAGAAATACAGGAATGGCTGCTGGCCCTCCAGTACTTCCGCAAGCATATCTGAGTTAGCTTTTTTGGATACCTGGTCATATCGGTATAGATGGGAATGAAAGAGCCGATAAGGCAGTTAAATATATAAAGATTACATAATCAATCACTCGTAAACCTCCTATACTCTGATTTTATGCAAATTATTCATATCTATACAATAATAAGAGGCAAATCGGTTGGGAAAACATAATTGGGTAATATGAAGTCTTAGACAACTCGGCCATCCAGTCGTCAGATCACCCGGATCGGAGGACTAGCATTATTTTAGCAAGGCGGCGTATAGGACATACGCATGCTACGCACAGATACTTAAAGCAAAGTGGAGAAGGGAGACAGGCCCCATTCTGCATATATTAACTGACTGCCCACATTTTACCCAAGAAAGGAGAGAGTTACTTCACTCTATGACGAGAAGTGGTGCTATCAACGTGGTATGGCCGTTGGCTACTTCACTCTATGGCAGGTCCCTAAGTAAGGCACTTGATAATGATTGTGATATCAGTACACTAATGTTCTTTTGGAATAAAACTAACTCTTATTTCAGAATTTAACTTTTTATCAGTTTACAAATTTATCTAATGGCCATAGTTGCTCCAATGATTGGCATTTATGCCTAAAATCTATAACCCTCTTCATTCATTAGCGTTAAACATCGTCACTTCATTTGTCTTAATCAGCAAAGTTAAGGAAAGTTTTATTTGCTCGATATCTTGATGGATAACCCCCAGTAATGCCAGACGCCGTCGGCAAATAAGTCCCTACATACAACTTCAGTTTAGCAGGGCGAGGGACTATTACCATAATCACAAAACGGTTGATGAAAACCAAAGGGAAACAACTTCTTGAGCCATCCATTCAAAGTAAAAATACGCCATGCGATACAGGTACACATATGCATGTTTCACGAGAGAGAGAGAGGAGAGAGAGAGAGAGAGAGAGAGAGAGAGAGAGAGAGAGAGAGTTATCTTACCAGACATTAAAAAAAATTTCCATCTTTGGCCAGTATGGTGGCCCCTTCAAGATGGTCTTGATGGGCATACATTAAAGTTTAGTGGCTGAATGAGCTTCTCTATGGGATGATGCTTGACTCGGTGACTTGAACAACGGGGCAAAAGGAAGAGAAAGAGAGCAAATGAAGTTTATCAGTGGTAACTTTTTTGTCCAGATAAAAAGGGTTCATAAAGAGAGGACTGATTGCTCGATAGCCATCAAAATGGGGAAACCAAAAACAATAAGACCCAAGAGCAAAATTTAGTTTCTTTAGTATGAGAAAGAAAATGTCCCCAAATGGCATAAAGAAAGTTCTGAATGTCTTATACATAAACATCCGCTCTATCACTTTAAAACTTAATCATCTATCATATTCGAATATATAGTTTCACGCCTCTTATTTTAAGTAAGATAATACCTTCTAATAATACACATACCGGAATTACCAGCTCGGGTCCCCCGTCATTTTAGGCCACCTTTGCCTAAAATAGTTCGTCCATTTCTTGGCACATTCTCATTATATCTTCAGAATACCATAAACATCTGAAGCTACATACCTTGTCAAATTTATGGGTCCTCCTGTCCGTCTTTAACAATACTCATATCAGACAACAAACGCTGTCCGTCTCTCTTTCTCCTTCTCTCTTTCTCAAATGTCATAGCAGTCATAAACATACCTGCCCTCAGGGTCTTGTTACAAGACAGCCTATATATAAGGGTGGTCACCCTTCAACGTCTCACTTATGTCCTAGCCACCACCCGTGTTACAGCAGCCTTACAGCAGGTGACTTACTGGGAATTGTACTGGAGAGTGATGCATAGTGATCTCGGTGTCTTGCTCGCGAAAGTGTTATTGAAATGTTTGAACTCTTGTATTGTTTTAAAAAGAAATCAGTCGAAATTCCAAAAGCATCAAGTGATTCGATTGTCACAGAGAGGAATTATAAATTCTAGATCGTGGCTGAAGACAAACGAGAATATGTTATTGGGGACTAACAGTATTACGCATACACTCAGTTAGCTGCATCTGTGAGCCATTATTACATTTACTGGAAGAAGAGTGCTTCTGATAATACTAAAACCTTTTGCGACGCTCTAAGAACTTGTAAACTGTTCCTAAGTAAAATGATAACAATAGTCTTCGTGAATCCCCAGAATTTTCCAATTTTATGGGGAAGCATCAAGACCGGAAATAGGAAGGCGTGGAGAAAAATACATCCCCGAAATAACTATTCATACTTTAGTTTTTAGTTGATGTGTTTGCTGCTCAATATCTTTCCACAGTTACACTCGCTCTTCTTTCTAAGGATATTACATTAGCTAATTTCAAATTTCCACAATACTATCGTGATTTAAATGGTTTCCAAGTAATTCCCTATCGTTGAATATTCATCGCTGATAAGTAATTTTTTCTGCCTAAATGTCAATTCTCTTTAGTCACCATTCGTATCATTTTAATTCATTGAATATCTCTGAACTTACACCCATTTCCCGTGCTTTCTTCGAATATTGCGTTGACCAAGTGTCCGAACTTTGATTATTTAACCGTTTATCGCAACTATACTTGTCCAATGATTATTTCATCAATAACACAAAATGAATTCCCTGAACCCTTTATAAGAGCAAATCAGCATAAATCTTTATATTTCTTTGACTATGAGATGCACGAACTCATTCTATCATTCAGACAAGTTATCTTAGAGAAATCATTAATCGGAATAATCACAGAAAAAAAAAATACATGCCAAATCACACAAATGCCAGACGTTCTTTTAGTTGCGTTTACCTTTGTGTACTTCATGCAACATAACCAGACCAGGTGAAACCATATCTTTTTGATTACCTCTGGCATTTAAGAAGATCCATCTGTCACTCACATATGGCACAACAATTCTAAAATAGAAATCTTCAAAGCTGCCAGTGAAACAAAACTTCGCATCTGATTCTATGCATAACTCTTAGTTACCAGTGAGCCATTCCCATAATTAAATAGGATTTCACGAATACTTTTTTGTCATATTCGTATTTATAAATGTTACACACAAATAACATTACGAGAATTGGTTGGATCGACTTGTCAGCAAAACGATCATCATGCGTATGACATTAAAATTTTTCTTTGGGTTTGTTATAAAATTTTAATTTTACTTTCGTTTCGGGTACAGTAGAATATATGAAGAGGAACAGTGTTAAAAATAATTTTACGTTTCCTTTCTCTGCACAGTTAACCAACAATCATGTGCGACGACGATGTTACTCCCCTGGTGTGCGACAATGGGTCAGGCATGGTCAAGGCTGGCTTCGCCGGTGACGATGCTCCTCGTTCAGTCTTCCCCTCAATCGTCGGTCGCCCTCGTCACCAGGGTGTGATGGTCGGCATGGGTCAAAAGGATGCCTATGTGGGTGACGAGGCTCAAAGCAAAAGGGGTATTCTCACACTCAAGTACCCAATCGAGCATGGCATCATCACCAACTGGGACGACATGGAGAAGATCTGGCATCACACCTTCTACAATGAATTGCGAGTTGCTCCTGAGGAATCACCAATTCTTCTTACCGAGGCACCACTTAATCCAAAGGCCAATCGTGAGAAGATGACTCAGATCATGTTCGAGACTTTCAGTGCACCAGCGATGTACGTCGCAATCCAGGCCGTTCTTTCACTCTACGCCTCTGGTCGTACCACAGGCATCGTCCTTGATTCTGGAGATGGAGTATCCCATACCGTCCCCATCTATGAAGGCTTTGCTCTCCCCCATGCTATCAACCGTCTGGACTTAGCTGGACGTGATTTGACAAATTATCTGATGAAAATCATGACTGAAAGAGGCTACTCCTTCACGACTACAGCAGAACGTGAGATCATCCGCGACATTAAGGAAAAGCTATGCTACGTTGCTCTGGATTATGAAAATGAAATGGCACAAGCTGCAGCCTCAACTTCATTAGATAAGTCTTATGAGCTTCCCGACGGCCAGGTCATTACCATCGGCAATGAACGTTTCCGAGCTCCTGAGGCCATGTATCAGCCTTCCTTCCTTGGTATGGAATCAGCTGGAATCCATGAAACTGTCTATCAGTCCATCATGAAGTGTGATGTCGACATCAGGAAGGATCTTTATGCCAACACTGTCATGTCTGGAGGTACCACCATGTACCCTGGTATTGCTGACAGGATGCAAAAGGAAATCACTAACTTGGCTCCCTCTACCATCAAGATCAAAATCATCGCTCCTCCTGAGAGGAAGTACTCCGTCTGGATCGGTGGTTCTATTCTAGCTTCTCTGTCTACTTTCCAGACCATGTGGATTTCTAAGGAGGAGTATGATGAGTCTGGCCCAGGAATTGTCCATCGTAAATGTTTCTAAATATTTTATTTTCTTTCTCCAAATAAAAGATAACTTATACTCTAGTCTTTTTCACCTCACTTAAAAAGGGTTTAGAAATAAGGTATTAAAGCGAACCCCTTCTCGTGCAGATCTGATACACTTCAACACTGAAAAACCAATCCAACTTATTTTAAATAACCCATAAATAGAAAGTTACATATTTCAGCTAAAGGGTTACTCAATCCATGATATTTCATACAATACTCTGCTACAATATACTGTCATTTTCCAGCTTTTTGCTATCTCTTCAAGGATGATAAATATTAACACTACGGGTTACTATTGGAAATATACAATATTTCACAAAGGTAAAACGTTCCAAGAACCTGAGATGGTTCCATAGAAAAGTAATATAGCGATTACTACATTCATATTTTCCCTGCTGAATATTGGATGAAACCCAATTTGCAAAAATATTCCCACAAATATCGCTACGTCATATACCTGAACAGATGGCTCATCGGCAGTCTTTCAAACCCCTTACGTACTATGTCAATCAAACTTCCTAGTTATCAAGGTCCCTCCTTTTCAATGCCTCTTTCAAACCATCTGTTAAACACTCTATGTCTTCCTCTCCTAACACTTCATGACATTGACGAATTATATGTTCATTTTTCAACAACATTTAGTTTTCCACATGGTCAAACTCTCTCGTGTGACTCCCATCCATTCTTTTACGTATGCCTGCCTTTTTCTGTTTTAAGTATCTTCAGTTCACTTCGAGAGCTTCAACTTGTTTTCTTCCCCTGGCATTCAGCACTGGTAAAGGACAGTGGCTCAACCCTTCTGTAAAAATTCCCACTTTCGCTTCCATTGACACTGCGAACCTCTTCCCAGTATTTGCTCAGAGTCTGTTATCTTCCTTGCTTCACCTTTTCTGTGATTCGCCTCTGTCATGGCACCAATTTCCATTATGCTTACTTCCATATTCTCTGCACTTATTCCTCCAGTATGCATTGTTCTCTCCTTATTTATTCAGGATCTCTTCACTACACCCAACCAGCCAATGTCAGGCATTCCAAACCCGACTCATGAACCGTTTCTATATCACAAAACTTTACACCTTCATCTACCCCCTATCTACGACCTCTCGTCACCCTTGAGTCAGCCTATTCTTACACCCAACAGTCAGCCTATTCTTACACCAGTCGCTTCTAACACAATTTTTTTTTCTATCATAAAAACTTCTACTCTTTCTTAACTTATCATCTATACCATACATCTTCAGTATCACTCAACCGCCTCTCAATAAACTCCCACGCAATCCTATTTAGGTCCTTGGATACCACATACAAATCTTTCCCCATACTCTCAAGTTTCATAAAAGACCTTATCCCATAACTTACTTCCTTGTCTTTATATAACTCGAATTATGGACAACATCTTTTGCAAGAAATCTGGAAAAGTCTTTACACTCTTCAACAAGGTGCATGGTGGTATATGAGTTTTCATGCAGGGAAATGAAATTCTGCAGTCATGGCCCTATTTTGTATAAACCCAGCCTATCGTTGGGAATTTATTCAAACTTTAAGTTCGGCTAAGAACGTGATAAACTTACACATTTTTAATCACTATCGGCAGATTACTCAGGAAAAGCTGGATAAGTGAGGCAATTTGTACCTTGCTGGGTGCAGCCGTTTTTGAGGAAAAGTTGGACACAAAACACATTTATTTATGTATGTGTGTACATATACACATACATACACATACTCCTATTATCATCTGCTTATCTATCTATCTATCTATCTATATATATATATATATATATATATATATATATATATATATATATATATATATATATATATATATATGAAGTTTAGTCTTCCTTTTTCATGAAGATAGCTGTATGAGGTTATAGTCAACAGGGAAAAAGAAAAGCAGAAACTCCTTTTAGGTTAACAGTTTCGGCATCCACTGGCCTTATCGAGAGCTGTTTATTAATTAACGCACGAACAGAGAAATAAAATTTGCAGTTAAATAAACATTAGTCATTGAAATACAAGAAAGTCAGTTACTGTAACAACCTTGTAATTTAAAATTATTCACAATCATTTCGAAGGTTTCGAGGCACAAAAATATCTCTTAAAACAATTCATCTAACAATTAAACTATGCTCTTAGTGTAAAGACAACATTGCTTAGTTTGCACCCTCTGATTTAAATATACAACATCGCTTCATATCCACAGTTATTAAGCCAAAAATATCGTTTAACATTCAATTTAAAACCCCTTTGGAATAACTTACATCCGAGGAATTATAATCGTTAATAAGGGAATTATAATCGGTAATAAGTTCTTTGTCATCATTGGGACTTGAACTTGTCTGGTTTAGAAACAACGGTGTACAGTGACTAGTGACCAATGAGCCATGAAGAAATGTGTAAGATGATACTGAGTCTGCCGTATGTATATCTGTCGAATTCAGGTTTTGTACTTCGAATCGAAATCAACCCATCCCCACCATGATAACCCATTGATAAGGTTGTATGAAGTGTTGTTAAATACTACACCATGGCATTTTTTATATTCTCAAATATTAAGCCACAAATATCATTGTTTAACATAGAATTTCACTATACCTCGGGAACATCTTACAACCAAGGGACTTATAACTGATATATATATATATATATATATATATATATATATATATATATATATTATATATATATAATTGTCATAATATCTCGGCCTAATTGTCTTAATACGTAGGCCTTTCCTGCTTTACGAAAGAACCAGACATTTATTGCGTTTGGCGTTTGTTACCTGAAGGGTACCCAGATAGTTAATTTCCGATCCCAAATTTACCCATATCTTTCCACGTTTACTGCGGAGGACGAATTCTTTCAGATAAACTCTAGCTGGCAACTACCGCCCAGGTGAGATCGGACAGGCCGGTGCATCTAAGGTGATGCCCGAATCGACCTTAGCACCCTAAGCTTCCAGCTAAGCAGACGTATTCCCCTCTGGCTCTCTACTCATCTCTGGACACGAAGGGGACATGCTGGATTCACACCCGTGACAAAAGAAGAGATTTTGGAACCGCTGGAGGACGACAATCTCTTTATACCACATCATCAGAGTCTGCAGCTTCGTCCCTAGTTTGGTGCTGGAATCAATTAACACGGTAAGGTTCCCTGAACCAGATTCGGCCTCCATGCTTCCAGATCCTTACTCCACTTTGCTTGCCCACGTTCTCTCCCTCCAAGCTCCCTTGCTCTTGAATCTTGATTCAATCCCCTTGAACAAGTGATCTTTTCCAGCATCAACTTCTCATCATTGGTTAATTCTTGAGTAACGTAATAGTCCCGCAGCCCGGACCATTGAGATACAACGAACGAGATACCGACTGTAACCCCTACCGGTATTTAGGAGTAGACTTGTAAACTGCGAAACTGACCGTCTGCCGAAAATATATCGGTGGCTTACTTAACAAGCACCACTAATTGCTCGTTAGCTTTTGGGTCTAGATCCAATATATGAGATACCAGATGAAACTAATATATATATCTGCAGACTCTACTGATTATAAAATGACCAGTGACAGACATTTTGGAGGGTTGGTTACCCCTGACAGACGCACTGAAAAGGGGTGGTTAATTGGATCTAGATCCAACTTAGGAGATACCGAGTAAAATTTACACTACAATAGCACTGCACATCCTAGAATACTGTGGTGGTAATGACAGACGTTATAGTGGGTGGTTACCCCCTGACAGACGCCCCACAACGAGTGGGGAGGGGGAGACAGGATCTGCATCCAACATTGGAGATACCAAGTAAAATTTGTACTACAATTGCACTGCACATCCTAGAATGCTGTGATGGTAATGCCAGACATTTTAGTGGGTGGTTACCCCCTGACAGACACCCCACAACGAGTGGGGAGGGGGAGGGAGAGACAGGATCTGCATCTAACATGGAGATACCAAGTAAAATCTGTACTACAATGGTTCTGCACATCCTAGAATGCTGTGATGGTAATACCAGTCATTTTAGTGGGTGGTTACCCCCTGACAGACACTCCACAATGAGTGGGGAGGGGAAGGGGGAGACAGGAACTGCATCCAACATTGGAGATACCAAGTAAAATTTGTACTACAATAGCACTTCATATCCGAGAATGCTGTGATGGTAATGACAGACATTTTAGTGGGTGGTTTCCCCCTGACAGACACACCCTAACAGGTGGGCAGGGGGAAGGGCAAGCCCTGATAATGAATGTCTAGATTAGTATAATGGGCTACTATTGACCCGTATTATACATTATCGTGATACATTTAATAAATATTCTTATCCTTTCTATATCCTTTGTATTTATCTAACACAGTGTTTCCCAACCTTTGGCACTTTGAGGAACCCCTGAGACAATTTTCCTCATCCAAAGGAACCCCAATACACACACACACGATAAAATAAATTATAGGACTACGATTTCTCATGCCATGTTTAACGAAAAATATATACTTATAAATAACAAATAATTAAACAAAAAATGAATTCTTATGGAACACCTGGTGATCGTTCACGTAACCCTAAGGTTCCGCGGAACCCCGGTTGACGATGGCTGATCTAACACAAAAATTATTTATTTGTTTTATATAAATAACAGTCATATGTAGGCCCATAATAGTTCAGTCATATTATTATTTTGTCAAGCAAGCAACTGACTTCAATTATAGTAGGGGAGCCCGGGCTAGTTGGCTACAGGGGTAAGTTGGCACACTCAAAATGACTTTAAAGTTTACCAATAGATGACTCTAATACATATACTGTGTAATTGCCACGTGGTTCCTTAATTACCAGCAAAATTCTATAGAGATAGAACGTAGGAACTCGAATTTGAGACAATTTTTTATTTTGATGGTAGTTAGTAAATATTTTAATCTTTCTGTTATTTGCTATAACATCTATGCATTCATAAGGTTTATTTTTCAATTATAGCATAGTTTTCCTTATGGTTTAAAGATTCTATACCATTAGAATGATTAATTCAAGGCTTCTTGGTGTGGACTGGTAAGCGTTTTTGTACCAAATGTTAGGGATGGGACAAGTTGGCTCAAAATAAATGGGGCAAGTTGGCACACGTTATTTGTATAATTTACATTTTGTTTCTGGATTTTTGGAAGGATAATGAGATTAGTGTCCTATCATTTCCTCCACATTGTTTTCACAAGTTGCAGACCCTGGATTTTAGTGTTTATTGACATCTGAAGAAATGTGTTAACAGGGCATGTGATTCGTGGATGACTGGTAATCCAGGATCAAGTATGCCCATCTGTGACATTCCTGGTAAAGTTTCCTCGGCTTTACCTCTAGCTGTCACTTATCCGATGTTTTCAATTGTTTAGGATTGATGGAATTTCAACTTTGAATTACAGACTATTTCAAGATTTTGATTTTACGGGTGGTTATGTAACAGATTGAGATGTCCGAAAAGACAAATGGGCTTCAGATCAGTCATCAGCGTGATACAGAGTTTAAGAACTGCTCCTTTTGATCCAGAAGAAAGCTCAGCTGAAGAGAGCCCGTGTTTGGTAAGCCAGGAGAAGTGTGGGTCCAGTGCAGGGCATGTAACATGTGGGAGCATGAAGACTATGACGAGGATTTATTTCACACGTGCCACAATTACAACTTGATGATGATCTGAAGTAATACTAATGCCTTATATTTTGTATTTTGGAAATTCAGAGGGTATTTTTGCTATTTGATTTAAATGCAATGTATTAATTTTCTTTTAATTATCAATGTGCCAACTTACCCCATAATGTGTGCCAACTTACCCCGTGGGCAAGTTGGCACGAAAAGTTATTTTTTTCTAAAGCTTATTGTTATCTTACGTTGAAAGCAAACAACAATTATTTTGCTCTATGATAAAGACGAATGTTAATATTTTTCAATGGGGGTAAGAGTTTTGCAAAAATGTTTGTCTTATATTCGCAATAACCAAAATTGTAAAAAGTGTGCCAACTAGCCCCGGTCTCCCCTACTCGCTTTAGCTTTATTTACGACATGAAAATTAATGTAGCGGTGGTTGGAAGACTGGCACTATAAAGTAGCATATAAGTTCTTATCATTATTAGAGTTATTGCTGTAAAATGTCTATGTACATAACATTTGTTAAATAGAGTTACCCACCATTAAATAGATAGTAATACATATGTAATATACTATACGCTATAGTCAGGGTACAGATCATAATAATTGCGCTATAGCCTACTCGGTTTGTTTTATCGAAGCAGGACTACCTTCTTTTGGTTTCAACTGACTTCCATTCTAATGAAACCATGGATACATTTTTGTATTATCAGTTTTATGAATGAATATTGTTGTTACTATAGTCGATTTTTTTTTCGGCTGGTGTAAAATTCGTCAGATATAATACACCTGGCTGAGGAAGGGCGCAGAGGATCTCTGTTTTTTAAACAATCTCTCTACACACCAAGTTATTTCGAACATTTCCATTCTCTCAAGAAGATTATGAATAAATACGAGAGCAAACTATACCAAAAAAAATAATCACCTAGCATTAATGTAAAGAAAACTAGAGAAATGAAAAATTAGTGCGATTGTCAATTTTTTCGATCGTTAATGTTTAATGAGTCAGTGTTTAGCGAATTGTTAGGGTTTAGTGAGTAAGCGTTTAGTGAATGTTTCTGAGTAAATGTTTGATGAATGTTTAGGGTTTAGAGACTGTTTAATGTGTCAGTATTCAGTGAATGTTTACAGAGTCTTTCGGGTTTAGTTAATGTTTTGTGAATGTTAACTGAACGTTTAGTGAATGTCTTGTGAATGGTAGTGTTTAGTGAATATTTATTGTGTAAGTATTCAGTGAGTGTTTAGGGTTTTAGTGAAAGTTTTGCGAATTTTAAGTGAGCGTTTAGTGAATATCTTATGAATGTTAGTGTTTAGCAAATATTTAGTATGTAAGTGTTTATTAAGTGTCTAATGAGCGGATGTTCATTCACTGTTTAGCATTTAATAAGTATTTAGGGTTTGTAAGCATTTAGTATTTAATGAGTCCTTAGGGTTTAGTGAATGTTTAGTGTTTAATTAATGTTTATGATTAAGTGAGTGTTTAGTGAATGTTTACCGAGTGTTTGGGGTATAATGAGTATTTAGTAAATTTAGTGCTTTAAGTGCCTAGTGAGTGTTGGGTATTCAGAGTGTTTTGTGTTATTGAGAGTGTGTGTGAGTGTATGTTAAGTGTGTGTGTGTGCGTGTGTGTGTGTATAGTGAATGTATGCAAGTGTGAGTGCTTACTGAGTAAGTGCATTGTGAGTGTTGGTGTTTAGTGATTGTACTACATTACTGTTTGGTTAGTGCTTCGCTACCATATGCAAAGAAAGTCCTGTATTTACACAGGAACCATTTATGCTTGACACTGCTTAGATCCAAGAGCAGATGCTTAGGCCTGACCACAATGGTTGGAGTGCTTAGGTGTGTTTTCGTAAGGTAATTTTTCTCTGTGAAAAAGGTCGAAATAATAATAATAATAATAATAATAAATAATAATAATAATAATAATAATAATAATAATAATATAATAATAATAAGGATTAAGTAATAGTAATGTAAATATAGTACTAAGAGCTGGACCGAGACCTTTCAATATGTCCTTCCGAAGTCACTTTCGGCAGGGAGATCGCTAATCCAGTGATTGACGCCCTATGCCTTGCACACAGCTGACATATTTGCACATTCGGTTGTCCGATTTTTATGACTGTTGGAGCCGCATTATAAATCATATTAACAATGGTAAATACATTGAACAGAAGTGAGGATATAATATGATGTTAGTGCCTGTCTATTGGATATAATGAACAAATAAAGAAAAAAATATTACTAGGGAGAAAATTAGCCTGAATAATGGTCGTCAAAGCCAGAATCGATAGAATGTATTGAAACATTACATAGGCTGCCTGTGGTGCGTGCCGGCGGGAAGTTAAGAGACAAACGCACTCAGCTGGCTTTAAACATCAAACTGCGTATCATTTTTATTTGAGTTTAGATTTTCTTCCCTGAATATATATGGTACCTGATACTTGGTGATAGTGTACAGATCAATTTGAGTGAGGCAGCCGAAAATAAGTGGACTATTAGATAATTGACATGATATTATAGGCCAACTTAATTTGGGAGTCAGGAGCTCCAAGTTGTATGATCGTCAACTTCGGGAGGGGGAATAAAATGGGGGAAAATGTTTTAATCTTTATAGTTAGCTTCTCCTGAACAATTCATTCACATTTCCGTTTCCAGTAATTATTTGTGTTGTGATACATCATCTCTTTGTGACTGTGCCGGTGTTAAAACGGCTCTTTTTGATGGGACTTTGGTCTTAATATCAATCGAATTCCCATATCCGATAGAAATTTCATATCATCCACACGAACCAACACAACTAAAGAACAATTCAGTTACGGTAAGACACGTTGGGCTACGAACCTCGACATGGCTGCAGTGTCTTAACTTGAGGCAAGAAAAGAAAATGACCAAAGACGCTATTAAAACGAGAATACTTATCTTTCATTTCTTTCTTTAGAGGAATTGAGAGTGGCACCATATGACTGGTTTAATTATTTAAAAATGGTTCGCACACATACTTGCAGCTGTTGCCACTTGTGACCCCCCCCTCCCCTTCATTCAGATAAAATACTTTGGTGTGAAGTAATAACTCCAAACCAAAAGGATAGTGCTAATATTATATAAATATATATATCTTATATATATAATATATATATATATATTATATATATATATATATATATATATATTATATATGTAGATATATATATAATATATATATATATATATATATATATATATATCTATATGTATGTGTGTGTGTGTGTGTTTGCGTGTGTGAAACTATAGAAAGTAGACCAAGCCTAGTAAGTCTCACATGGTGGTTTATATAGATATGATGGAATTAATGAAGTGAAATTATTCCAAACTTCAATAGGAATTTAAAAATTAACTGGCAGTAATTCTCATCCTGAAACATCACAATATTTCTTAAATATTTTGCCTTTTAATTTTATCAGGCTCACGATTTTCAGATACTTACCATATTTCTAATATTAATATTGCCTATGATAGATTTTGAATTATTTCAAGGTGTCCCATCTCTCCGTTCCAATCGTAGTAAATGTCTGTGAAGGGGTAACCACCCACTAAAATGTCTGGCATTACCATCACAGCATTCTAGGATGTGCAGTGCTATTGTAGTACAAATTTTACTTGGTACCTCCAATGTTGGATGAAGATCCGGTCTCCCCCTCCCTCTCCCCCTTCCCCCAGCTCGTTGGGGTGCGGGTTGTTCTGGGTCAGGGGTAACGTAACCCACTAAAATATCTGGTATTACCACCGCAGTACTCTAGGATGTGCAGAACTATTGTAGTACAGATTTTACTTGGTATCTCCATGTTAGATGCAGATCCTGTCTCCCCCTCCCCCTCCCCACTCGTTGTAGGGTGTCTGTCAGGGGGTAACCACCCACAAAATGTCTGTCACTACCACCACAGCATTTTAGGATGTGCAGTGCTATTGTAGTAGAAATTTTACTTGGTATCTCCAATGTTAGATGCAGATCCTGTCTCCCCCTCCCTTTTCTTCTCCCAACTCGTTGTGGGGTGTCTGTCAGGGGGAAACCAACCACTAAAATATCTGTCATTACCACCACAGTACTCTAGAAAGTGCAGTGCTTTTGTAGTACAAATTTTACTTGGTATCTCCAATGTTGGATGTAGATCCTGTCTCCCCCTCCCTTTCCCCCTTCCCCCAACTCGTTGTGGGGTGTCTGTCACGGGGTAATTACCCACTAAAATGTGTCATTACCACCGCAGTACTCTAGGATGTGCAGAACCATTGTAGTACTAGATTTTACTTGGTATCTCCATGTTTTTAGATGCAGATCCTGTTTCTCCCCCCCCCCCCTCCCCCTCCCCCCCCTCCCCACGTCGTTGGGGTGTGTCTGTCAGGGGGTAACCACCCACTAAAAATGTCTGGCATAACCATCACAGCATTCAAGGATGTGCAGTGCAATTGTAGTACAAATTTTACTTGGTATCTCCATTGTTGGATGCAGATCCTGTCTCCCCCTCCCCACTCGTTTGTGGGGGCGTCTGTCAGGGGGTAACCACCCTATAACGTCTGTCATTACCACCACAGTATTCTAGGATGTGCAGTGCTATTGTAGTGTAAATTTTACTCGGTATCTCCTAAGGTGGATCTAGATCCAATTAACCACCCCTTTTCAGTGCGTCTGTCAGGGGTAACCCACCCTTGAAAATGTCTGTCACTGGTCATTCTATAATCAGTAGAGTCTGCAGATATATTATATATTAGTTTCATCTGGTATCTCATATATTGGATCTAGACCAAAAGCTAACGAGCAATTAGTTGGGTGCTTGTTAAGTAATCCCACCGAGATATTTCTTTTCAGGCCCAGACCTAGGTCGGCGAGTTTCGCAGTTTTACAAGTCCTGCTCCTAAAATACCGGTAGGGGTTACAGGTCGGTAATCTCGTTCGTTGTATCTCAACGGTCCGGCCTGCATCTCTATAAAACCCTTCCTTGAAGTGAGGTTTGTGATTGATTTGGATACATTCCAACAGCCGTAAGTTTATCTCAAAGTACTGAGTACATCCCTTAGCCTTCAGCTAATATATGCCACTTGAAGCATTTCTAAATTTGTGCATGTTCATTAGCATTAATCTCGGCAATCTCTCCATATTGCAGAGAGGTGTTTGTAATGCTGTACTGACACTACTATAGCACACTTCCATCGCACGAGTCCTGGAAGAGCCTGCTGAATTAGATTACAATTAAATCCATATTTGTTCCCGTAGTCTACTTCAGGCTTCCATCCAGTAATTATTTTCACTTCCCTCTTCAGTCCACGAAGTAACGGAGGCCCTCTGCACAAGGCCAATAAGCAATAAGGTAAGCTAATAAAATTGCCCCGTCCACCTTACTCGTAAAAATATATACGCTTAAATCACTAACAACGTATGACAATTTATCCAGCTACAGCCACAGGAAATTTTCCAACACAATTTCAGGCTAAAATTTTTAAAATAGTACCTTGAAAATATGTTGTAAATATATTTTATATATATATATATATATATATATAATATATATAAAAATATATATATTATATATATATATATATATATATATATATACACAGCTAGGGACACAGGAAAAATGCAAGATAAAAGTAAACATTGCACCTTGAAAATGTGTTGAAATAACACGAAAACGCTTGGTACTTCTTTCTTCTGTTTCCTGTGTGCTTAGCTGAATATATTACCATACTCAGTTAAGTGAGAAATAAACATATGTTATATATATATATATATATATATATATTATATATAATATATATATATAATATATATATTTTTATATATATATATATATATATATCGAAGGAAGTAGTAGGGAAAGGCATCCTCATCTTTCAACAGTTTATCTTAATGCCGACGTTTCGCGACGAATTCCAGGTCGCATTTTCAAGGCTAAAAATATATAAGTTTACGAACATTAATAACTGATCTAAATTAGATCAATTATAATGTTCGTAAACTTATATATATTTTTAGCCTTGAAAATGCGACCTGGAATTCGTCGCGAAACGTCGGCATTAAAATAAACTGTTGAAAGATGAGGATGCCTTCCCCTACTACTTCCTTCGGGATTTATCTTCTTTGAGCTCCAGCTCCGGCCCTTATGTATATATATATATATATATATATATATATATATATATATATATATATATATATATATATATCACATACGTATATATTTCATATATACGTATATATATATATATATTATATATGTTATATATACACATAAATACGGATAAACTCACACTGTAGAATGTAGAATGAAACAAGGTATAGGTATCCTAACCGGTACCTTCATAAGAAATTTTATTTTCTTCTAATAAACATCAAAGACGCGATTTGTTCAAATATTCGTTTAACGGAGTTTGAATTCGCCTAATGTATGTGATTATGTTGTCATCGTTTATTCGTTCACTAACCTATTTTTATCATTTATCATCAACTTTATTTCTTTTCGTTATTCACTCATAGTTGACCGCGTATGAGAAACAGACAGAAAGATTAACAGAAAATTTGACAGAGAGAGAGAGAGAGAGAGAGAGAGAGATAATTTGACTTGACATAACAATGGTCCTCAACGTCTTCAGGAGAGAGAGAGAGAGAGAGAGAGAGAGAGAGAGAGAGAGTTGACTTACTAAATACTATACACCTTGATGCAATAATTCTAAGTTATTACTTTTCAATTATATAATCTGTTATTCAGGCGATATTAATGTTACATTCCAACTGTTTAATGTCAAGACACAAGGCCGAGGGAAAACATGGACTGAAGCTCAAAGCAGAAAAACATATTAGAGGTAAATGTCATTTGCAATCATCTCTTATTTGGTACTATATGGTGCAGTCTTTAGTACCCTATACATAATGATACCTGTTACAATAGGTACTATTTTATATAGGGTACCAAAGACAACATACAGGAAACTAATACATAAATCAATAGAATGTTGTTCTTGCCTAACAAACACATTACAGTTGTGCTATAGATAACTATCATTACTGTTTAAAAAATGAATAACACAATGGCCTTTTATGATAATGACACTATTATGCTTTCACCTCCATGTAACAGATAGAGAGACATAAGCTGTGACAAGTGAAAACCTTTCACACGCATGCCCTGCTCGGTACATTTAGTTTTCCTTCCTCAACATTAAGGCATCTTGAAAATACATACACATAAAGCGGTCTCGAGCTGGCCTCGGGCCAAATCGCCGAGGCAAAAAGGCACGAGACCGAATCCGACCGAGTACCAGTTACCGTGTTCCGAGGCCGAGGATAAAGGCCAAGGCCGGGGGCACCCGGCCTCGAGACCTCCAACAATGACTATATATACTATATACTATATATATTATATATATATCTATATATATATATATATATATATATATCTATATATATATATTATATACATATAATATCTATATATATAATATATATATATATATATATATATATATATATATATATATATATATATATTATATACATATATCTATATAATATATTATTATATATATATATATATATATATATATATATATACATATATCTATATATAATATATATTATATATATAATAGTATGTATGTATATATATATATATATATATCTATATATATATATATATATATATATATATATATCTATATATATGCCTTGCAAAAATCACAGTAGATGAACGTGACTTCATAAATAAGCAAATCCCACATGAAAATGATAGTCAGAAATCCAAGCGCTTTCGTCTTTACTAAGACATTGTCAAGGAGCTAATGAAATACAATTGGAGAGAAAGGTCTCAGGTACACAACAAGATCAAGAATACCAGATGCTTAATTGTCAAAAGGGTAAAAACTAAAGGAGATAATCCAGGATTATCGGATATCACACGGTCACAAACCTAAACAGATTTGACCCAAACCAAAATTACAAAGCATCTTTACAGTCCAAAACATGTAAAAACTGAATATATTAATTTTGTTGCTTATGTTCAACTACAACTTTTTTCATTATGAAAGCATCAAGTTTAAATAAACCAAGACTTAAATTTAGAACATTTGTATTATTTGACTTGATGAAACAAGATTCAATGATATTCCTTTAACTGTCATTACATGGGATTAAGGCTCTTGCTTGACTCCAGTTAATAGGATGATCTAAATATCTCATATGTACGAATAATGCATTCGATATTTGCCCAGTTCTCACAGAATATTGATGCTGTTTGAGACGTTGTGAGAGAGATTTACCGGTCTGTCTATAATAGACTTTATCACAATTTTTGCAAGGAATTTCATATATGCAGCCTGGAAGATCTTTAGGAGAATTTTTTTTTACTAAACTCTTGAAATTGATATTACTGAAAACAACATTTATGTTAAAAAGCTTTAAAATTCTAGGAATATCTAAAAACCTTTCATCATAGGGTAATTTTAGAATGTTATGCTTACTAAATTCAAGTTTGTCATTAGTTGAATAAAATGTTTTTCTATCTCTTTTCCATGCCACATCTACAAAAGTCCTTGGGTATTTAAGTTTCAATGCAATATCATAAATAGTTTTAATTTCAGCGTTAATAAACTGCGGGCTACAGACACGAAAAGCCCTTAGGAACATCCCAGAAAAAGCAGAGAATTTAACATTTTGATTGTGATTGGAGTAGTAATGAACCAAAGAGGCAATGTTAGTTGATTTTCGAAAGACTGAAAAGGTGAAATTTCTATTATTTCTATGGACAGTTAAATCAAGAAAATTCAAATTACAATTTCTTTCTTCCTCTACAGTAAATTTTATAGAAGGGACTAAATTATTGAGATTATTAAGGAATTCCTGGAGATTTTCGTGAACTGGCCAAATACAGAAAATATCATCCACCTACCTAAACCAAACTACTTTTTGGGGCAAAATTTTTGGTATGAGTTTTGTCTCAAAATATTCCATGTAAATATTGCTAAGGACAGGAGATAAGGGATTAATTACCCGTTAAAACAAAATTTACTATCTTTGATACATGACCTTATGAGACTAATGAGGTTTACTACACTTAAGGGAATGTCATGACGTTATAATTCATCCCCCAAATATTCAAGTAAGTCATCTACAGGCACTCTTGTAAAGAGACAACATCAAAACTAACCATATCAATATCAAAATTCGAATTTAAAATATTCAAATATTATTTATAAAATCAACATCATTTTTAACATTCGTGTTAGCAATGTTTCCTACCAAAGGAGTAAGAATTTTTACAAGCCATTTAGATAAATTATACGTAACTGAGCCCACTGAACTAATGATTGGTCTGATAGGGTTATTGATTTTATGTGTCTTGACTAAACCATACATATAAGGTAGGAAGGCGCATTGCGGTGTAAACTGTTTAATTACATGGTCCAAGGCCTTCAAAATGGATTTAATTTGTTTATTAAAATGGGAGTTCACTGTCTGTGTAGGGTCAGACCTCAGTTTCGTATAAGTATCAGTATCATTTAGCAATGTCATTATTTTACTTACATAGTCACTTTTTGGACTGTAAAGATACTTTTAAATTCGGTTAGGGTCAAATCTGTTTAGGTTTGTGACCGTGTGATATCCGATAATCCTGGATTATCTCTTTTAATTTTTACCCTTTTGACAATTAAGTATCTGGTATTCTTGATCTTGTTGTGTACCTGCGACCTTTCTCTCCAATTGTATTTCATTAGCTCCTTGACAATGTCTTAGTAAAGACGAAAGCGCTTGGATTTCTGACTATCATTTTCCTGAGGGATTCGCTTATATATATATATATATATATATATATATATATATATATATATATATATATATATATACATATACTATTATATATATATATCTATATTTATATATATCCATATATATTGATATATATATATATATATATATATATATATATATACATATTATATATTATGTATATATATATATATATATATATATATATATATATATATATATATATATATATATATATGATATATAAGAACCGTGCATGAATGAATCAGGAAAAGTGTTAGTAGAACGCAAAAGCACTCGGTGAATTTTCTTTTATTTTCTCTAACAGTATTAAGTGACAGGAGCCTATGTATGTGTATGTGTATATGTATATGTATGAATTTTTATCAATTATATTTTCATATATGCTAACCGAAGGGGATTTTTTTAGTTGATAATAATTTCAGTCCTCTCGTGGATTCGAACCAGCGCAGGATTGAATCCACGAGAGGACGAAATTTTTTTTCAATTAAAAAAATCCCTTTCGTTTAACATATACGAAATATATTAGTTCCTGAGTTAGAGCGAATTGGATATTAAAGGATATTTGTAGTTTAATATATATATATATGTATATATATAATATATATATATATATATATATATATATATATATATATATATATATATATATATATATATTGTGATGTGTGTGTGTGAGTGTTTGTGTGTGTGTGATTCTAGCACGTTTTTATCAAATGTAGATGAAAACGGTGAGTACCGTAAATGTTTTTCATGAAGATTGTTGTCTGTGCGTGAATAGAAGACAAACTTACAAAAACGCCGTAGAATCCCGTCACTCTCTCAAGATAGCACCCGGTGAAGATAAAACACCAAAAATATCCCTCTTGAAGTCTCTTGATTTAACGGTTCACCTGAATTCCCATTAATAATTTTGGGCAAGCAGTCTAATCATTCGATTATATTAACATTCCCGATTTCAAAGCGTCTCCTTGTACATATGTGAGTAAACTTTCCTTTTATTTTCTGCTCCAAGCGATTGGGTGTACCTAATACCATGGTTTTATATAATCTCAAAATAATTTTCTGCTAATTCTGTATCTCCTTTTAAGGAAAAGGTGGCAAGGTCTGTCAGAAATATACTCACGCAGCTTTTATCGATGATCGCTTCAGAATTTCACGGTTTGGTTGTGGGCAGATGCCAAAAAATAAACAAATAAATAAATGAAAATAAAATTAGAAAACGGGAAGACAAGTATAAACTCTAAGGCGTTAACACTTACAATCTGATTTTCACTTCTAATTTTCAGCTTGCTTTCGAATAACTTACTTCCTCTGGCACCTAAGAAGCCGTAGGCGTTTACCTTCAACCTATGGCTTTGATTTATTGCATGAATTTTTTGTTTTACTTATTATTAATTCGCTGCCATTTTTCTTCACGACCCCACCGTGCGCCCGTCTATTTCATTCCCATCGGTCTTCGTCAACACGAGGTATATTAATTTAATGTTCTTGACGAGAACTTTAAAAAGTATGGCCCGAAGAATCTGGAGACTTTTCGTGGCATTAACGAGTTGGCTCGGCGTCTCTCGCTCAATGGAAGTTAAACCAGATTCGACTGTTCGTAATTTTTTTTTTTTTTTTTTTTTTTTTTTTTTTTTTTTTTTACGATCTAATGAGACGCCGCGGAATATTTCTCGTTCCGTAAATTTTCCTTGACGCTGATGTGATGAAAGTTCTGATGAAAGTTCCTCGATGACATAATGCATGAGATGGGCGTGCCAGTTCCTCCGGAATCTGGCAGCCTCCTCTTCCCTTAAACGCAACTTTGCTCTGATGTAGGTAACGGTTACAGCAATACGACGGCGGAAAAAGTAATTTAGAGAAAGCCTCCGGCATATTTGGTGATGCCTAGGCACCCCGGTGCCAGGAAAAAGGGATGACAAAGAGCTTATAAGCTTGCGACATTCATCTTGATGGTGCCTAATCAGTGAAATAGGAGCAATTTTCACATTTCCTTCAAAGACTTCTTTAAACGTGATTTATGAAGAGTTGAGAAAATCATTCGCGCCCTATTCTTGGACATTTATATGTAAAGATACAAATTTTTCGTAGTAAATGGGTTCAATCAATTACTTTAATAGTAAATTCACCTGACTAAAAAATACCATAAAAAACGGCCCCAAACCGGCCACCGTTAAAGAAAAAAATCAATTGAGCACATAAATGTCCAGAAGGGACAACACGACCGTTAAAAACCGTTCACGCCAAGGAATGTGACGATATACGAAACAACGGTAGAAAATATAAAACAAAATGGGAGGGGAAGTGTCGGACCTGGACACAGTAAGAGCTTCTCTGTGGTCATTATCGCGTCTTCGATGCCAAAACATGAAGCTGGGTTTTTGGCAAAGCTTCAGTGAATGTGGGTTCATGGCACTTCACGTTTCCTTGAAACTCACTCGCTCCTTTTCGTTCTCACTGGCGTAATATTTACACACATACACTGAACAAACGCACATAAACTGAAACACCTTCGGGGTTACAGAAAAATATCATGAAAATAAGCCACCTTTTTCAGTAGAGGTGACCACATACTGTAACTGGGAGTATTGGCACACACACACGCGCACATACACACACACACACACACACACACTCTCACACACGCACACACACTTATTATATATATATATATATATATATATATATATATATATATATATATATACAATATTGATATTGCTGAGATAATGACATTTTAAAGACAGTGTACACACAATTTTGCAAGTGCAAAACAATTACATGCAATATACGACACACTAATGATTTCATGTCTAATTAGTCAAAGATACTCATATTTCCAGCAAACTTTCAGCTTTGGTTAATAGCTCCTTGAACTCATTGAAAATTACCAATTTCGTTACTAATATTGCCTAACAAGATTTTACTTACGTGTAGATATATATTATAATTATATATATATATATATAAATATATACTATATATATATATATATATATATATACACATATATACATACATACATATATATTACATAGATTTATATATATTATATAAGATATATATATATATAATATATATCTATTATATATACATACACATATATATAGTGACCGATATTGACTTATAAGATCTTTGGACTATGAAAAAAAGAAAGAGAAGGGGAGAGATCTAAGGCTTTGAAGTTTCAGATTACCGACACCAGTTATAGTGTACGGGTACAGGTTTGTAAAAAAAAAAAAAGAAAAAAAAATCTGTCAAGGGTGGTTTGGGATAGTCGACATAATGAACCCAAAAGTAGTTTTTACAATAGGAGCAAATACCAAGGAATATAATGTGAACAAATTAAAAACTTGCGAAAAGTCTATCAATATATCTGTCTACTGCTCTCTCTCAGTAATGTTTGGGATCGTATGTATGTATGTATGCTAAAATATACACAGTACTTATACGTATGTATGGCTATACTAGTCTCATTTGTTCCACTTATTTTTTCATGAAATTTTTTCACTACCACCCGACCACACACATATCATGAACGCCTGTGATTCCTTAAGTTTCATTGGCTCATAAAACGTCGAAATGAGCATGCCAGTCCTAATAACGCCATAATTTGGCCTTGTATAAGCAAAATGTTTAAACGAGGCATTAACAATTCACTGGAAAAATATCACAAGCATCGGACACAATATTTCCTCGTAAAGTCCCAGAAGTCATATATCGTGTAGCATCCGTGGAATGATACAGTCGTAAGCATTTGTCTCAATAGACGAGAACACGAACATTGTTAAGAAACACTCCTGTGTCATAAAGGACAGTGAACGAATGACAGTTATGCCCATTACAAACGTCACGTGCCACGACTGACATTCGATGTGACGCGAGAGCACATGATGCCTCTTCAGGGTGTAAACATCGCATATGTCAAAGTAAACAAACCATTATACTTTGGAGCATAAGCTATGAAAGATTACATTTTAAACGGAATATCCCACTCAACTTTAAACGCAATTGTAAATGTAAAAACAACTACTTGATTTCACACCATTGATTTGGTCTCTAGTAAATTATCATATTTAATAGCTCTGCCTGTAATAATATCTTAGATTTTCAACAAAAGATTGGGCAATCTGTTTCGAATTCATTGCGACATGAAGATGAAGGCTGAACGAGTTTCCCTATAATTTTTGCTTACGTTATTTCTCTAGCAATGTCATTTTGTATTTATGACAGCGATTAACAAATGTCATGTTAGGTTAAATCCGAATGCCGTTCATATTCACTTGTCAGTCATATCTAATGCTGAGTGAGACTCACTAAATTGTTACAACACGCAAATCCCCAAGACAGTAAAATGAGTAAGGGAAATTCTGGATGAGACCATCTACCATTTTGCAAGTTCTACTTTTCAGACAATTTTAGGTAAATATGAGAAGAAAGGATGATCTTTTCGTGTCTCCAATTTAAAGATTTACCGGCGAAAATGGCTAACGGCTTCCTTACCTTCCACGAGATTTCCTCTCTCACTTCTTTTGATTTCCCATGGCTTTAGTTAGATAAGGACACAGGATTGCCGTTCAATGTGGGTGAAGGGTACTTCTTCTGGTATGATCATTTGATGGTATTGTGAGTTTTACATGTTTCCTTTTTTATTTAACTGAACCAATACAAATTTTTAAGAACAATAAACCAATGGATGATTCCCTATCTCAGTGAACAATAAGGTATTATATTTACCCCTCTAAAATTACTTCACTCTTTTTACTTGAGAATAAACAGGTAAAGAATTATGACTAAACACCAAATCATAAATCAATCTGGAATCAGATGCATGTCCTGAAAATACACGAGAAACCCAAATCACACGAAACTGTTCAAAAGACGACCGCGAGGGCGGTAGCCCCTTTAGGAATGCAGAGGTGAGATTAATAGCCTTAAGAAAGCTACCTGGCTAGTGATAAGAGCGTCATAAATCTTCGCATAACCTCATAAATAACATCTTCATTGAAAGAGACGGAGAAATCTACGGAAAGCAATCGCAGTCTGGGACTTCGCACATGGACTGTCCATATAAATTTCCCCCCCAAGACCAAGATTTATTAGGGATCCGATTACGTGTACGTGTCACAGATAGCTCTGCCATTTATCACCTGCTTGTGAGACTGCAAAGGAGGCCCGAGGAATGTTACGGGACGATGATGCAACTACGGCGAAAACAATATAGTTACCATCACCTCGTCATTCATGAGACCTTACTGACAGCTTCAGTAATAACTACAGTATTAATATTTTTCCAGACGACTTGTCAAACTTCCACTTACATAGTCCGGTGAATAGACATTATTCCTGAATACTAGAGAATGCCTCGGGATACTGAGCACGGGAAAAGCAATCCGCCTTTTATATGGATGATTTGCTCTACAACTAAGACAAGATTTTTTCCGGTGAAGTTACTTGATATGTTTCCACCAAAAAACTTTTATGATTTCCCATTTTCATTATTTAAGTTTAAAAAAGAATGTCATATATAAAAACTTTTCAATATCCCTAAGAAAACTCATGATTTGAGTGACATGACGTTGCAATTCATCCCATGTAGTAAATTTGTTCCTCAAGATTAGTCTCTATTGCTATTCTATGGTTAACACTAATGGTTTTGTGACGTTGACTATCGTTGTGAGAGATATATTAGAAAGTTAACAAGCTGGCAATTCTTATTTATTAAAAATTAATAATATGCCGGCTCCTTTTCATACAGAGCATTTTCATTATAAGAAGCAATTTGTCCCCTGAGAAAGGCTCAACATCTGCGACAAATGTACGTATACAACTATACACCAAGGAAAACTTTCAGAATAATATCTGGTTACAAACTGCAGAGAAAATCTAACAAAAATATGATAAGCAATACCAGAGAATCAAGGCAGGAATCTTTACTCGAAGACCGTAACTACTTCTTATGGAGAATATATTATACTGCATATTTTTATAAAATGTAGTACCTTATAAGATATGACTGTGGACTTCAGCTTTCGAAAACTGAACGGTTAATTACCTCCTCCAAAGGCCCGTACGTTGATATTTTCAAATCTCCATGCATACAGGCAATTTAAAAGATATTTTGCATGATAGGAAAATTATTTATTCATTCAGCATAGTCATAATAAGGCAAAAAAAAATTTATCACACCATACAGTAATACACGACAACCATGACTTCAACTAATTACAATATGCTGCAATAAAATAATTATCTTTTCCATCATAACAGCTCTAATATATCCATGGCCTCAATAAAAGTATAATTTGTTTGGCAGGGAAATTTATCCGACCTAGTTAGGGGCAAATCCGGTTTAGCAAAATATTTTAAGATGAACTGCCATATAAGTCAGCTTTAGCCCAAAGCAAATTATGGTAGATGGTAGGTAGGGGTACCCCTAAAAATCAACCTGATCACCCTCCAGCCTCCCCCCCCCCACTTGTCCCCCGACTACCCCCGGTTCCCTATCCTCAGAGCGATCATAATAATCTTGTGATGGCACATCCAAAGTGATGCCAAAAGCGTCCCTCTCAACCACCACTAACCCCTTTTAGGGAAGATAGGGGATACGTAAGGGGGCGTATTTAGGTTATGCGTGGGCGGTAAAGCCGAGCACGGGTGTCAGTAAAGATAGTTGTTTTTGCTCTAGAAGTGCTGGTAAGAGACGTGTTGCAAGATGAGTGTGGGTGGAGGGGAGTGGGAGAAAGGAGACATTAACTCCCATAATCACTAGATTTATGTAGCTCGTACTAGTGGCTGCTTTCTTGACTTGTATCTTCGTGTTTTCATGAAAACAAACTCTTGGGCGAATGCAGGTATCATGTACCAAGGAAAACAAAGTCATTCCACCAAATTTACACCGCCAACTGCACCCGCCACCAGCTGAGCGTGATAAAGGTTTTATTTGTCACGGGTTATGTTTCTGTTTAGAAAGAGGGCTTTGTATATTTGACTATTATTTTTAAAGATAAGCTACTATTTGTCACATAGGGTACGGAGCAACCTTGATATGTATGAAAATGCCCGAAGATTTTATCTGCAATTTTCAACATAACCAAACAAGGGTAGTTGAATAGTTGACTTCTAACTTAAAAATCTTACCTTTAAGTGAAATATTTCTTAAAACTTAGTATGGTTTTTGGCAGTTTTCATTCTCTTCAAACGAGTATAGTTATTAATGGTTCCTTTAGTTGTTAACTGAGACAATTAGCAACTTTTTGGTTACCCTTAATTTATTGACTACTCCCTCTTCACTGGGAAGTCATTTGTATATTCATGTGTGTTCGCGCGTGCGCGCGCACACTTCTCAGCTTAAACTTATATATGTTTATTTTTTTTTATCAAAAACATGCATCTCGAAAATAAAATGGCAATGAAGCTAGGTAAAAGAAATCTATCAAATGTCAAGAAAATAACCTTTTATTTTTATCGGCTCTAGAGCAACAGGAAGATAAATGGGAGCGCTTCCCCAATTATTGAAGGAGTTCAACCTTAAAGTAATGTAGAAATAATGAATGAATCACAGAAATTCATATACAGATGACACTCAAGGACTCAGGAAAGTGGGCGAGACATTAACAGAATGACGTTACCTTGCAGGTAATTTATATTTTTAATATTCTTGCGGTTTTACCGTCGAATGGTAATCACAACCACTTAGTAAGGTACAATATCAATACTTTATAATTGGTTTCACTCTTTGGAATATGTATCAGTGACGTGGAAGACCTGTTCCATTTACCTTTACCTTCATGAACTGAATTTGCAGTCGTCCTTGTTTGTTTACTTGGAGAGAACTTCATTATTCTTCCCTTTGAGGATCGAACTTATCACTCTCTTCATTTCCCTTTTGCTTACGGGTTACTTGCAAAATGTGGTGTGACTATTGGTGATGCTTCTTTTTTTTTAATTTTGTGGCGGTGCCGGTGTTTCATATCACACCATGCAGCATTTAAAAGCATTTACGATGAACAATTCCAGGGCCAGATTCATCATACTCTTCTTTGGTGATCCACAAGGACTGGAAGGTTGACAAGGAAGCCAGAATGGAACCCCCGATCCATACAGAGTATTTTCTCTCTGGGGGGGCAATGACCTTGATTTTGATGGTGGCGGGAGCTAGGGTAGTGAGTTCTTTCTGAATGCGATCAGCAATACCAGGGTACATAGTGGTGCCACCAGACAAAACCTCGTTGGAATACAAATCTTTTCTAATATCAATGTCGCATTTCATGATGGCCGTGTAAATGAAATCATGAATGCCGCTCGATTCCATTCCTATCATGGAAGGAACGAACATGGATTCAGGTGCGCGGAAACGTTCGTTGCCAATCGTAATGACCTGACCGTCAGGGAGTTCGTAGGATTTATCCAAGCCAGCCGAAGCCGCACTCGTGTTCATTTCATTCTCGAAGTCCAGTGCAACGTAGCAGAGTTTTTCTTTGACGTCCCTGACGATTTCCCGCTCAGCTGTAGTTGTGAATGAGTAGCCGCGCTCTGTCAAGATCTTCATCAGGTACATCGTGATGTCACGACCGGCGAGGTCTAGTCGTCCGATGGCATGGGGGAGTGCATACCCCTCCCAGATGGGTACGCAGTGGGTCACACCATCACCAGAGTCAAGAACAATGCCAGTGGTTCGACCGGAGGCATACAGGGACAACACGGCTTGAATAGCTACGTAGGTTGTAGGGACACCAAAGGTCTCGATCATGATCTGGGTCATTTTTTCTCTGTTGACCTTTGGATTCAGCGGGGCTTCAGTGAGAAGGACAGGGGACTCCTCGGGTGCAACGCGAAGTTCATTGTAAAATGTATGATGCCAGACCTTCTCCATGTCGTCCCAATTGGTAATGATGCCGTGCTCGATAGGATACTTGAGGGTTAGAATACCTCTCTTACTCTGAGCCTCATCACCCACATAGGCGTCCTTCTGACCCATACCGACCATCACACCCTGGTGACGAGGGCGACCCACGATGGAAGGGAAAACAGATCGTGGAGCGTCGTCGCCAGCAAAGCCGGCTTTGACTTGGCCTGAGCCATTGTCAACGACCAGCGCTACTTGTTCATCGTCACACATGGCGGACAGCTATCCTGAAATCACCAAAGGAAATTTAAAAAGAGACTGGATGCATAAGACTATCATCATGAAATTGGTAGGATGCATACCAAGGGAGAGAAAACGGGTCATATGAAACAGCCAAGCAATGTAAGATATATGATGGGTCTACGTGGATCACAGACATGGATAATTTTGGGAAAATGTTAAAACATCTTAAAGGCCTTGTGAATGTTATCTACAGATTTCCTTCTTAGTGTTAAGCAGAAAACATTCGGACGATCACTGATGATTCATGCCTGATCTTACGGAGGAACCAAAATAGGCCTTAGCTTAAGGAGCTGATGTACTAGCGGTAACTTACAAACAGGGTCAGCTAGGTTTATGGCACTTGAATTTCTGATCATGATTCTTAATCTTCATTACCACTGAGATACATCGTTAAAATTACCACAGAATATTAGATATGTCATTACATTTAAATATCAAACTATAGGGGATGTGCATGGCAGGGAAGTTGCATCGACTTGGATCAAATGAATAAAGAATAGCACAGCATGAACACAGAACCATTAATGGCGTAATAATATGACCAGGGTATAATACCTTAATTATTAAGCATTCATGGAAAAACTTAACTTGATCAAGTTAAAGGCAGGGTGCACTGTAACTGGCGGACGAAATTATGGAGAGAGAGAGAGAGAGAGAGAGAGAGAGAGAGAGAGAGAGAGAGAGAGAGAGAGAATGCAGGGAAGGTAAACACAAACAAAACATGCTATATCAGTATGACTTAAGTTTTTGTTTTCGATCTCTTCCTGTGACGTCTTTAGCCTGAAAGACAAGAGGACATTGAAAAGTAGAATAAAATGTCAGTAGCTTATACTTAAGGGGTAAACTGAATTATGGGTTATGATTTTTAAAAAAAATATTTCATATACTATTACTACAGTCTTTTAAAAAGAACCTGTAAAACCGCTTGAAATTAGCCTTATCATATTTCTGAATCATATTTAATTAAACCTAACATCACTACTATTCTAAACTTGAAGATATAAGTAACTATCCTATTCTTAATTCTTATATAATTTTTCTTAAGGGTTATTTTTTATAAAGCCTTTCTGTCCATCAGCAAATTCACTTAAGAAAGTTTTCAGCAGGGCATTATTGTCGGCTAAGAAAATCTTTAACAGCTTCTTTTATTTGAGACTTAAAGTACTTGGAAGACTATAATATGGGTATGGGAAATCAAAGAAAACCTGCATTTTTATCCTTCATCATACCTTCACTACCAATTTTACTTTTATTTCATTTGATTGGTGTAACAATTCCTGTCATCTCCTTAATCATTACGACTGAAAAATGTTCTCCCAAGAAATGTCAGAAATGTCATGCAATGCAATCAGCAAAACAGAGTGAAAAGGTTACATACAAAAAAATATATCGTTATTCTTGACTTTACCATATTACAAACTAAATTTGCCCAACTAAATAAAAATAACAATAACCACTCGACATCTAGCTATTCTTAACAAAATATTATTGAAAAATACTTATTCCCAAACATCATTCTTATCCGGCGTAACTTGTAAGTTTATTCTCAAGATTCTAAAATAAATATTCTCTTATAAAAAAAATTAAAGCTTGATATTTAAATGTAAAAATTCGGTTCTTTAGTCCTGCTCTGCGACATTCAGTTTATCATAAAATAAAAATGATATATCTGTAAATCCAAATTTGGACATTAGACTTGAAACACTGGTATAATTTTCATTTTTATCCAAAGACGGTTCATTGCTTCAACTGTTATGCCCTGCGTAAAGATATTCATACATTTGGCATTTAATCACATAATACCCAAGTCCTCAGATTATAGTACTGTTATTTCATACTCATACCTGACACACACAGGTATAGTTCAATTAAAGGTGCGTTCACACGGTCGAACAATGTCCGACGGACAAACATTATTACCAATTAACAATTGTCTGCCGGTCTTTGCCTAGTGAGCAGCGTAAAAACAGTGGTATACAACCTCATCTGGTACCACAGTTTGTTGCCAGATCTACTTCCATCGTTTCAACGCTTATAACGTCATCCAGCTTCGCCTATGATATGGTAACAATGTTTGTCCGTCGGACATTGTTCGACCGTGTGAACGCACCTTTAGACAAGACATTTACTTAGCCTTGGACTACAGCATTTAGAACAGCCATAATTAACTATATATTTAAATAGAAGCCCTTAGGTATTACCTCAAAATCTGGGGTCTTACATAAAAGCCCTTGGGTATAAACTTTAAAATATGGAGTCTTTAATCTTGGATTTTAGAACTTTTGATTTTATTTGCAGAGTTAAAATTCAAATCTGCATTCCTATTCACAAGTTTTCAGCTAAATAAGTGGGGTGGGTATTTTCTAAGCCATAATTGTAATTATCTAGTATATCACGAAAAATTCATCGCAAAGGAAATGCGCACTAAAACATACACGAATCCTTAGTTTTATCAAGTCAGTTACATTTCAAAAGCTTTCTCTCTCTCTCTCTCTCTCTCTCTCTATTTCTTGAATAAACAAATAAGCAAAGAATAAGAAATATTCCTAGAATTCAACAGTAAGGAAGATATTTCCATTATTTGTAATTGGTTCATCTTTAATCATCTGAGAAATAAAATGCGAGGACAACGCGATAAATCTGGTAGACTTGAAACGATAATAGAAAAACGTTTTTACTAGACACGTTTTTTCCTAATCCAATGAATGATAATATGGAAAGCTTAGTAAAATCGAAATCAATTTAGACCTTATGAGAAAATATAGGATATCATCAATGAACAGAACTTTAATACTTCACTGTACAAGCTTTTATACCGATTATGGGAATTTTTTTTTTATATGAAAATGTCATTTATCCTTAAACGTTCTTTTATATTCATCGTTGATGACCTTTAACTGAAATGTCAAAACCATATTCTAACCGATGTGATAATATCGATATAAGACTGAGTAAATATGCTACCAATCATTACTGTAATACTGAATGTCTAGTCAGGTGCTCAATATCTCAATATGGTTATTTTTATAGCAAAAGATTCCAAGTCCTTATAAGTTTCTAATCCTTTAAGAATTACATTCAAACCACAAGTTCGAGACAACACGTCTCGTCTCCTCTTCACTGTAGACAGTATTGTTCTAACTGAAGAATTATAACATATACCCTCGCATTTGTTATTTCTGTCATTACAACTGGATGGTGGGCTCACCTTCCAACGTAGAACTGAGACTGTTTCTCATCATATATCTGGGGCTGTTTTAGCACTTTAGGTGAAGTCAAGCACCACCACAGCTGATTATAATCTATAAAGTAATCTATTTCTTGCCTCGATAGCTCGAGTTTGTAGCCAAAACTACGATCATTACTCTAGCTAAACTTAGAGAACACTAAGTCACAGGGCAACGCAACGGTTAATGTTTATTTATATACATACACACACACAACACACACACATATATATATATATATATATATATATATATATATATATATAATATATATATATATATATGTGTGTGTGTGTGTGTGTGTGTGTGTATAAAATAACGTTTTTTTGTGTGAACCAGCAGATTCCTTTGGCTATCATTGTTTAAATACATATTCTCTGTATCTAGGAAGGTAATATCATGAAAAGATTCTTAATTTTTAATAAAGTGAACATTAGGTAAGAAGACTACTTTTGTGAGTAATATTTTCTTAACTTCATTTAGTCGTACAAGAATGTCGCATTATGCATGATTAATAGAGATATTCAGTATTCTGACATTTAAAAAGTCCTTTAGAGAATTTTTAAGTTTGAGACACTTTTCATTCTGAATATCTAGATATATTATGTATAGCTTTAATTAGCATTTTCCGCGAAATATATTTTTCCTTACATGGGTGATTTTTATATCATGAATTAAAGAAAATGTTAGTTTCCGTTAAATGCAAAACTAAAATACACGTTAGGATGAGGTACTTATGAAATCGAGGTCCTTTTATATAAGGGTTATTAAGACTGTGGTTTAACCTTTGTAGCTTATACACCAATTACATTTTACTTTTTTGAAGTTTCTTGTACCCAAAAAAGTTTATTGTACTGTTTACTCATGGTAAAAGGAAATGGAAACAGTATTTAAAGGCTCCTAATTTTTGTTTCATCATTGTATGATAACGAAGCTCTCTCAAAAGTTTATTAGGTCTTCAATTAATCAATCATTATCCAATTTAAAAGTTCATTTGTTACATTAGAATGTATATTATGCCTATGTAGTTCCTTGTGTTGTATGTGTATATGTATACACGTATATATATGTGTGTGTGTATGAGAGAGAGAGAGAGAGAGAGAGAGAGAGAGAGAGAGAGAGAGAGAGAGAAAATGACTTACTTTGAAGCTCTCCACAGAAGCCTCCATTCATGAGAGACGTTTGAACCTTCTAACATAAAGATAATTTGATACTCCTCACGTAACGAGAACGAGCGATGGCTAGATTCAGAGGCGTAGACATAATTTCCATTGATCATTCCAACACAGGAAACAACGATCAGAAATAATTGTCCTGCGTTTCTTTCAATCATTTCCCGGTCAAATTTTAGCTACGGTGACCTTTCTGTCAACAACATAGATACGCACTGAAAGGGCGTAAAGTTTTTCCAGACTCATTGGCTACGGTACTAACAACAAAAACCTGTAGTAACAACACATGACAAAAGCAATCAAGATCGTAAAGTAAATCTATCGTTGTCGACAATCTTTTAGGGTGACTAGCTTTGCACTTTTGACTTTAAAAATTTTACGGTATGAAAACAATGCAAAAATCATTAATTCTTATTCCTACAATTATCTTAAATTACTGTCAGCTGATAAGAATGATGTTGCTGTCAAAATTATTCCAGTAATGACTTGGCAGATTTTTTATCAGACACCCTGCCGCCTACGCCCACTAAACTAATTCATCAGAGAAAAATTTTTTTATCATCACTCATTAACGTTCTACTTTGCCTCCCTGAAGCTTCGCCGGTCAACGGCTTGGAGAAAGTGACAACACTCCTAGAATTATTAATGCTCATATTATCAAAGCTCTGGAAATTAAACATAAGGCCATGTAAAAATAAAAGCAGTATTTAGAATGCAGTGTTAGGAAGCATGAAAAGGCTTTAAAATGAAGTCTCTACACCTCTGAAACTCACTGTACTATTGCTATTATACATCAAGCACTACCCGAAAAATATTATAATGTGAGGCAGCAGAGAGATAAGAACCGTTCTCACCAAATGATGTTGAAATTTGGCAACAGATTCATGGCACAGTTAGGCTGCACCTAAAAGCTTAAAGATGAAGGTTTGAAGAAATACTCAATGTTGTCAAGAAAATAAGTTTTATTTGTGTCAACTCTAGAGCCGCAGGAAATATGCAGGGAGCGCTACCCTTTGATTGTACCTTAAAGAACTACATAAATAATAAATGGATCACAGAAAATAAAAACATCTAAGGACTCTCAAAATCAATGGCCTCTTTTCCCAATCCCCGTTTTATTGTTTAGTGTTATTTATAAAGTTACTCATGTATTCCAGATTCTTTTATATATAAAGGTATTTATCTCCAGTCGCTGTACTCAAACAAAACTGTAATTCAAAAAACAAACAAATGCTTACGAGATTACAGTTTCTTCCAAATTCAGCCTCATAGGTCAGTCTGATGGCATAGTGCAACAACATGAAGGCCGCGCCAGTATTCCATGAGATTGACGTATGGGCTCTGTGCATTTCAAACAATAACCGTCAATATACACCAACTAATCTTGATGTGTGAGGGTCCTTGAGTTGCGCTGCGCCAAGCGGATGATTGACTCAGCGAAACCCGTAGGATATACAAATAAATAAAAAAAAGTCTGGAAATTAGAAGCACTTGCGGTGGACAATGCCGGGGCCAGACTCATCGTATTCTTCCTTGGTGATCCACATAGACTGGAAGGTGGAAAGAGAAGCCAAGATGGAACCGCCAATCCAGACGGAGTACTTCCTCTCAGGGGGAGCGATGATCTTGATCTTGATGGAAGAAGGAGCAAGGTTTCCCAGTTCCTTCTGCATACGGTCAGCAATGCCTGGATACATGGTGGTACCACCAGACAAGACCTCGTTGGAGTAGAGATCCTTTCTGATGTCAATATCGCAAAGCATAATGGCCTGATAAACGAATTCATGAATGCCACAAGCCTCCATACCAATCATAGAGGGAACAAACAGAGACTCAGGAGCACGGAAGCGCTCATTGCCGATGGTAATAATCTGACCGTCAGGAAGTTCATAGGACTTATCTAAGGACGAAGAGACAGCACATGAAGACATTTCGTTGTCGAAGTCCAAGGCAACGTAGCAAAGTTTTTCTTTGACGTCGCGGACGATTTCACGCTCAGCGCTGGTGGTGAATGAGTAGCCACGTTCAGTAAGAATCTTCATGAGATAATTTGTAAGGTCGCGTCCTGCAATGTCCAGTCGCAAGATGGCATGGGGGAGAGCATAACCTTCAAAGATCGGTACACAGTGAGTGACGCCATCTCCGGAATCAAGTACAATACCAGTGGTACGACCAGAAGCATACAGTGACAGGACAGCCTGGATAGCAACGTATGTGGTAGGGACGCCAAAGGTCTCAAACATAATCTGGGTCATCTTCTCTCTGTTGACCTTTGGGTTCATGGGAGCCTCGGTAAGAAGGACAGGGGATTCTTCGGGGGCCACTCGGAGCTCATTGTAGAATGTGTGATGCCAGATCTTTTCCATGTCGTCCCAGTTGGTGATGATGCCGTGCTCAACGGGGTATTTCAAGCTGAGAATACCACGTTTGCTCTGAGCCTCATCACCAACATAGGCGTCCTTCTGACCCATGCCAACCATTACACCTTGGTGGCGAGGACGGCCGACAATGGAAGGGAAGACAGACCTGGGGGCGTCGTCTCCGGCAAAGCCAGCTTTGACCATGCCGGAGCCATTGTCAACGACCAAAGGACATGTCTCTTCGTCACACATGGTGGACTGCTATCCTGGAAATGTCAAACTGTTCTTAGAATACGGGACTTCTTCCTACAGCCTTAACTGGCAATCGATACCCAGAGGGGGTAAAGAGAAACAGAGATATTAAGAGAAAATATTAATGACTCTAATTTAGTACTATAAATCTTTTACTTTGGATTAGGCAATAATTCTAAAAGAATAAAATAAATCTCACTTAGTAATCTGAGTCCTTTATTTTGTATTAAATCAAAATGCTAAAAGAAAAGAATACTCTACAAGCTATAGTTATCATCTGATCATGCAATGTCACATTAGCTAATATACACAACTAAGATTAACTAAGATTAATTGAATAAATTTTTATACATCTTAATTGCAAAGAAGCAACTAAAATAATCTCAGTAAAGCAGCAATATTATATGAAAGAAAAAATTTAAAGCTACAAACTTAGGAAATAATATAATAAGCAAGATGAGCGATGGAAATAAAATAAAAATAAAACATAGCATTAAACATCGACAACCTTAAACCTTACATCTAAACACGGCACGGAAATGCATTCGGAAAGCGTTTGCAAGAGTCGCACGCCGAATCGACGTTTACGATTGGTTCACTTGGCACTCACCATCCACTACATCTAATTTTTATAAAGAAGAGTTGGCTCGACGATCGCTTTATATATTCGCCATCGTCAGCATCCACAATACCACTCTTCCCCAGATCTTTTGTAGACATTCTGCTACCATTTTTGCTTTAAGTATTCAAGTGATATGCATCTTTCATTTCACCATGATCTTTTGCATTCATTACCAAATACCTATACGGATAAACCACTAACAATTGGGTATCACCCAAACTAACATCTATGCACATGCACATATATAGCATACTATATCTAACATTTATATACACAAATATAAATCTATATCTATATATACATATAATATATAGTGTGAGTGTGTGTGTGTGTTGGCATGTTTGTTGGTGCACATATTGCTTTTGATGGGCGTGGGTTCGTCGTATAGGTTCAAGAGCGAATGTGCATGATATATTTTTTATGATTTGATGCGTACGTATGCTTCTAAATGCAGCCTTATTACATTTCATACATTCTGCCTCATTTTTTGTAAATAATTACAGTACTACAAAGTGTCCGTTAATATTTGTTAGGTGTCAAGAAATAAAATACAAAGGACTTATTACATTTACGAATGCAACACACATATCATTATATATATTATATATAGTATATATACATATATATATATATATGTATATATATATAATATATATATATATATATATATATATATATATATATATACATATATATATATATTGATATGTGTTGCATTCGTAAATGTAATAAATCCTTTGTATTTTATTTTTTGACACCTAACAAATATTAACGGACACTTTGAAGTACTGTAATTATTTATAAGAAATGAGGCAGAATGTATGAAATGTAATACGACTGCATTTAGAAGCATACGTACGCATCAAATCATAAAAACTATATCAGAATTACGGATACAAACACAATGCATATTCACAAGCACACATACTCAAATACACATATAGACACACCTGTCATATATGAATAAAATTGTAATACTTTCTTTAGTCATGTCACTCCTTCCTTATTGCTCTATATATCTATAAAGTCTTATTTTCGTTTACCTATTACAACACGCAATAGACTCACAAATCATGTATCCAAATATATCTGGGAAGTGTTTATACTTGTAAAAGAAAAAGAAAAAATATATATAATTTATATATATATATATTATATATATATATATATATATATATATATATATATATACACACACACGCACACACACACATATATTATTATATATATATATATTAATTATATTATAGCTATTCTATCTCTATATATAATATACGTGTGTATATATATATATATATGTATATATATATTGTACATTATGCTTTTCTAGCATAAACGCTTCCTAGAAATATTTGGGTACAGAATTTGAGCGTGTTGCATGTTTTAATAGGTAAACGAAAATGGGAAATGATGAAATATAAGTGATAGCTAGATTCCAGACAGATCAATATATAATAAATCAATAACGATGCATTTACATGACTCCTATTCGTTCATATATGACTACAGCTATCTAAAATCACTGCTGGATGAAAATGCAACACATTTATACTAGGAAAAAGAGACAGACCTGTGGACTGCTGCTACCTTTTTGGTTACGTGTTTCAGTTGGTAAATGTGTGCTTTTTAACCATAAAGTAGGTGAAAATACAGACAGGCATCAGATACGTCTATGAACCAATGACTGCTCACATTCTATAGTTTATTATTGTTTCCTTGCATACCTGCCGACCTTTGACCGTAAATAATAAAATATATCCATGAATAAAATAATTATCTTTCATCCTTCAAAATTCGCAGCATATGTACACACCCATTATCCTGTAAATGAGTAAAAAAATGCAAGCTCATAAAATTGTCGAAGCAAGACGTCCTTATAATGAAGACATTCACGAAGGAGAACCAATCTGACATTCATAAAGACTTAAAACTTGGAACCTGTAATAGAAGCATGGGATTATGTACCCATATACTATGTCCGAGTTGAATATGGTAGATGGGGATATGCACTATGCTTGAAAAAATTAAGGTATAACAGTGCAATCCATCTCAGAAGTCTCAGACGCGAGAAATAACTGAAAAGAAAACCAACACCAACCTAACGTTTTAGAAGCAGAGCTGTGTATGAGCATAAATTTGCAAAGCTTACTGACATTTCCGAAAAGAGCCAATATTTCGCCAAAGATTTCAAAACGCTGCTGTTCCACTAAAGACTATGAACGAGAACATAATTCACTTTATAAAGAAGTCAAGAAGTTATCCACTACAATGCAAAACAAATGCTTGATACGCCAGATTATCATTGAAAATATTTGTTCAAAGATCATCACTACATCTAAAGACTAAAGAAAAGTAAAATAAAAACAAACTTAAAAAAAAAAAAACGGAGTCACGTCACGACCGCGTTAACATGTCAAAAACAGGCATGTTGTTGAAATTCCATTCAAGGAAACTGCGCCGGGAATATCACCGTGCCGTTACGTACGTACCTGGTTTTCAACGTTTCAAAAAATCGATATCGAAATGGGACGGGCACCACCTACGCCCTCTGGCACCTTGAATCACACTAAACTGGCACTACGAACTACACCCCCACACAAACTAACCTGCGCGACGGCGGATACCTGCAGCCACCGAGATATAGCAACCTGAGCCTGTACCAGACTAGGGGCTTCTCACGGCTTTGGCTTCTTTTATACCCTCTCCCAAGGCAACCCCACACAGGGACCGCAGTGCCACGACGCCCATGAAGATTGTAGGTAAAAATTGGTTCCGCCTCAAATCACGGGGAGATTTCGGCTGTCCGTAAGGAAGCATACCTAAGGAAATTTATAGCACCTTGGCCCAAGGTCGGTCGTAGACCTCATGGCGAGGGAAATACAAAAATTACAAATCATTACAAAAAATCCTGAAGCAATAAATATTCGCAAGCAGAAATCGACAAGAAACCAACCGGAAACGATTAACCAAAAGTGCAATTTGATAGTAAAGGGGATCCCGGACTCCGGTAACCTAACACCGTCCAAATCGCCTTCATTATGTTGAAAATAACACGAGCCGAGAACCTCCGTGGTACCGCAAGAGGTACCTTGAATCTCAGGTACGTTTCGTCTTCCCACAGCAGCATTCCGCCACCTTCACCAAATAGTTACGACCACCTCCGCAAGGTCGTTTGTTGGCACTGGCACTCGGATATTGACCATGAATCAAAATAAGAGGCAAAGAGTGAACGATCTGGAGACGTTCATGGACCCATCATCTCTGCATGATTTTCACCTGCTTTGCTGGGTTTCGTTTGAACAAGCACAGGAACATTAAGTAAATACATAAAAGAGGCTTAGACTACGATAGCCGTAGATTACAGAGAACTGTATAACTGTATAATGCAGTTAAATCTTCATCAGAACCATAATAATCAAAAATCAGTAGCACATAAAAAGTGAACAATCCTTTACTCCACAGCAGTATTCAAATAATACTTCTTCATTTTTTCCCCTCAGGCACTGCCTAACTTTACTTTCCTCAACCTTTTCTACAGCGTTACAAAACTCCAACGGAAAACGATCCTGTCTGGTAGGAGTTGAACGTTCAGGGAAACTGATTTTACGCTGAAACTCAAGTAACGGGAATAATGTAAAACAATACCTACTTCAAAAGAGAAGGCTCCCACTCTTTCCCTCTTTTACACAACATACGCTTTCTTTCCTTTGAATGGGTGGCGCCAGGATGTGACAGCCACAGTTCTGTAACTACCAAGTACCTAATTCATTGCACGTGTTCATGAGGCACAATTGTCTAAACAGAGCATTAATCCGCCCGCTCTCGCCCAGTAGTCTAACCTAGGCCTTCTCGCTTGCTATGGTGGAATGTTACTGGTCATACCTTAGATCTCATATATATATATATATATATATATATATATATATATATATATATATATATATATATATATATATATATATATAGAGAGATAGATATAGATATATAGTATAGATATATGATATATTATATATATTATATATATATATATATATATATCTATATCTTATCTATATATATATATATGTGTGTGTGTGTGTGTGTGTGTATGTGTGTGTGTGTAATAAACACACTTGAAGAATTCGAGATGTTAACAGGGTCATGTGGTTATTACAATTACATACGCATCCGATAAAGAGTGACCAGATTTTGTATATATATATATATATATATATATATATATATATATATATATATGACAAATAAATGCTTCAAAGTTCATACATTGCATCACTTAAGTAGCTTTCCGATCACAGCAAAAAACTACCCAACAAGCAAGCGAACATAAAATTTTCACTCGCTCAATAAAACTCAGACAAAGGCAAGAAAAAGTCACCGACACAGGAAAAAAAAGAAAAAAAGGAAGCATTACAGCATCTCCAAATATGCTGCTCGCCAGCCGATGGATAGTAGATAAGGCCACCAAAAAACTGGCAAGGATTCTGTTCTTGACGTGAGAAACGGCTCAGCGAGAAAAGGCTTTTCTTTTGTAACCAACACATTGGGGGTAATATACAGAGAGCATCACGGTTGAGGTATACTACTTATTACTTCAAAGGTATTATGAGCAACTCGTTTTTTTCTGTTTTGAATGGTCTTATTGCTGTTTACAACTTTTATGCCGCTTAAAAAGCAACCTTTTTGTCTTTATACACATCACTATTTTTGGGATCAAGTCTTCATATAAGGGGCTGCAGTATATAATTTCAAAATAACAATGTTTTCTGTTCTGTATATCTTCTGCTCGGAACAAAGGAGGCTATTAAACTATACCGGGAGTTTTTAGAGATGTTCTTTTTTATCTCGCATAAAATCATTCGCATTCAGTCTTTCACTACCTCTAGACGGTGACTCAGTATGCACGAAGGAAACTGATTTGAAAATAGAAGCATCAAAGTTATTCTGGCGAAGGTATAAACACATTAATAAATAGGGCAGTTGGGTATACCAGATGAGTACACAGTATTCTCATACATACAGCTGAAGCAAACGAAGATAGAAATATATAAATATTCGTGAGACATGCAAACACACACATGCACACATACATGAAAGTGAAGATAACTATAGAAAAGTGGAAAATTGTGAAGGCATTTGCAAAACTAAAAAATAAAAAATACACAAGAGTAATGTTATGAGAATAAATAGAAACCCAGTTTATAGAGCAGGGAATGCTTGTTTGTTTGGTGTTTTTACGTTGCATGGAACCAGTGGATATTCAGCAACGGGACCAACGGCTTTACGTGACTTCCGAACCACGTCGAGAGTGAACTTCTATCACCAGAAATATACATCTCTAACCCTTCAGTGGAATGCTCGAGAACTGAACTCGCGGCCACCGAGGTGGCAGGCCAAACCCAAACCGACCACGCCACTAAGGCGCATAGCATTGAATGTTAACATGCAATTTCGGAAAATCGCAGCGGTTCATTATAACAGATGATGGGAAGATGTGAGAAGAGGTAACCCACAGAATAGCTGAAGCAAGTAAGGTAGCACTGAGGGGTAAAAGACAGGGAATGGATCTGAGAATACTATATGCGAGGACAGATGATACACCCTTCATTATGGTAGTGAGCAACGGAAGCTGAATGAGCACAAAAGAAAAACACTGCAGCTGTTGAGGTGAAATCTTTGTCTAGTATATGTAGCGTAATAAGAACTGACAGAGTGACAAATGCAGACTGAGGTTGACGCGGTAAAAAAAATGTTTACGTAGGTGAATTTTTTTGAATGGTCCAAGAATGCAGAAAGACTGAATGACGTTGAAAAGTGTATAATACAGTGCTGACAGGGTAGAACAGAGGAAAACCTTCAAACCTCTGAAGAGATCAGTGAAAGAAGTATTCAAAAGCAAAAGCCTCAAAATCCATGAAACTCCTGATTATAAGCAAAATAAGAGATGACTGGGGCAGTATATAAGTTTGTGTGTGTGTGTGCGAGTGTGATGGTGGGTTCGATGCACTTCTGCTGAGCCGTCTGTATTAGTTAATATTCAGCTAACGGTTTTCTGCACTACGGTTCATTCATGATTCAAAGGTAAAAATAGAAATGTGGCAGTAACTTGTGTGCTGCTTTTTTCTACTGGAACCATCCATGATAAGGGAAACGGCTGAAGTTCGCACACACATTATATATATACCTATATATATATATATATATATATATATATATATATATATATATATATATATATATATATATATATATATATATATATATATATATATATATATATATATATATATATATGTGTGTATAATATATATATGTATTTATACACCTATAAATGAACGTGCGTGTGTCTATGGATACATGTATATTAATCTACTACTGCATTAAAAATGATACATTTCTACAGATACATGAATAGTTGATTTGATACATGGAGTAACGCAGTGACCAGTATCCATTATCGATATAAAGCATCCCCGAAAACTTATTCCCTTAACGTTTACACGTAAATACAAAACAACGTTATTCACATAAAACACTTCCATGTAAGAAACATTAATATCTCATGACACCCATCAGTGAAACTGCAAGGTAAATATTTCTTTTAAGACAAAAAAACCACATAATTGACTTTAAATCCCCATTGAGAAGTTTCATAAAAAATACTAGACATCTGGTTTAACAACAGCCTCCAAAAAGAAACAAATAACGTCACAGGATGCAGAAGGCTTCAAATACTTTTCCCATTCGCTCTCACATATAACCATGGATTAAAAAAACACACATAAACACACACAACTGGGTCACGGTAGCAAATAGCCAACAAATTCGAAAGCAATGACTGAATAAACAACAAACACAACAATAATAAAACAGAAACAACATTGAGTAAGATGCAGTAAAGCAACAAGAAATGTATCAGACGTAGTACATCAGATAAAGCAAAATAAAAAAGTATACATTATATACAAAGGGCTAAACATCGCTGAGCATACACATGCCCCTATCAGTCACTGAGAAGGCGACTTGAATCTCTTAAGAAAATTAAAGATTAATATCTGAATGCTATTTCTTGACACACCTCACAAATAAAAATATGGGTATCTTAATGATCTTTCTTTCCCACTCCCTCAATAGGAGAATTATTTCTTGTAGCCTTAAATCTTTAATGTGTTACGGTTAGAGGAATAAAAGCTCAAGAGACAGGTCAAATCTAAATGAGAATGTTGCTCAAAATGAACGAGATGAATGATGAAATAATCAATAAAACTGAAATAGTCATTGTTCAGTGTTACACTCTGGCTAAAGGCTACACTAAGTCATTTTTTATTTTGGATTTGACGTAAAATGTATCCTGGGAAATGGCCCCTCACCTGTTATGTATAAAAGAGAATGCCACTCAGGCGCAAATATCAGCACAAAAACATTGAAATATACAGAAGATTAACATGCCTCAGGGACCATCAACAAATAAAACGTAGCATGAAATTTTCTCCTCAACATTCAACGGTATATTTGTCTTGAGACAAAAAACACAAACAAGCAATCAAAGCTGTGAATAAAGCATATTTACCAAACCATCTGCACAAAAATAGGAAAAGTTAACAACCATGAAAGTGGTGACAGAGAAGCAACTCGTAAAGACGCACGAGCGACAGCTGAGACCTGGCGTAGATGTTATAAATAATGTAAAAACAACTATAGATAAAAAAGGCTAAATATGTTCTGAGGGAATATAAAATCATGTACACATTAAAGCATATACGCACATGTAGGGATTATCATGCATGACGAGTAGCATTGGGTCTCTCTCTCTCTCTCTCTCTCTCTCTCTCTCTCGTCTCTTCTCTCTCTCTCTCTCTATCTCTCTCTGTATATTGATATATATATATATATATATATGTGTGTGTGTGTGTGTGCGTGTGTGTGTGTGTGTGTGTGTGTATATATGATTTAGTAAGAACATTCGCCTATCTAAAGTTGATAGAAGTAGCTGCCTGGTAATTAATAGATATTAGTAGGTCTCAAGTTGGTAGATACGTAAAGGTGCTTGGGTGCTTATCTTAAAAAAACCTTGTCGAAAATAGACGGCTTAACATCATCTAGAGCCTCCCTGTCGAAGTGGTAATATGTACGGGAGATTATATACATACATACATACATACTACATACATATCTACATACATACATATGTATATACATACATATATATATATATATATATATATATATATATATATATATATATATGTGTTTGTTTGTGTGTGGAGGTGGTTAGGAAGGAATGAAAATAATAACTGATGGGATGAGGAAATAGGATTTTAGTAAAGGAAAAAAGAAAATAGAGGTGCAACTGCATAAAAGATTGTAAGACTATGTAGTTACTGGTATACTGGAAGATATACAGGGTAATTAGAAAGTAAAAGATAAACGGCAAGTAATAAAAAGAGGCAATTGTTGAGCAATAACTAATAGGACACGGGAGGAGAAATAGGGTCTTCAAGAAAGTGGGAGAAAAAAAAAAGACTAGTAGTATTTATAACATTTAAGGCAGAATAAGTTGTTCTATAGAGAAGCATATGGAGAGAGGCAAGGCTTGAATGACGCAAGAGGAAACGGGAATAGAGTAAGTGAGAATGCTTATGGAAGCGGTTGCCAAAGGCCTGAGGTTGAAGAATGAAGACACCAGGAGTCGGTCAGACTACATGTAATGCTGGAGTACAGCGGTGACAGTAAGTTTGAGTGGCTAACCAGAATTTGTCAAAGAATAATTGTTCCACTGTATAAAGGTAAATATGATATGGGCCACTGAAACAATTAGACTTGCAATAACTTAGTATACCAAGAAAGACGTTTTAAAGGATCTGAGGATCTCAATTGAGAGTATGAAACACAATGCCTGTAGACCTGTGTTGATTTAATCAAGGAACAGGGCTTTTAGATCAAGTGCTGTAGCAAATGGCATTATGGAGAGTAGTAAGGATGTATGATATAGAAAAGCAGTGGGGAACGGTCAAAAATCTTTGTGATCTCAGCAAAGTATTTTAGAAAATGTAGGTAGATGGTTTAAGGTTCATATGTGTCAGGCTAGTACGTAGATGCAAAGCTAAGGTAAAAGGAAAGGAGTCATAAATGGAGTGCGGAATTGTTCACATTTGCAGGTGACCAATACTGATTGGGGATAGTTTTAAAAAATTGCAAGAGTAGGTGAAAAGAGCTTGAAAGTATTTGCAAAAGAAGAAACGTAGGAGTAAATGAGAGCAAGTTAGGTTACAGAAGAATGGGGATAACTGATTAATATAAGGTATTTGAAAGTAATAAAAAATGATAATGGTAGGCTCAGAGCAGAAGTGAGTTGCAAGGGTGAGAAATACGGAGGTAAACTGAAGTGATAGAGGTTAGCATTGGTAACAGGATGGATCAATGTGTTTGCTAATAGAGAATAGTGCATACAGTACACGCACACAGTACACAAACAGCTTTGCCAAAACTTGGTACATGACTCAGAGTTTCACCCAGTGGAGCACCAATGGTGAAGTAGAAAATTACATGTGAATATCGCAATAATATTACTTAGAGTTAAGATAGATAAAAGTAAAACTACTCATTTAAACTCGTTTAGAGATTAGATAAACAAAACGAGCCATTGTAATCGTCTTTGCATTAATAATTTCGAAGCAATCAAGAAAACAGTAAATAATGCATATCTGGAAAGTTTGAAATAAACATCTTTGTTATGTTTTACATTCACAAGGAATATAAAAAGCCAGCGATTTGACAGACATAACTAACTACAAGAACAAATTAGTATATATGTCTGCATAAGTGGATACACCCATGCAATTAGTCTACATGTCTTATTAGGATAGATTTTGGTTGCTACCAGTAACTTTAGAAGACAATACTAGAAACATTTTCTGTGGAAAAACTCGTTGCTGCTTGCTCCTTTGTAACTCCTTACAGACGACATAACTGACGTCAGGGGTTGTTTGTTATACTATTAATCAAATAACTTCAAGAATGGTTGTATATGCTATACTTTACTTTACTTTATCTTCCCGCCATTGGCCAGTGGCATAATGCTGATACAGTTCCTCTCCATCTGTCTCTATCCCGAGCCATTTCCCTCGCTTCCTCTAGGTTCTGGATTTCATCTTCAAGATCTCTGACAATTATGTCTGTCCACCTCGTTCTTGGCCTACCCAGCGGTGTTCTTCCTATTTGTACCGCTCTCAGTGCTCTCCTGGGGTCTCTATTCCCATCCATCCTCTCAACATGTCCAAACCATTTCAGTCTTCCCCTCTTCAGCCTGATACTGACTGGTATTTGCTCCAATCTCATCCTGATGTCTTCATTTCTAACAAAATCGTCCCATTTAATGCCAAGTATCTTCCCCAGCAGCTTCATCTCAAAAGCATCCAACCTTCTCTGTATATGCTATATACAACTATAACAGAAAATTTGGTAACGACCTTACCACGACCACAGAAATATTAACAAAATAATATGTGTGCAGACGACTGAAAAAACAATGAACTAGTAAGCACGTTGACAATTATAATTAGTAAAATACACGAGTAAATTAACAATCCGATTAGAAATTACATATGAAAAGGAAAACTAATTTAAACTTAATAAATAAATAAAAAAAATTCATGCCAGAATAACAGATAATGAAGTTAAAGACATATGTAGGATATACAAGCACAAGTACTTCAAAATCATAAAGTCATTCAACCAGATAAGTAATGAAACATCGTTTATGCACAGCGAAACATAGAAGAAAAGTGAAGTTGGCTCTGAACAACAGGGATGTGGAGGTATCACGGTCCACTACCTGCGCTCTTAGCAAGATCAAACAACCTGTGGCTCAGCACCAGGTATTCGCCACAACCAATGTCGCCACCTTCACTCTGACCTTCGTCTTCTCTATTTCTTCCTTTTGCCCAACGCAGCTACCTTGACAAGTATCTCTATTTCGTAGTACAGGTTATTCTGCACAAACGCTCTGGGATGTGAAAGTTTTCTACGCCTTTAGTTTGTTGCTAAAGATATTACTATTTCACCATTAAATGTAATATAGCGGTAAATTTAGAGAATACATGGCGATGCTACGTTCTAGAACGTTCTTCTGGCGAGGACTCCTGTGTCTTGGCCACTTGCAGTTCTGAAGGACCTAGTTCTCAAAGGTATGTATGTTTATATATATATATATATATATATATATATATATATATATATATATATATATATATACATATATATATATATATATATACATAACATATATATATATATATATATATATATATATATATATGTGTATATATGTATCTTATAAATTTATATATATTATACTCACAACATTAACTGGAGTTTAATGAGAGAGAGAGAGAGAGAGAGAGAGAGAGAGAGAGAGAGAGAGAGAGAGAGAGAGAGAGAGCACCGCTGATGTAACTGAAGAATTAAACTCTTTTCACTCAACATTTCAGTTTAGCGACAGCGACCATTGTACCAATCATGGAGCTCCCCAAATGAAATCAGAACTTCTCTTTCGCCCCCTCGCCTCAAGAAAAAATAAGAATGCAGCGCAAAGGTGACAGTATACCTAATGAAACATACATTCAAAGGAGAGAGCGCTGCTCTTCAACCACCCTAAAACAATTACAATAATAAAAGCCGCGGTAGGTTGCAACGCGTAGATCTAGAAGATATCCCTCATCCACACACACACATCTGGGTATCGTCCTACCAAGAACTGTTTCCTCGTGGTGACTATAGAAAAATAGACACAAGTGCCGAAAATCTTGCTAGTGCCACTCCTAATTCCTCTTCACGCCACTGTGCCAACTTCACCCGAGTAGAAACTGGTATCGCTATGTTTTCATTGTCACTAAGCTGTGTGCCCGCAAATCACAAGAGTTCAAGGTAGAGGGAATGATGTACGGAACTGGGTTTGTACGTCCAAGCTCAAAGAAAGAAAGTCAGATTAAATCAAGATAGCTTTTATTCTTATGATTAGACAACTTTAAAAGAAATTTAATACGGATTTGAGGTAAAAAATAATGATGAGAGAGAGAGAGAGAGAGAGAGAGAGAGAGAGAGAGAGAGAGAGAGAGAGAGAGAGAGAGAGAGAGAGAGAGAGAGCAAAATTTGGAAACATAATTAATGGATCACATTCAATTTATTCGACTGTTAAAATCACTGCAGACTCACCAACGAAACATGAAAGAAATTCAGAAGAGAAGTGCAAGAATACCGTATATCATCACTAAAACACGGCAAAAAGCTAATGGAACCAAAAATAGCCTAAATCTGCCATAAATTTAATTTCGAAGAAAACAAGAAATTCCATAAGAGAAAACCTTTTCCGATGATCGAGATTCAAAAGCAAATCATTAAAAGAGAAAGAGCGAGATGAACTTTTGGTATCATTATAGATGACGTCACACTTAATATAGCCCACTATTAAAATCACAGAGAAACATCTGTCACTACACATTCGTCGATGTAACACGAAGGATATTCAAAGATGCCAAATCTATCTTATATCAACACAACACTAAAACTAATGAAAAATTGACAAAGACAGGCTAAATCTCCCAGAAATAAATAGAAAAAAAAAAAACAGGAATAACGCCTATAGGAAAAACTTTTTCCGATGACCGAAATTCAAAAGCAGATCACGCGCGTGAACGACAAGAGTTGGAAATCATTTCACCTGAGCAAAATTCCCGAAATTCGGAGCGAACACGTTATCCACCACACGTAGTAGCGTGAAGAAGTTTCCACTTCCCCTCAACTCACCGTTCAAAAGCAAGCCTTTCTTTCTCTCTCTGTCTCACTCCGCAACACCCGAGCTCTCACTGATAGCTCACGAAACCGCCGTAGTCTGAGGCCCCTTAAGACTCTCTGGCCCTGATGCCCAAAATCCTCTAAAACGCCAACGTAGTAAAGTATGTTTTCTTCGGAGTTGCTGCGGCATGCGTCATCTATTAGGTTGCCTGATGGATGAGGGGCGTCGATGGCGATCGACTTTTAAAAGTGGAATAAAAAATCCTTAAAATAGATATGTAGCAAGGTGTGAGTAACGAGATTTTTTTTTTACTCGAATACCGTTTTGATCTACAGTAGGTTGCGATTGGACGTAACCTGATTTATTTAACACCATTTAAGGACCAAGCTCTCTGCAATGTTCGCCTACAGTTTTTAATTTAACGATAGATTGCAGATATAACATATTTCTAAACGCAGCCGAAGAGAGAGAGAGAGAGAGAGAGAGAGAGAGAGAGAGAGAGAGAGAGAGAGAGAGAGAGAGAGAGAGAGAGAGAGAGGTCCAACCAAGCTATTATGCAGACAAAAAATTTATTGAAAATAAGTTTCCTACATGATAAAAATCTGCGCAATACTAGAGCATAGAATATCGAAATAGGCTCTTTCAAATAGTGTGCTAAGACTATTACAATTTCACTGGTAGCATCGCACCTGCAAATGTATGAACACATACTTAAGTGACCTTGTAGCTTCTTGGAGCGCCCCACTACCATCTTCATCACCCCTTCCTCCTCCTCCCCTCCTCCTGCTCTTCCCTTTCTCCACCCACATGAAAATGGCATTAGCACCTGGCTAAAGGAATTTATGTAAGATTCGATAAAAAATTATCTCCCTTTACCAGGCAAAGATGACGTTCCCCTTCGATGCTGTGCACCTCGCCAGATCATTTTTATTCGAGGTCTTCTGACAGATCCTTTCAACGCTGAGCTACGAAGCTCTCGTACAAGCTCTCTTGTGATGGAAAATATGGGAAAAAGCCTTCTTAACGTTTATGCTTTGTCTCAAATTTGTACTGAAACTCATGTGAAAAATAAGCATTTTCTCATATATTCTGACTAATTCTGTTTTCTTCTCTATAAATGTTATCTTATTTTGCTAGTTCCCTGTCTTAATTAATTCATAACCTCTCACTCAACAACAGACGCATTACACTTTTCTGAATTTTTCCTCTCGGCGCAATTATCCGTTGCAAGCTTCTAAAGGGAGAGAGAGAGAGAGAGAGAGAGAGAGAGAGAGAGAGAGTGATTTATCCAATTATTTGTGCGGCTTAAGAATATCTGTCAGACCCTTAACCAAGCGCAAAAAAAAAAAAAAAAAAAACACAAGACTTGACAAGGAATGATGTTACGCTACCAGAAATTGTACAAACGTCATCTAAAAAGATACAAGGGATCATGTTTCACTCCTTTCTGGGTAATATGTAAAAGCATCCCTTTCGTTAGAAGGCAGACTCGTTAGAAATTAGTGCGATCCTTGTGGGTTGTCTCCTTACAACTATCACAGTGGTCCATTAGTGCAAAGATTAGATAAAATTGTCTTTTAACTGGGTTTTCTTACATTACTATGATCCCAAGGAGAAATAAAATCATTTCTCAATAATTTCCTTTTGATCATTTTGATCTAGTTACTTATACACCTTAGGTACAATTTTACCAGCCATTGCCACGCCAGACTTGGTAAACTACTCAATCATATAGTTATAATTTTCTGCAGCTGGTCTTGGCAAGTCTTGCATTAGGTATAAAAAAGATAATCTTTTGTCAGTTTTGATAGACTGATTTAAATTTACAAAATGACAACTTAACAACCGTGGTCATGTTCCCGTTTTGTTTGTGAAAAGCACCAGGTGTAACGTACACAAAACATTTGCACATATGAATGTACACATGTACGAAAGACTTGCAATTAGACAGGAACCATAGTTAATGTTTCATTTAGCTAATCATTATTATTATTATTATAATATATATATATATATATATATATATATATATATATATATATATATATATATATATATATATATATATATATATATATATATATATATATATATTATGAGATTTGAGAGAGAGAGAGAGAGAGAGAGAGAGAGAGAGAGAGAGAGAGAGAGATTGGTAAAAAAAGAGTACATCCCACTCCGGTTTGGTAGGTTCCATTGGGATATGGTCTTACCTCTGTATGAGCTAAAACATAGAGATAGCACAGACCTTAAATGAGTAGTAACGCCCATTACGCTCACGATCGCTAGGACAGAGTTTATCCCAGCCTAACATTTACAGGTCTAATCAGCTGTGAATGGGTACCAGCATCTGCCAAGGTCAAGAAAAAGAGCACGAGGCTATCAACCTTGCGCCTAAAGAGATTCTTATAAACCAAAAGACTACACCCTCCTGGGGCCAACCCAATCTAAAAGGATAATAAGGCGTATGGTAGGAGATACCTATGTCTACGCCTTTGGGTGCAGAAGGGCACTCACCTATATATATATATATATATAATATATATATATATATATATATATATATATATATAATATACTATTTAATATTATTACACCATATACATATGTATATATATATATACACACATATACATATGTATATGTATATATATATATGTGTGTGTGTGTGTATACATACATACATGTATATATACTATTCAGCAGATAAATCACTACTGATTAGTAGTGTTTAGAATGTGCAAATTGACAAAATCTTGAAAGAAGCGAAGTCAACCAGGTACAGAGTTTCTTAAAACAAGCCATGAAAAGGAAGTACGTCAACGCCCTAAATTCCGAGGTGCACATAAAAAAAATCATTAAATCAGTTTGACAATCGACATAAAAAAAAAACGAAAAATCTGCTATACATTCCATTCTGACAAATATTTCACAGGAGCAAGTTTACTCCTTCTTCGGGGCAGATTAGGAAAAGATCGAAACTTCTTTACCATCAGAAAATTACGTTTTTAAAAGTCATAAAATAGATGGATGGATGGTACGTTAGGCCAAAGCACAGGCCAGATTATTAGGAAATGTATACGACAAAGCATATAACACAATCTATCACACATTTCCGAAAGCCATTATTGAAAGATATACCATATCTTATATGAAATGAACAATGCAAACACTTAAAAATTCTTCCCTGCCTAGGATAAATATAAAAGGTTACACATGTACGTCGAAGAACGTACCGGTTAGCAAGATCTTCTGAAGTTTTCAAGGAGAAAAAATGAATGAACGCCCCAGTCATGCAGGAAGGAAAAATGCGATATTAAAGCAAAAGACCAACACCATGAGTGTCGAACATATCCCCACTTCTTCAATTTATGGTATTTATTTTATTATAATTATTCACTTGTCCAATTCATCTGCACTTATGAAGAAATTAGCATAGCTGATAAGACATCTGATATAAGAGAGTTTTTTTGACAAAGATCTGAAAGTTTGTTTAAGGCTTCACTGAAAACTCCACCACTTGATTTAGCTAAAAGGATGCTGCTGATCTCATACACACTTTCAGACCATTCGACTAAGATTTTGGTAGAAAATCATCACATGGTGAAGAGTTACGGTTTAATTATGTCACCAAAACTGTCAAAAGTTATAAAGATAAGGATTTCTAGGAAATCATAAACGAAAAAAATACCTGAAAATCAGTGCCATGCAAATCACGCACAAATTTTGTTCGTTTTGTTTTCTGACGTACAGGGACACCGACTCCTCATACCCTGGCCTAGGAATATACTTAAGTTTGAAATGAGGTTACTCCATAGGTACGATGATTCATTTGTTTACTTGGCCTGTTTATCTTCTTACAAAAACCACTCCCTGTTTATAACTTTAGCTTTTAAAATTTTACGAGTTATTTCCAAAGTCAGCGACGATCATTTTAGTCCGTGCCTCAAGATAATGAAAGCGGTATTAGTATAATAAGTCTTTATTTCAAACGCCTATAAAATAAAATAAACATGGGCAATTTAAAATGAGTAAAAAGGCAGAAACAAAGTGGATAGTTTCTGAAGCAAACTTTTGCAAAGAATTGCTGTTCTGCGCCATCCGCCAACTGCGAAAAAAATTATTGCACAAGCAACAGATTGATTAGATTAAACGGATAGGAATACATTTGAAACGAGGATTAATTACACTTTTGACATAAATTTAACTAATGATTAGAAACATAATAAAACAAAACCGAACAAATGTGACATCACAAGGAAAACGACTGTCTTGAAATTGTGCTGAGCATCGAAACCTTTGTATACAAATATACTGAAAATATTGACATTACATTGTTTCACGGCACCAAAAAATAAGGTTTTCTTTGAAGAGAGAGAGAGAGAGAGAGAGAGAGAGAGAGAGAGAGAGAGAGTGTCTCCCACTGCAAATACACAGATCACCTCTGAGCTGGTTAAAGAAAGTGTTCTATTGTACGTATGCAGTCACGCACTCAGGTTAATTTGAGTACGAGAGAGAGAGAGAGAGAGAGAGAGAGATGAACAAGTGCGTTGCAAATGATACGTGAATACAGTTACTGGTTGGCAAAATACACTTATGCAGGTGGGGTGGTATTTTGGCTAACAATTCAGAACCAGCCGACCCTGAGAGAGAGAGAGAGAGAGAGAGAGAGAGAGAGAGAGAGAGAGAGAGAGAGAGAATCAAATGAAAACATTTCAAGAAGCTTCAACTTCGTCATGTGAAGACAGAATGATGGCAACTGCCACATACGAAGTTTTACAATTGATTTGCCTATTTTTAATTCTCAGACCCTATGCACACAGAATTTATTCAATTTTCCATGGTCCATTAGTAGTTTTACCACCGACTTTATATTATGCAACAAATGCAAGATGCAGATTATAGACTGGGCTATACTTATAATTATTTCCTACATAGTTTGGGAAGGTAATGTGATATGGTAACATATTAATCGCAAAACATGCCAGCTAAAATGAAGCTTTAACAATAAATGTTCAAAGTAATTTTCAGCAAAGTAACCACATCCCCTACTTACAAAATGAACACTTGTTATTCTTAAAAAAAACCAACTCACATTGCAAATATTGATAAAACATTTGATGATTTATGACCTTCAACCGGATATTATTTTTTTTCAGTCAAGCAAAATTACTCAGTTGCTTATAAATAAGTGGTTACAATTCTTAGGAGACATAGTTTACATGTTCACAATCTTTAAAATTTTCGAGTGTACCATCACAGCTGATTACAGAAAATTAGGTCTTGAAATAAAAAACTGCGATACACAATGTTTTCATAATGCAAAGCATTTTGTTAGCATATAATAAATAACTGGCAACTCTGGCCAACCATACCCAACTTAGTAAGTTGAGTGTTACATTGCGGCGTTTATTAAAAAAAAAAAAAAACTATAATTCATATATCACTTTCGATTTTTCACGTTACATAAAACTGAATTCAAAGCAATCAATCTCCTGCATGCATAGACTACAGCTAACTGATGAAAAACATTAAATACTATTGCGAATCTACAAAATCCACATGACGGTCAGTCAACTACATGTGAACAGAATAACTGGAATTGTTTGTTTTGTTCAGTTTTACATTTCTTCTACCTTAGTATGACTTTTTCTTATTATAACACATTCAAGTTAATTCCCCATTTCCAGAGATATTTCAATGAAAATATTTTGTAAAAACCTGGAGGCAAACCGAAAACAAAATTAGGAATATTACGAGTTCAAAGATTGCAAAAACATGTAATGTACAAAGGCAGCAATTTTCTGAAACGTTGATGTGGTTACAACTAACGATTAAAGGGATATGATAACCTTATGAGCTTGCGATAATTCAGTATTCTGCCCACAATGATAATTAACCGACAATTTCAAAATGGCAACTCCCACTATCTAAGCAAGCAGAAAAACTAGCTCCGTACAAGGATTTGACCTTTAAGACCTTTAAGACAGATGAATTTAACTCAAGAAGTAGTGACTGTCTAGATAATGTCTGAAATGTAGCTCTTGAAACAAATGAGTAAAATACAATTTGTGACAAATGTGAATTTAAACACCAGAACATTTACTCTGTCTTGGCATATCATCAACATTCGCAACTATTTTCGCACAGCCTGTCATTCCTTTTACTGGAGACAAAACCATAATGGAACTTCACAAGTAAACGAATTGACTGACGTGGCTACCGTGTATAATTGTTGTGGAAGAGACAAAGGGAAATGAACCTGATATACCTACCTACATAAGGTATTTCAACTTATTTTACTTATTTATTTCTATACTTTTGACTCTGACGACAGAAAATTGGTATTTGGAAAATGAAACACTACTGGATTTAAATTAAAGATTAATTCATAATAACTAGTGATATATGACATGAAATAAAGTAGGTTGATATATAAACATATTGCAACATCGTTAAATCCATAATAACTAGTGATATATGACATGAAATAAAGTAGGTTGATGTATAAACATATTACAACATCGTTAAATCTTCTTATCAACATAGGTATTACATAGAGTCATGCTTACATTTTGCATTACTCACAACTACGTTAGTACTAAAAACCACTTATCATTTATTGCACTTGAATTGGCCCATATACCCATGGTAAACGATTTCGTGCATCCCCCCACTCTAAAACTAATCAGAACAAAACAATGTCCGCTGAATTTATTTTAACTTAGCTTGGGTTTACTAGTAAATCAAGGATATCCACGAACACAAACAAGCTCCTGGCCATGGCCAGTCTCCTCATAGACTGACCATCTTCAGTAATGAGGTTATCAAGTCATTAATTTGAAAGGTGTTTCGATTCTAATGATGGCAAAACATATCTTATTTATCAGTAGGTTAGGGTCTCTGGAGCTGATACTCAACGAAAACTTTAATTCTTCAACACTAAAAGAAATAAGCGCGCACGTTTGGTTTCGTTGGTTCTTTGGGTAATAAGCTAAAATGACATGGCTGGCAGAACTATGACGCAAGCAAACAGTCGTTCAGGCACTAGATTGGAAAAACATAAGAAAAATCGTTAGGTCAGTATATATATAAACAGAGAAATGAAAAACATAGCAAGGTACCTTCAATGAACATAATACACTCTTTCATCTTTCATAAATTACAATATTCCATTACAGCTCATGGAATGTGAAAACATTGTTATGGGAAGTCAATGCCTATCCTGTTTAATAAAAGTGTCTTGCAAAAATTAATGATGTAAAACTTCAAATCCTATTATTGTCGACCAGACACGTGTAACCTAAATCAAATGACCTTCTTCAAACATTCGCAAAGATGTTATCTTTTGAGGACAACTTTAACGTTGGCAAGGCATCTGTGTGTATTAATCACCTCACCCACACATGCTTGCTTTCTCTCTCTCTCTCTCTCTCTCTCTCTCTCTCTCTCTCTCTCTCTCTCTCTCTCTCTCTCTCTCGCAGGCAAGATTTATGATGAGCACAAATTAGCATATATTACCCCTACTTTCAAAAGTGGATCAAGACTAGAGGCAAGTAACTTATAAGGCCCTGTGAGTCTAACATCACATATTATGAAAGTGTATGAAGGGTAATGAAGAAAAATATTATGAAACATTTAATAAAAAATAATTTGTTTAATAAAGGACAAACATGGTTTCGTACCCGGAAAAAGTACACAAACCCAACTGTTAGTCCACCGTGAGAACATATTCAAAAATATGAAAAGCGGAAATGAAACAGATGTGGTTTATTTAGACTTTGCAAAAGCTTTTGATAAAGTAGACCATAATATATTAGCGAAGAAAATTAGAAAACACAATTATCGTGGCTAAAGTAGGAAGATGGTTAAAAGTATTTTCTTTTACACAACAGAAAACAGATAGTTATTGCAAACGACGAGAAATCGATGAAGCCAAGGTAATATCCGGTGTGCCGCAAGGTACGGTGTTAGCTGCAATACTGTTTGTTATTATGATTGAAGACATAGACAATAATGTTAAGGATTCGGTAGTGAGTAGTTTCGCAGATGACACAAGAATAAGTAGAGAAATTACTTGTGATGAAGATAGGAACGCTCTACAAAGAGACCTTAACAAAGTATATGATTGGGCAGAGGTAAATAGGATGGTATTTAACTCTGATAAATTTGAATCAATAAATTATGGAGACAGAGAAAGAAAGCTATATGCATATAAGGGACCTAATAATGAGGACAATCACAAATAAGGAAGCAGTTAAAGACCTTGGTGTGATAATGAATAGGAACATGTTATGCAATGATCAAATAGCAACTCTGTTGGCAAAATGTAAAGCAAAAATGGGAATGTTGTTACGGCACTTCAAAACAAGAAAAGCTGAACACATGATTATGCTTTATAAAACATATGTTCGTAGTCCACTTGAATATTGCAATATGATATGGTACCCACACTATCAAAAGGATATTGCACAAATAGAGAGTGTACAAAGGTCCTTTACAGCTAGAATAGAAGAAGTTAAAGACCTTGACTACTGGGAAAGACTACAATTCTTAAAATTATATAGTCTAGAAAGGAGAAGAGAACGCTACATGATAATTCAGGCATGGAAACAGATAGAAGGAATAGCAGAAAATATCATGGAACTAAAAATATCAGAAAGAGCAAGCAGAGGTAGATTAATAGTGCCCAAAACTATACCAGGAAAAATAAGGAAAGCACACAGGACATTAATCCACTACGCACCAGCATCGATAATGCAGCGTCTATTCAATGCGTTGCCAGCTCATCTGAGGAATATATCAGGAGTGAGCGTAGATGTGTTTAAGAATAAGCTCGACAAATATCTAAACTGCATCCCAGACCATCCAAGATTGGAAGATGCAAAATATACCGGAAGATGTACTAGCAACTCTCTGGTAGACATTAGAGGTGCCTCACACTGAGGGACCTGGGGCAACCCGAACAAGATGTAAGGTCTGTAAGGTCTGTAAGGTCTGATAATGCAGATATTACTAAATATCAGTGTACGTAAAGCACCCAGTATGTTACGGATACTCCTATATTTATTGTCTTTCGGTAATCTGACCTTTTTTATTATGAAAGTAAGAAAAAAATTTACTGGAGAAATAAGGAAAAATGACAGAAGTTATATTAAATAATAAACATTTTCAAAGACCTCAAAGTAAGGTGTTCCCGTTTTCAGCAGTACATTTTACAGTAACTCAACCTTTGAACCGACACAGTTCAACAGATTCCATATACATCAATAACAGATGAAACACAGACGAAAAAAATTAAAATCACAAGACAACAATCTTAAATATCCACACAAAAAATATTAGTATTATCAATCAATTTAAAGGAGCCCGCTCACACTGACAGGCAAGCATGCTCGGTTGGGGAAATTTGTTTGCAAATGAGAATTGAAAATACGTATAAGACAAATGAAAAGAGACAAAAATGAAAGCATGAAAAACTGCATGGCACAGAGCAATGCAGGTGTGGCTGAAGGCTTGCTCCAAAGAGCTTTTAGTGTCGTCTAGTGTGCAATGCAAGGTACACTGCAAGCAGCAACCCCCCGCTGCGGATAAGACTGACTTAGAAACAGATGAAGGTGAAGACTACAAGCGAATTACATTTCACTTACAAAAGGTCAAACTTTCACCAAGATCAATCACAGATTCGTCAGATAATTATTAACGGTCCCTGTTTAGTTTTAAAGAAGAGAATTTTCATGGGGCAAATTCAGTGCCCAAGCGTACATTAAAACCTTATTTGAAATACTATTCAAACAAACATACGCTCTTAATATTAGCACGCAGTATTAATTCATATAAATGCCAGGTACATGTGCAGATAGAGTTTCAAAGTAAATGTGCCTGTATACTACATACTGTATATGTATATTTATCCAGACGAACATAGACAGTTATACACGGATCTAAATATCAGTGACACTTAGTCAGATGTACGACATGCCCATAATAATTTTAATTCGTTATTTATTAAGAAAGTGTTAATGAGATTAAAATTATATGTCTTATCAGGGCGCTGAGCTCTCTTTGCACGATAACGAGTTGAGTCATACTTCTAAATATTTTATTCACATCCACCTTTATCATGCTTTCAGCTCAGATTATTACCATAAGGAGCTTTGCTCCAAGCCTTGAGATCATCAGACGTCCCGAGGCTGGTATCGAAGGTTATTTTTTTCCTTTTATAGCACGACTATGGGACAATAATCTCTGGCAGCGAAATATCATTGCCACAATTTCTAAGCGCCATGCATTGATGCCTTAACTTTAAAGCTGCTTATTAAGTAATGTTTATATATGAAATAACGTATATATACATCTGCCAATTAATACGATCACAATTTTTCAGCAGTCTTTATTTGTATTTTTCTCTACTTATCTTCTTTTCTCGTCACAATATTTCTCATTTTTACATTTGGGCACCGCGCATTTTGAGACGATTTCTTAACAAGATGATAACTTTTGTTCAAGCGTTCCATATAAATAACTTCTTATGCAGTATAATAACAATGGAATACGCATATTTACCTCATTCATATTATGTAGAAACAATAAATATTGTATGACTTTGTTCTAACCTTTCTGTCCTTTACTTCTTACATCCGTCACGACAAGAATTGTTGAGCTTACTTTCTCAACTCACACGTTCTAGTGTTTGCTAGAAGACATATTTATTCTTTCTTACAATATCCAAAATGATTGCTTATTGAAAGTAACTTTATTCTTAATGCCAATTTTCACTTTATTCTTTATGCCATCTTATATCCTTCGATATCAACTGGAAGCTTGCCAGCTTTTACGAACTAGACTTAAGTATTTTGAATGGAAATACGTAAATGTAGGCCGCCTGAATTATTGAAATTCAATTCCAAATAGGCTTAGCTCTGTAAAAATACTATAATTCGATATGTACACTTTCTGTGTCGATGACGTTGTTCTTGTGATGCTGGTTCGTGTCATTAATAATCTTGTATAATTCTATTTTCACCACGAATAACTGTAGCTATATATACCAAACACCAAATAAATAAATACCTGCGCATATTTCACCTTCCACCAGGCACCACTTCATTAGGCGAATTCCTGTCACTTAAGGCTTCTGAATATCCAACATTCCAACCTCTCGTAAAACTCCTTCGGTTCACGCTGTCACATTCCTCTTTCCTATATCAGCCATGCCAAAAGCAGAATCCTTCATAAATATTCGACGCATTTCCGTGCCAGAAAGCAATTCGAGCCGTAATAATTTCCCAGCTGCTTGTGAAAGGGATGTATCTGACAGATCGCCTTTATCAGCCCAAAAGAAGTTAATCTTACAATCACGGCGTTAGACCAACATCGTAAATTCCATTTCAATGAAAGCAAATTTAGCCTCCTCCCTTCATTTCCGAAGGGCAGTATGCCCTGTAAATCCTGCCCAAAGTCGTTTCTCGCAACGTGTAAAGATTTATTTACTTACCTTTTCTAAACATTATGGCAATTCAACCTACAAGGGGGATGTAATTTACCAAAAAATATATCTAATACTTAAGTGTTATTCAAGCAGAGTTATATTTTCGAGTATCAAAAACGTAGTGAACTGCTAAAGGTCATGCTAAATATCAGTTCAACAAACTAAGAGCAATTATACAGCAAATTCTCTCTTTCCCCGGTGTTATTTATGTACGCACCCATACGGTAGAAAACTAAAACATCACACAAATATGTACGTTTAACAGTGACACCTAATAATGTCAGGTGCCTAATAAGATGGCATGCGTATGTGAGAGAAGTCACTAGCTTCCTAATCCCTACATCTTCGCTCGGCGCTTAAAATTTCACGGGATAAGATCCAGTACGCATTAAATCTAATTTACAGCACCCTGAAGTATGCTTAGCTTTGGATGCTATGTCCATCGAGAAACGAGCTCAGTGGACCCCAAGAGATTTAAGAAATAAGACGGGTAGGATTGGGTTCACCAACAGCAAGAGTACGGTTGGGAAAGACTCTCTATCACGAGAGTTTATACATTGTTCTAAGGGGTCAACAATAATAAAAATGCATAATTTATAAACACTTTATGAGAGCTTCCGAACCCTTCTCTGGGTTCATCTTCAGCCCAGAGAAGTTCGAAAGCTTTTATAAAGTTTTTAAAAATTATACACGAACTTTAAATTTTTTTTTTTTATTGTGGACCCCTTAAAATAAAAGTTACGGTTCTTTTATCTGATATATATATATATGATATATATATATATATATATATATATATATATATATAGATATATTGTATATATATATATATATATATATATATATAATATATATATATAGTTATTATAGAGGGAGAGAGAGATATATATACATAGATATAACGGATCGTTAATTATCTATATTTGCTAAGACAATTTGTTTCTCATACCGATATTTCTCATTTCCTCTGTTTCTTAAATATTGGAAACACTATTTACACATTATGTCATAGAAAAAAAATTTATAAATATTTATATTCTATCAAAACTACTTTATGGGTCCTCTCTCCAAATACAGACGATATATACAGGACAGGTTCGAAATCCTCCATTACCCATGTTTAAAACCTAGAGGAATAAACAAAGCCCTACCCGAAATCTAATAAATTATGAAAATTGTGATAGTCTTCTCTCCTCAAGCACCCAACAGACATGAGATGCAGATAGCGTCCAGCCAGTTTAAGAGCCAAGTTACTATGGTTGCTGGGAAAATTAGCAACATAAAAAAAAAAAAAAACTTAAATAATTTTTTTTTGCTGTAAATCCAGTCATTCTCTGACAGGCAGATGATCAAAAGAAAGATGATGATTGTTATCATAATGGCAAACCTAGCATTTTGACATGTAATAATGATGACAATTACAACCACAATCAAAATATTTACCTAGTTACTGTTGTTATTGGGTTTTTAATAATACCAATAAAACATAATAAACAGACTAACAATCCCGTAATCATAAGTATAAATTAAGTAGAACAAGTTTGCGCAAGAGGAAATCCATATATATAACATTACTGCCAAGATCATTCCGAACATTATACTCATAAAAAGGAATGTAAACTTTAAGGAAAAATGACAAGTTTCTACACCTGAGAAAAAACAAGTAAGGAAAATAATAAGGAAACAACGAAGGTATGGCAAGTGAGGGAATAAATAAAAAAAAGATACATTTAAATTTAACCAAAAACGAAGCCGTAAACCGTCATAAACGTAGAAAAAACAGTAAGACACATTTTGCAACATTAAAATGTAAATGTTAGTAAATACAGTGGATAAATGGAGGGTGTAATGGGCAAGGAGGGACTGGGAGACTGCAAATGAAAATGGGGTGCAATCTATTATTTATTTTTTCATTTCATTTTTATCTATTTGTTTATTTATTTATTTATTTATTTTTTGCTGCAAGTAATTTGGTATCGCGGCAAGTCTGTTCCAACAAAAATGATGGTAATGATGATGAAGATGATGATAATGCCACATGATAAGATGCTAAAAATACCAAGAAAATCCTGCCCTCAATGAGAACAACTATACGAAAAAAAGATATTTATAAGACAGGCCTCATTCTACCGCGCCAATAAAAAGGGGGGAATAAGAAAAAGGTCTTATTTGAGCTAGGCAAGTTAAAACAGTCTGGCAGCAATTAAGTCTTTCCTGAGGCGGAGAAAAGTCTTGGGTTGCATTTGAAGGATTCGGTACAGGTGCCTCGCCATGTTGACGTTCGAGTTACTCCCACTTAATATACTCTCTCCTTGTAACTCTTGACTTCCACCACGCTCGAGGATTATTAACCTCCTTCTGCAGAAGAAAAAAAAAATAAGGAGGGGGAGGGGCTGTGCTTGTCGATCAGGAGTCATCTTTCCTTCCTGTTTACACTCGTGATAAGGAGGATAATGTGAGTGTTGGTGTTTTTAACGTCATAAGCCTAATGAAGGTAGTTTCTTGCGCGCCTCATGTTCTTTTAATAGGCACAGATAGCTGGATTATTTTTTCTAGTTTTACTAATTTCTTTTTATACGTACGCACTCAGAGCAAACATGTTCATACAGAGGGTGTGTGAATGTAAAATACATTTGTATGCACAAGCGTCCTCCACAAATACAAGTTGCACAAAAAAATAAATACTACAAACTTCCACTTTTTTTTTAAAGTTACATATGATTTTGAATGCATTTGTAAAGCTGATAAACACGAATGCAATACATTATGTACTTTTGCTCTCGTTCTGCAACCACTAATCCTATATCAAAGGGACACTAAGTATGAGTTACTAAAATCCCCTGGCCAGTGTTTTAATTTGGTATCTTGGTTTGTTGTCTAAAGTACTTCTGAAAACTTCTATATACACTTTCTGTATGCTGTATAGGCCTGGCCTATATCGTTGCCAGACGCACGATTATGACTAACTTAAACCTTAAACAAGATTAAACCTACTGAGGCTAGAGGGCTACAATTTAGTATGTTTTGATGATTGGAGGGTGGATGATCAACATACCTATTAGCAGCCCTCTAGCCTGAGTAGTTTTTAAGCTCTGAGGGCGAACAGAAAAAGTGCGGACAGAAAAAAAGTGCGTACGGACTGACAAAGCCGTTAAAATATATTACATTATATATATATCTATATATATATATATATATGTATATATATATATATGTATATATATGTATATATATGTGTATATATATACATATATATATACATATATATATATATATATATATATATATATATACTTCTTTTTTGTACAATTTATATTTCTTTGGCAACGCTCTCAAGATTCAAATATTTTTATGTTCAAGGCTGACGTTTTTAAGGGATGAAAAATACTGCTGCTGAGTATCTGTTTATTCATTCCCAGGCCGACAGCTTTTTCATGCATTAACCCATGGCCTTCTTCATGGGTACACTAGAGCTATAATGGTTTTACAATCCTATATAGGAAAGAACAGCCAGAAAATTGATTAAGGCAAGACGCCAAATTAACACAAATCTCACTGTTCAGAAAAATAAAGTTCAACGTATTTCAGACCAGGCTGCTTCTACATGAATCTCTGGGTCCAGTGGGAGTCCCAGCAAATCGCAGCCACTCTGCCTCCATCATAGTTAATATTGAGAAACTCGCACGTCAGACTTGAAATCTTTCACACCTCGGAATCTAAATTTTCAAACAACGCTGGACTCCAAAACTTTGGATCTCCCAAGTAGAAAAATTCTCCTCATTACAGGTATCAGTGTGGTTTTTTGGTCTTTAATATGGAGGCGTGAAAGCCTCTCACTATAAACTGTATTGGACACAGAGTGACTGAGTGTTTGTGAGACCATCTCTGGAGCAGGAGGATTCATGGACAATCATTTTGTCCAGGGAATTTCGTTATTTTATGATTTGGGAGATTTGTGTTGAATGTTCATCCTGGATTCTTCGTTTTCCGATACATTTTTGGCTGTACCCTCATTTATATATATATATATATATATATATATATATATATATATATATATATATATATATATATATATATATATATATATATATGAGTAGATTCACTGCGGGTCAAGTGGAGCCATGAATGCCTAGGATTTATGGCTGAAACAGCTGTCGGCTTATAAATGAATAAACGGTGCAACATAGTAACAGATTCTGTTTATCCTTTCAAGACAGCCTTGAAAATAAGAAGTAATGGAAATTTCGAAGCATTAACAGAGCTACAGAATCCACATGTCCATCACTCCCGACTCAACGAAAGTGTATGTGTGTATGTATGCGTGTGTGTATGTATGTATGTATGTATGTATGTATGTATGTATATATATATATATATATATATATATATATATATATATATATATATATATATATATAATATATATATATATATATATATATATATATATATATATATATATATAATTTATTCATCAAAGAAGCATTAGGCCAGGAGTACACGAGCCACTCTGTGGCGCCACCGAGTGGCGTCGGTGTGTGGCGGGGATCAGCGATAGCTCGCCATAGTCGCTTGCCACAAACGCTCTAGTGCTCAACATAGCTTATAATCTATGGATACCTATGGAAAGCCACATCCCTGCCACAGAGTAGCTCACGAAGTACCCCTGGCCTAAGTATAATATAAATCAAAAACAAATAGTTCATAAATAAAAACATCGTTCTATTCCTTCTCCCAGTGCATTACTTACTGCATCTTTCACATATTTCAATGATTCATGGATGTTAGTGCCCTCCTGATTCAACATTTTTCCAACACAACCTATCCAGCCCTTTCACAAGCTTCCTAACCTCCTCTCCCTCTTTCATTTTCCGAAATATACATCCTTTTCGTCCATTTCCCTGACTAAATTTCCTCATAACAAGCTGATCCATCTCTTCACTTATAACAAGGCTTTGGATAACAAGTAAGCCAACGTGCAGATAATGATAAATTGCATCAGAAAGTTGATGTCTTACGCAGCACGTCCCGCACATGCTGCAAACTGACACCACTCCTTAACGCATAAACATGTTTGAGTCTTAGAACAAAATAATTTCCGAAATAACGATTTATTGGCAAGCAAATCTGTTATAACATCAGAATAATCAGAATAAAATATGTAGAAGCGGCGAGAAGACATCATTTTCACATTTTTTTTTTTTTTTGACGTGACTCGTAATATTAAAGCACCTCTTGTGATACCAAGAGTTGGCACTTTTGACATCGCTACTCCAGATGGTGTCCTTAAATCTCAGTGTTCTGCTGTCAACTTTGATTCCACACTAAAATAGTGGGCCAAATTTCCCTGAGGTCGGCAATGACACTTACGATTAACAAACTTTCATTAAACCGAAAAGACAAATGGTTTCGTGAACGTTTTGACATACGCCCTTATTTTACAGTATATTAACTAAGAGTTAAGCTCCAAATATGGCCTCCTTATCCACATTATTATTATTATTATTATATATATATATATATATATAGTTATATACATAATATATATATATACATATATATATATATATATATTTATATATATGCATCGCATAAATAACAAAATATGCACATAAGCACGCATAAAAGTGATGTGCGCACTTAAATACATAAGAAGCAATATGCATAGAATATCTTCCCCTGGTAATTGTGTAATATTTAGAATTTTTTTATATTCAGTGGAAGTGAGAAATCAGCAACTTTTCGATATAACGAATTTAATATCCGATGTTTACAGCGTTTCGCCTTGGACAGCATTAGAGCAACCACGCAAACATAAAACAACCTATCTGTAGTCAGCAAACGTTTGGCTTGAACTTGAAAGAAGACAAAATCTTTAGTATCATTTATTTTAATCGGAAAAGTCATAAACACTCATTAATATCACAAATTAAAAGCGGAGTTTCCCTCTGAACAAAATTTAATACCCTTCCTTGTTGAAAGTGCCATGGTCGACAGTCCTGAGACCTTGAGTTAGAAGAAAATGAACAATGCACCTGGCAAGTTCACAACACAAGTGAATGAGTCGCAGCAAATTAGGGTATTATTGCCCACAAATATATCAACGCTTTTGTACCCTACTATCACTCTCAGTGTCTGTCTCTCTCTTTTATAAAAGACACACATATCTGCGTATACTATACATCTATGTGGGTGCATACGCACAAACATAGATATATCTATATATAAATGTCCGTTAGAAAAGAGAGAGAGAGAGAGAGAGAGAGAGAGAGAGAGAGAGAGAGAGAGAGAGAGAGAGAGAGAGAGTGCGTAGGGGGTATTCACAAGATGAAAACAGACATCTTCGAGATAAGCATAAATTTTCACGGTGGTAATACGAAGCACAGTAAAATTATAATGTCAAACTTTGCAGCAATTAAGAAGTCACTACAAACTTACCTAACACATATCTTACAAAGTTTCAAACATGACATCTAAACAGATCAACATTTACCACCATTCAGACAACACCAGAACCTCACAAACAGTGCCGGTCATATAAAGAGAAAAGAGAATTTTAATTATAACAATAATGTTAATTATGATAGTGAATGAATACTAGCTACTTTTCGGTTTCATAAAGAGACAGGTGAAGAACTGAAGGTAAATGCTCACTGCCGGTGTCAACATTCCCGGTTTAAGTTACTTCGTTGTTTACGATGTCACATTAATTACTTTCACAATATAACATTCATATTCTTCCTCTTAGTTATGATAATTATTTTCTTATTTATGAGGTCATGTTTAGTATTTATTCACATTGTGATTCATTATTATTTTAAGACATTTTCAATATGGCCTATAGCTATTATTATACAATACACTATATATGAATTTTTATCATATTACCATGATTCATATATATGCATTAAGCTACAAATGTCCTTTAATATCCAATTCTTTTTACCTCGGAATTAATATATTTACATATATGTTAACCGAAGGGGAATTTTTTTTTGTTAATAATAAAATCACCCTTTCGTGGATTCGAGCCAGCGCACAGAGGAGAAATCAGGACTTCAGTGGCCAACAACACTTGTTGGCAGAGTCGATGAAGACGTCACTGAAATCCCGATTTCTCCTCTATGCGCTAGTTCGAATCCACGAGAGGACGAAATTATTATCGACTAAATAAAAAATCCTTTTGGTTAACATTATCGTGTACTCTTTGACCTTTTTCTCTTATCATTCCTAGGTTAGGAAAATACATTTTCTGATAATAGCGATAAGCCTTTACAAGAAGAAGGGCAACTCTCACTGAACACAGCGCAAAAGGAAGTAACTTACTTTTGGTTCATTTGCCTCTAGGAAATGAAGGATGAAGAAAAAAAACCATGACGATTAAAAAGAAGTCATTAGCTTGTAAAAACAGAGAGAAAGTGAAAAAAAACTGAAGTAATGCGAAACAGATCTCATGTTTTCATAGGGAATTTCATCATAGATGATTAGTCTCATTAAAGAAACATAGCAAACATACTAACAAGAAAAACAAGATAGAAAAAGTGGAGCACTTTGGGAGTTTATATTTCTTGTCGATTTTGTTTATTCCTTGGTAAGGGAAATATGGTTGGTAAGCAGCAACAGGATTTTTTTATCAAATAATTTCACAGTGGATAAAGAGGAACCGGTATTTACAACATGAGAAAACAGATCCCCTATCATAAATATCGTTAAATTTTACTCTCATAAAACATGACAGGTTAGCTAAACATGAATCTAATGTTTGTGCGTGTGTGGATGTAGATATATATATATATATATATATATATATATATATATATATATATATATATATATATAAATATATATATATATATATCTTATATATTATAGATAGATAGATAGATTAGATAGATAGATAGATAGATAGATAAGTAGACAGATAGATAGAGGTAGATACACAAAAAGTTATATGCGAAAATATCAAATGCGAAAAAACATTTAGTAGAGAATTTCTAATAATTTCGATGATAAGTATTTGATGGTCGTCGCATATATCAATCTTCTGCAGTGGCTAATAAAAACCGGTGCAAAACCTGAAATGGAAACAGTACATTTGCTCCTAGCTAACAGGGACTAAGAATTGCATCAGATTAATTATGAGAAATATCCAGAAGTATTTATCCTATATGTAGCATAATCAAAATAATTATTCCATCTAACAATGGGCATAGACACAATTTAATCAATAGGTACATATATTTGTGTGTGTGTGTATGTATGTATGTATGTATGTATGTATGTATGTATATGTATGTATATATATATATATATATACCAACCACCAACCTACATGTGCATACAATATTATACAAAACTCCAAAAAGGATAAAGAGGGACACAGAGATAGGAAACACAATCTATTATTTTATTATTGCTATGTTGCTGTACCTTTAGATCTCGTTTTTTATATCATTTCTAAAATTAATTCATGAAAAAGACAAGATGGACAGAAAACTAATATATACATTTTTTTAATGTTATTGATTTCAAAATATATAAAAACGCCATGATCCCCATACACTAAATGAAGGATTATGCGAACTTTTGTACAAATGATACGTTGCCGCCAATTTTTTAAAATGCCTGTTATTATGAACACATTCTATATATATATATATATATATATATATATATATATATATATATATATATATATATAGTATATATATATACACACACACACATATATATATATATATATATATATATATATATATATATATATATATATATATATATATATAGTATATATATATATATATATATAGTATATATATATATATATATATATATATATGTGTGTGTGTGTGTGTGTGTGTGTGTATGCATTTATATATATTTACATATATATTTTTTCAATGTAGCACGAAAGTCAACGTGCTTGAGAATATAAAATCCACGTAAGAAATTAAGTGATAAACGGGACTTGGAACAAGTACTTTCGTAGTATATTCTACATTTTCAAGTTCACACTAAGTAAAAACATAGTTTACAGAGCTTTATATACAAGAATAAGTAATGGTGGGCGGATTACAGTTTCTTCATTCGGGCAACATGTTCTCCAAACAGAAAGGACAGCGAAAGAGGATCAAGAGATAATCCAGACCAGAGGTTAAAATTCCTGGTGCAGATTTCTTTCTGATAGTCGTTGGCCTTGCATTTTATATATGACTTATCCAAATTAATGGGATGGGTTGTCTTAAGCCAATGATCTGAAATGCCATTGTTAGTTAGGTCTTTTGAAAGAGCATATTTGTGTTGGGAACATCTGTTTTTTTAATCCTTTTGATATCTGGCCAATATAGATATTATTACAAATCTTTACAAGGGATAATGTATACAATATTGTTTTAACTGGAAAGACTATTCTTAATTAACATATTTCTTAAAGTATTGTAATATTTAAATACTAAAATAATATCAATATCAATGAAATTCCGGTGAAAAGGTACCTAAGCAGAGAGTATTCTTAAGTTCTGCATTAACTCTGGTTGCATTGTAATACATCTTCCCTGCCTTATTCTTACACAATTCCAAAAAATATAAAGTTTAACATAATGAATCTCCTATTCTGTCTTTAAGTTTAAACTCAATCGTCAAGGAATCCAAGTCTACAAATCCTAAGTGCTCTAAGATACATACTAGTAAATGTTTATATCTTAATTTGTTTAGCATGGTTTGAATAAAAATAAATATATGACAAATTATTTGTTTGTTTCATGTAGTATACTTTAAAACAAAAATTAGTAGTATTATTTCTGATGAAAATGTCAACTAATACGGGCATTCTTGACAGATGCCAGAGCCGCCATATAATAATTTTCAGAACATCATTAAATTTCTACTCCATATGTCTTGAGTATTTTTGCGAAAGTACATTTAGCTAATCCCTAAGTGATAAATCGAAGTACAAAGCTAATTAATAAATCATTCGTTGTTCTTTGCCTATGGTAAGAAACGCTCTGATGTCGAAGCTAAACTGTTCAACAGCGGAATTCACTGTACATAGATAATATTTAAATTTAGCTAAAATTAGAATTGTAAATATTTCCATCAATACTCCATTTCAATATAAACTAGAATGAATTCAGTCCAAAACTGGAAGGCCTTAAGAATACTTGAGTCCTCCCTCTTCGAAAGTTATGCCGCATCGTTCATCTCAAATATTAATATACTGTATCACCATAGAAAATGGAAGTTAAGGTCCTCCCATGTTGAGCCAGAAACCAAGTTATTCTTTAAGAGCTGGTAAAGGCCCACGGTGGATTCCTTGCATTGCTTGAATGTTTGTGGCTTTTAGGTCACAGTAAGGGGTATATAGTACGTTTAAAAAATATGAGGATTTTGCGGCGTTTATGCAAACAAGGGATCATGTATCACATACAATCTGGGTAAAATATTTCATCTGAGCGATAATAATATTGAGCTGTAAATATCGTTGTTGAAAGAATGTGCATTCTTTGGTTGCTAACAATGTCCAGATTAGCTATTTACCTCTCATGAGACCCATCAATCAATATATTTACAATGAAATTGTCGTATCTAAATAATCATTGTTTCGTTTGTTTATTTCAACCAATGCCAGTTGCTCATATAAGAAGTAAAGTTGAATACAATGGATGACAGCAAAATTGTCATCTATTAGGTATCAAACATTATTAACTGGCACAGGATTCAAGAAACTTTATCTATTCTTATGTAAAAATCCTTACTAGCACCCTTGACAATGAAGAAAGGACAACCTAATGCAAACAGAAACCCAGATTAAGAAAAAATTAATTCTGAATCAGGCTTCAGTGTCTAATGTATTATTACATTTTGCATTATGGCCACAGGGTAGTGAGCTACAAATCTCATGCCTTCAGTCAATCGGTGATTTCCACGTCATACAGTGATGAGAAAGCTGTAATTGTATGATTCAGCTCCCTACAGGGGCAAAACTGTGATACCGCTGATTAACGAAAAAGGTTCATGATTCATTGAGGACTTATTTTCTCCCATCAGTAAGTCCACTGTTGTCCCAAATGTTAATTTCTGCTTGGAACACTACTTGAGTATGCTAAACCATTGGCGCTTTCTAGGGTGACAACGATACGGTAGCACTTCTTATTATCCCAGCAACAACAGTTAAATAAAATGACTTATAACTGTGGTTTCAGTTGGCCTTGGATTTAGTTGCTTATATGTCATTAAGGGTCATTTCCTTCCACCTAGTATTCCCAAACGTTAAATAAGACGCTCATCTACCTTGAGGCACTGTGTATAAGATCACCTGCCGCTAACACTTCTTGTGACAGCAATGTCCACTTAGTAACGCTTACTACTGTGACAATTCATGGCAACTTACTACACAGCAATTTCGAGGTAGCACCGTCCATAGAGTACCGTAGTTTGACGCAATCACCACCGCTCCTTGGGCCACTTGTCTGTTTTCGCTCGGTAAGAAATGATTGGGGCCGAATTTGGCCAGAAAATCTTTAATAGATGAAAGTTAGCATTGGGACCCTTATATTTTGATTGAGAAAGATAAGTATTTGCAATAGTATGTAAAAAATACTTGTTGATTATCAAAAAAATTTAAAATGACATTATATAAATACTTACTTTTCTTAATCATATTATATATGTCTAAATGCGAACTTCCCTATATTAACAATTTCATAGGCGATTCAAATCTGGGCCACTCTCTCTCTCTCTCTCTTGCCCTTAAGGAGATTTATATACAAAATTTCTAAAAAATACAAATCGTGAACATTAAACATTCCATTTTTTAAATTCATCACAAATCTCACCCTATTTAAATGTGGTGAAAAGCCATATTGTAATGCATGCATTCAGATTTTTCCACATATGGAAAAAAATGCATTTCGGTGCTCTTTGCGTTGTGATAACATGACAAACTTTAAAGTTTCGGAACCAAAGTTACATTGCAATCAGTAAATTACTGTATTTTCCAAAAAGCAGAATCCGACTCCGTTACGAGGGTATGGCTGAAATGTATAGCACATTGGCATCATCCATAAAATTATTTTTTCATTAGCTAACATATAGTTCAATATGAAAGAAAATATAATGGATAGACGTGTGAGGATATAAAAGCTACACCTATAAAAGTGAATTATATTTTTCTTCTTTTTTTTATGTTTACAACAGAAGTGAAAAGTAAAAAATACATAAAATCGTTTTGGGACCAGGGATGCGTAACATGGAAGTGTTTCTTTAGAAGCACTTACGATGGACAATACCAGGGCCAGACTCATCGTATTCCTCCTTTGGTGATCCACATCGCCTGGAAAGTAGATAACGATGAAAGAATTGAACCACCGATCCAGACGGAGTACTTCCTCTCAGGGGGAGCGATGATCTTGATCTTGATGGTAGATGGAGCCAATGTAGTGATTTCTTTCTGCATCCTGTCAGCAATACCAGGATACATTGTGGTGCCCCCAGACATGACATTATTTGCGAAAAGATCTTTTCTGATATCAATGTCACACCTCATAATGGAGTTATAGACCGTCTCGTGGATACCAACAGATTCCATACCCAAGAAAGAAGGTTGAAACAAAGATTCAGGAGCTCGGAATCTTTCATTGCCAATGGTAATAACTTGACCATCAGGGAGTTCATATGATTTCTCTAAAGAGGAAGAGGCAGATGCAACGCTCATTTCACTTTCAAAATCAAGGGCAACGTAGCAGAGCTTTTCCTTGATGTCACGAACAATTTCTCGTTCAGCTGTGGTGGTAAATGAGTAGCCCCTCTCTGTCATGATCTTCATCAAGTAAGCTGTTAGGTCACGCCCAGCAAGATCAAGACGTAGGATGGCGTGAGGAAGAGCATAACCTTCATAGATGGGAACTGTGTGGGAGACGCCATCACCAGAATCCAACACAATGCCTGTAGTACGTCCTGAGGCATAAAGAGACAGCACTGCCTGGATAGCAACATACATGGCTGGGGCGCAGAAGGTTTCGAACATAATCTGGGTCATCTTCTCACGATTGGCCTTTGGGTTAAGAGGGGCCTCCGTAAGTAGAACTGGGGACTCCTCGGGTGCAACACGGAGTTCATTGTAGAAAGAATGGTGCCAGATCTTTTCCATGTCATCCCAGTTGGTGATAATACCGTGCTCGATGGGGTATTTGAGCGTAAGTATACCTCTCTTACTTTGGGCCTCGTCACCAACATAAGCGTCCTTCTGACCCATACCGACCATCACACCCTGGTGACGCGGTCGACCAACGATGGAGGGAAAGACAGCTCGAGGGGCATCATCACCTGCAAAGCCAGCTTTGACCATACCTGACCCATTGTCAATGACCAATGCGCAAGCGTCGTCGTCACACATTTTCTGTGTCGAGGGGGGTCAGTAGTTATCAGCTGCAAAGATCATCATAAACGTTAATTGGCTGCGGTGTTAGACCGGCACATGAATTTTTAATTAATATTTACCTTTAAACTACTAATAGTAACTGTTGAGGAGCCAACAGCTCTGGACTACTCGTCAAGTCATAGATATCTATCGAAATATCACTTCGCATGTCCATTGAGTAATACTCGTGACTTACAACAAAATTATTTGTCATTCTGATTTCATCCATCAAGTCCCCAGCGTTAATGATTAGAGTATTATGCTCATATGGACCTACATACACGCTAAAATATTCAACTGAACAAACTCAGTCACACAAACAAACAAAAGATACTGCTGTCAACCGAGTCTATTCTCATATTCAGCGGACTATGCGGAATGTAGATATGACATGCTACAAGAATATACTGCTATAGAGAGAGAGAGAGAGAGAGAGAGAGAGAGAGAGAACAAATTCGGAAGCGCTGGATAACGAAGAATGTGGAAGAGTTAATGACATAAGCCTATTCGAATGGTGTAACTAAACAATCTTATAATAAACATTAAGAATAAAACATTCTTTGTAAAGTTCTTACCTAGTTATATTTCTTAGTATAGCTGTGTTGCATGTATTGAATAAATATTAAAACACCTCCTATGCACAGCCTACATATGAGAAGCGAGCTGAAAACATAACAGCCACACAGATACACAAGTTGAGAAGCGACACAAATAGACCCAACAAAGGGGGAAGGTGTAGAAATAAGATACAGCTTGGTTTCTCGTGAGGGGAAATGTGGGCGGAGCCAAGATGAGGTGGAGAGGGTGATGTAATTACTTGTTGTAGTTGCTGTTTGTAAAAGGGGAGCGGGAACATTTTTTCCATATTTGGAGATGAGACGGCAAGCATTCAGCAGTTCTAAAACAAGATTAAATTTTCTCGAGGTGCTGTAGCCTCAATAGAAAACTGTACTTGGAATCTTAAATATATTGGTTGTATAGATATATAAAAAGTTATGTTTCAACTCAAACTAATCTAAATTCACGGATATGTTAGAGTACCTAAGTTACTGTTCAGGTTAATGTAAAACCATTTAACGAATTGTTTTTAATGGCTCCAATGTACTGATCGGTAAAACCATGATTTTCACATGAAACTGTCAAACTAAACAGCATCAGCGATAAGTATTGTCACTTACTTTGCTAAAACAGACACTCCACTTTACTTTCCTATGGCCAATTACTATATGCTTGCTAGCTTCGTTTGCCCTACTAAAACACCAAAAAGTGTACTGTCCGGAAAGATGGATGCCTGTCAATATTCCGTATTATTTACACTCAGACAATATCGCTCATGCATACATACACAGGTGCAAACTACAGCACCTATCCATGTAGATTACTTTATGCATAGGCTACAGGGAAAACTGTGGTCTTTCACCTCAGTTCACGGAACAAACATAAACTAAGGAAGCGGAAATGATTCTCTCTCTCTCTCTCTCTCTCTCTCTCTCTCTCTCTCACATAGTATATACGTACACCCTAAGCATAATCACAAGAGCTTATTCCTTTTTTCGAGTACTCACTTCTAAGGGTCCTTGGTGGCAACTGAATGTAACCCTCGAACCTCAACATCTTTTATACCGTTTCCCTATGACACACTCCAATCTTCTTCTTTTTTTTTTAAGAGTGGGGAACCGACAGAGGGGCAGGGCAAGAGGAGGTCACCCTCTTCATTTTAGTCACTCCTTAAAAGAAGTTGGGGGGTTCCTCGCATAACGTACTGCCATCTGTGTTAAAAGTGGTGTGGGATGCAGGGCGTGGGGAGTTGGGGGTGGTGTGCGGGGGTGGGGGGGTGTGGGGGTGGCTAATGAAACCTGTTATAAAGGGATGAAACTAAGTGGATGTCTTTAGATCATCATGTCATTTAGCATTTTTCTAAGAGCATGAGCAGGAATGTGTATCCATGTTTATTAATAACCATTTATTGCGTGTCATTAACTGTAATTCATGAGTCTCCTGCAATATTTAGCCTCAAGGTGTACGGGTTATAAATATCGAGGGTTAATTAATGACGAGAAGGGACTTAGGTAGAAAACTCAACTATCTAATCCGTGCCTTATTTCTTTGTCTGTTAACTAGTATTCAAAAGGTATAAATTCAGAGAAGATGCCTTAAAATAAAACTCACAACGTTCTGTTCTTAGAACATTATTGCTAGGTGTTGAATTTGTACCAAGAGGCTACTTTTTTATACTTATGTCACCAACTCACGCATTTGTACAGTATACTAAGCCACAAATGCTGCTTATTAGCGAATTCACTTTATATCAGGAACTACGCCAAAATGTAATATTTGATAACTCAATTTAATTTAACCTTTTCCAGATACAAACCTAAGGCTTTTGTTGTGAAAGGTTGTACATAATTCACACGTAACTCGTTAGTATATATACGTTCACTTATAAAGCAATGAATACCATTTAATTTCGATTTCACTTTGCATCTGACATAGCCAGGATTCGCTCGTATGCCTTTGGGTTGATACAGAAGTGACAATGATTTAATTTTTCGGCCATCAAGATTTATGTATGTATGTGTAATATATATACTATATATAAGTTAGTGAGTTCGACTCTGCTATACTTATTCTTGCAGATTTACTTTTTTTGTGCTTAAAATTTAAACTAACCCATCTCCGTGGTAGGTAAGTGATGCGCTTGAAACAAATTGGAATCTATTATAGTTTTAGCAGTAATTCACATATGATTTTAAAATGCGCTACCTAGGAATGACTTTCACCTAAAAGGAATTACTGCATTTATGATGAGCGCACCTACCCTGGCTTTCAAATTTCGAGCCCAAGTCATGTATGTTTGATCAGGAATGTTGTTTGTTTGTATGGTGCTTTTACGTTGCATGGAACCAGTGGTTATTCAGCAACGGGACCAACGGCTTTACGTGACTTCCGAACCACATAGAGAGTGAACTTCTATCACCAGAAATACAAATCTCTCACTCCACAATGGAATGGCCGAGAATCGAAACCGCGACCACCGAGGTGGAACGCTAATACCATATCAACCACGCCGCTGAAGCGCTTGATCAGGAATGATAATGACAACCAATCGGCCATCAAGTGATTTAGGGCCCGATGAGCATATTATCATACATCTCTCTCTCTCTCTCTCTTCACTATATATATATATCTATATATATATATATATATATATATATATATATATATATATATATATATATATATATATATATACACGCACACGTACATATATATACATACACATATAGTATATATATAATATTATAAATGCAATATATAATACCATAACTGTGTGTCGTGTACTCTATATTAATATATATATATAATTATATATATTAATATATATATATGTGTGTGTGTGTGTGTGTGTGTGTGTGTGTGTGTGTATCAGCCAATAAAACGAAATAAAGTAAAACACTATGCTAAAATGGGTAAATTCCAGCTCTAGCAAATGCATCTGAATTCGACAGACATGTAGCTATTATACAAAACCTAAGCAAGATCAAACTTACATCCTTCTTCGTTGCCGAATACTTTAAATGAACCTGTACTCTAACTCAACGTGCAGATATTAGTTTCTTAATTTCATCTTTACTTCGGGCTTAAGCCTTAGTAGCGATTAACGTACCTACCCAAAAAAATGTGAAATAAAAAAACTTAATAGGTCACTGTAGCTATTATAGCAAAATAGTCATGGAGAAAAACATCACTAACAGAAAGGGAATCATTTAAAGTTTATTCCAGTCTTTAGAGAAAGAGGGAGCCAGGTGTGAAAAGGCGAGAAAAAGAAAATATTACTTGACCCGTGCTACCTAATGATCCTTTCCTAAGAAGATTTATCTAAGTTTGAGGGAAACATGACTCTTGTTACAATGATTAATGCGACCCAAGTCGCTCTCACGCCAGTTTTAAAGGAAAATATATATCCCAAGAATCACAGTTCTTTCACGTCTTTATATTTTCCGTTTAGTTGGGGAAAGCAGTTGACTTGAAACGAATCCCTGTAATACGCATAATGCATATTACTCTGCACCGATATATCGCTTTACATTAACTATAAGAAATTGCTTTTAGCGAACTTTGTATATGTTTAGTTAACCTCGTTAAAATATAGATGTGTGAATATAGGACAACGAATTTCCAAAGTAACCTGGCGGAAAAGACACATTATGTGAAAGGAAATCCACGCATTCGTTCTGTCATTTTCACTAAGTAAAGTGTTGCTGGTATACAAATGGTATCATACTACTCTCCCTTTAGTCTCCCATTGTTCATACGTTCTATTAATCAAGTTAGACCCTTAATTGTACCTTTTCAAGATATTTAATAAATTCTGTTCATGTTATTTTTATGGTTTACGAGTTAATTTCGTGGATGCTATAAGTATATTCCTTGCACTAATTAAAAGGCCCTAATCAGATTGATAA